>NC_089842.1:187308594-187661716 GCF_035609145.1 Eleutherodactylus coqui
AATTTTTTTAAGTCTTTTGCGGAGTAGCCCTTTCATCAGGTCCTAGATTCGGCTTGGAGCTTGTGTATCCTCTCCTGGCAATAAGTGGTCCTATGATGGCAGGAGATAGCATTTTCTTGGTTTTCCCAGTGGGGGTCAGTAGCATGATAGAAGAAATAAGACAGGAGACACAGAAGAGCAGTACATGAGGAAATAATAACAGTAACAAGGCAGAAATATTATGCATGGATTGATAAAAAAGAAAGGAAAGCATGTTTTACCTGATAACCGTACATCTCTTGCAGGAACAAAAAGGCTATGTCTTGCTGTGTTGTCCAGGCTGCTCTACACTGGCTACTCACAGACGCAATCCCACTACTGATCAGCATGGGGGTTTTGACCTGCTCTGTTTCCAACCTGGGCCGGTTCACCCCTCCTTAGGACAACCTGGTGGCTCCAAGCTCCCCCAGAGTCACCATATTGATACCGAACTTAGTGTGGACACCTGATCAACATAGCACAGGACAGACCAGAACTCCTGGACTCAAGTGATCCACCAGGCTCAGCCTCCCAAGGAGCTGGGATTACAGGCTCACGCCACAGAGCCCAGCAGATGTTTAGCACTGCTTTCTCTAACTTGAAGCGTCTGACCTCACCGAGTCCTACGGCACCCCCATTCTGCAAGCCAAGGTGGCGCATGCAGTCTCTAAAAATGGTATAGCTGTAATCGGACTGACCCGTGGAATAATTGTAGCATTTCATTTTACCTGCCCAGCGAACGTTGTGAAAAGGAAACTCATAAAACAATGGCAAAATTGTGTTTTTTCCTCCCCACTGAAAATAGTTTCATCATTTTTCAGTACATGGTATGGTACATAAGATGGTACCATGAGATAATTACAACTTGTCTCGCAAGAAAGAAGCCCTCATACGGCTACGCGTATGGAAAAATTGAGCAGTAGATGAAAAAAGGAAAAATGGCTGCAGCGGGAAGGGGTTAAATAATTTTTTTAAGTCTTTTGCGGAGTAGCCCTTTCATCAGGTCCTAGATTCGGCTTGGAGCTTGTGTATCCTCTCCTGGCAATAAGTGGTCCTATGATGGCAGGAGATAGCATTTTCTTGGTTTTGCCAGTGGGGGTCAGTAGCATGATAGAAGAAATAAGCCAGGAGACACAGAATAGCAGTACATGAGGAAATAATAACAGTAACAAGGCAGAAATATTATGCATGGATTGATAACAAAGAAAGGAAAGCATGTTTTACCTGATAACCGTACATCTCTTGCAGGAACAAAAAGACTATGTCTCGCTGTGTGGTCCAGGCTGCTCTACACTGGCTACTCACAGGCACAATCCCACTACTGATCATCACAGAGGTTTTGACCTGCTCTGTTTCCAACCTGGGCTGATTCACCCATCCTTAGGACAACCTGGTGGCTCCAAGCTCCCCCAGAGTCACCATATTGATACCGAACTTAGTGTGGACACCCGATCAACATAGCACAGGACAGACCAGAACTCCTGGACTCAAGTGATCCACCAGACTCAGCCTCCCAAGGAGCTGGGATTACAGGCTCACGCCACAGAGCCCAGCAGATGTTTAGCACTGCTTTCTCTAACTTGAAGCGTCTGACCTCACCGAGTCCTACGGCACCCCCATTCTGCAAGCCAAGGTGGCGCATGCAGTCTCTAAAAATGGTATAGCTGTAATCGGACTGACCCGTGGAATAATTGTAGCATTTCATTTTACCTGCCCAGCGAACGTTGTGAAAAGGAAACTCATAAAACAATGGCAAAATTGTGTTTTTTCCTCCCCACTGAAAATAGTTTCATCATTTTTCAGTACATGGTATGGTACATAAGATGGTACCATGAGAAAATTACAACTTGTCTCGCAAGAAAGAAGCCCTCATACGGCTACGCGTATGGAAAAATTGAGCAGGGGATGAAAAAAGGAAAAATGGCTGCAGCGGGAAGGGGTTAAATAATTTCTTTAATTCTTTTGCGGAGTAGCCCTTTCATCAGGTCCTAGATTCGGCTTGGAGCTTGTGTATCCTCTCCTGGCAATAAGTGGTCCTATGATGGCAGGAGATAGCATTTTCTTGGTTTTGCCAGTGGGGGTCAGTAGCATGATAGAAGAAATAAGCCAGGAGACACAGAAGAGCAGTACATGAGGAAAAAATAACAGTAACAAGGCAGAAATATTATGCATGGATTGATAAAAAAGAAAGGAAAGCATGTTTTACCTGATAACCGTACATCTCTTGCAGGAACAAAAAGGCTATGTCTCGCTGTGTTGTCCAGGCTGCTCACAGGCGCAATCCCACTACTGATCAGCACGGGGGTTTTAACCTGCTCTTTTTCCAACCTGGGCCGGTTCACCCCTCCTTAGGACAACCTGGTGGCTCCAAGCTCCCCCAGAGTCACCATATTGATACTGAACTTAGTGTGGACACCCGATCAACATAGCACAGGACAGACCAGAACTCCTGGACTCAAGTGATCCACCAGCCTCAGCCTCAGCCTCCCAAGAAGCTGGGATTACAGGCTCACGCCACAGAGCCCAGCAGATGTTTAGCACTGCTTTCTCTAACTTGAAGCGTCTAACCTCACCGAGTCCTACGGCACCCCCATTCTGCAAGCCAAGGTGGCGCATGCAGTCTCTAAAAATGGTATAGCTGTAATCGGACTGACCCGTGGAATAATTGTAGCATTTCATTTTACCTGCCCAGCGAACGTTGTGAAAAGGAAACTCATAAAACAATGGCAAAATTGTGTTTTTTCCTCCCCACTGAAAATAGTTTCATCATTTTTCAGTACATGGTATGGTACATAAGATGGTACCATGAGAAAATTACAACTTGTCTCGCAAGAAAGAAGCCCTCATACGGCTACGCGTATGGAAAAATTGAGCAGGGGATGAAAAAAGGAAAAATGGCTGCAGCGGGAAGGGGTTAAATAATTTCTTTAAGTCTTTTGCGGAGTAGCCCTTTCATCAGGTCCTAGAGTCGGCTTGGAGCTTGTGTATCCTCTCCTGGCAATAAGTGGTCCTATGATGGCAGGAGATAGCATTTTCTTGGTTTTGCCAGTGGGGGTCAGTAGCATGATAGAAGAAATAAGCCAGGAGACACAGAAGAGCAGTACATGAGGAAATAATAACAGTAACAAGGCAGAAATATTATGCATGGATTGATAAAAAAGAAAGGAAAGCATGTTTTAACTGATAACCGTACATCTCTTGCAGGAACAAAACGGCTATGTGTCGCTGTGTTGTCCAGGCTGCTCTACACTGGCTACTCACAGGTGCAATTCCACTGAAAATAGTTTCATCATTTTTCAGTACATGGTATGGTACATAAGATGGTACCATGAGAAAATTACAACTTGTGTCGCAAGAAAGAAGCCCTCATACAGCTACGCGTATGGAAAAATTGAGCAGGGGATGAAAAAAGGAAAAATGGCTGCAGCGGGAAGGGGTTAAATAATTTCTTTAAGTCTTTTGCGGAGTAGCCCTTTCATCAGGTCCTAGATTCGGCTTGGAGCTTGTGTATCCTCTTCTGGCAATAAGTGGTCCTATGATGGCAGGAGATAGCATTTTCTTGGTTTTGCCAGTGGGGGTCAGTAGCATGATAGAAGAAATAAGCCAGGAGACACAGAAGAGCAGTACATGAGGAAATAATAACAGTAACAAGGCAGAAATATTATGCATGGATTGATAAAAAAGAAAGGAAAGCATGTTTTACCTGATAACCGTACATCTCTTGCAGGAACAAAAAGGCTATGTCTCGCTGTGTTGTCCAGGCTGCTCTAACGCTGGCTACTCACAGGCGCAATCCCACTACTGATCAGCACGGGGGTTTTGACCTGCTTTGTTTCCAACCTGGGCCGGTTCACCCCTCCTTAGGACAACCTGGTGGCTCCAAGCTCCCCCAGAGTCACCATATTGATACCGAACTTAGTGTGGACACCCGATCAACATAGCACAGAACAGACCAGAACTCCTAGACTCAAGTGATCCACCAGACTCAGCCTCCCAAGGAGCTGGGATTACAGGCTCACGCCACAGAGCCCAGCAGATGTTTAGCACTGCTTTCTCTAACTTGAAGCGTCTGACCTCACCGAGTCCTACGGCACCCCCATTCTGCAAGCCAAGGTGGCGCATGCAGTCTCTAAAAATGGTATAGCTGTAATCGGACTGACCCGTGGAATAATTGTAGCATTTCATTTTACCTGCCCAGCGAACGTTGTGAAAAGGAAACTCATAAAACAATGGCAAAATTGTGTTTTTTCCTCCCCACTGAAAATAGTTTCATCATTTTTCAGTACATGGTATGGTACATAAGATGGTACCATGAGAAAATTACAACTTGTCTCGCAAGAAAGAAGCCCTCATGCGGCTACGCGTATGGAAAAATTGAGCAGGGGATGAAAAAAGGAAAAATGGCTGCAGTGGGAAGGGGTTAAATAATTTCTTTAAGTCTTTTGCGGAGTAGCCCTTTCATCAGGTCCTAGATTCGGCTTGGAGCTTGTGTATCCTCTCCTGGCAATAAGTGGTCCTATGATGGCAGGAGATAGCATTTTCTTGGTTTTGCCAGTGGGGGTCAGTAGCATGATAGAAGAAATAAGCCAGGAGACACAGAAGAGCAGTACATGAGGAAATAATAACAGTAACAAGGCAGAAATATTATGCATGGATTGATAAAAAAGAAAGGAAAGCATGTTTTACCTGATAACCGTACATCTCTTGCAGGAACAAAAAGGCTATGTCTCGCTGTGTTGTCCAGGCTGCTCTAACGCTGGCTACTCACAGGCGCAATCCCACTACTGATCAGCATGGGGGTTTTGACCTGCTCTGTTTCCAACCTGGGCTGCTTCACCCCTCCTTAGGACAACCTGGTGGCTCCAAGCTCCCCCAGAGTCACCATATTGATACCGAACTTAGTGTGGACACCCGATCAACATAGTACAGGACAGACCAGAACTCCTGGACTCAAGTGATCCACCAGACTCAGCCTCTCAAGGAGCTGGGATTACAGGCTCACGCCACAGAGCCCAGCAGTTCTTTAGCACTGCTTTCTCTAACTTGAAGCTTCTGACCTTACCGAGTCCTACGGCACCCCCATTCTGCAAGCCAAGGTGACGCATGCAGTCTCTAAAAATGGTATAGCTGTAATCGGACTGACTCGTGGAATAATTGTAGCATTTCGTTTTACCTGCCCAGCGAACGTTGTGAAAAGGAAACTCATAAAACAATGGCAAAATTGTGTTTTTTCCTCCCCACTGAAAATAGTTTCATCATTTTTCAGTACATGGTATGGTACATAATATGGTACCATGAGAAAATTACAACTTGTCTCGCAAGAAAGAAGCCCTCATACGGCTACGCGTATGGAAAAATTGAGCAGTAGATGAAAAAAGGAAAAATGGCTGCAGCGGGAAGGGGTTAAATAATTTTTTTAAGTCTTTTGCGGAGTAGCCCTTTCATCAGGTCCTAGATTCGGATTGGAGCTTGTGTATCCTCTCCTGGCAATAAGTGGTCCTATGATGGCAGGAGATAGCATTTTCTTGGTTTTGCCAGTGGGGGTCAGTAGCATGATAGAAGAAATAAGCCAGGAGACACAGAAGAGCAGTACATGAGGAAATAATAACAGTAACAAGGCAGAAATATTATGCATGGATTGATAAAAAAGAAATGAAAGCATGTTTTACCTGATAACCGTACATCTCTTGCAGGAACAAAAAGACTATGTCTCGCTGTGTTGTCCAGGCTGCTCTACACTGGCTACTCACAGGCACAATCCCACTACTGATCAGCACAGGGGTTTTGACCTGCTCTATTTCCAACCTGGGCTGATTCACCCATCCTTAGGACAACCTGGTGGCTCCAAGCTCCCCCAGAGTCACCATATTGATACCAAACTTAGTGTGGACACCCGATCAACATAGCACAGGACAGACCAGAACTCCTGGACTCAAGTGATCCACCAGACTCAGCCTCCCAAGGAGCTGGGATTACAGGCTCACGCCACAGAGCCCAGCAGTTGTTTAGCACTGCTTTCTCTAACTTGAAGCGTCTGACCTCACCGAGTCCTACGGCACCCCCATTCTGCAAGCCAAGGTGGCGCATGCAGTCTCTAAAAATGGTATAGCTGTAATCGGACTGACCCGTGGAATAATGGTAGCATTTCATTTTACCTGCCCAGCGAACGTTGTGAAAAGGAAACTCATAAAACAATGGCAAAATTGTGTTTTTTGCTCCCCACTGAAAATAGTTTCATCATTTTTCAGTACATGGTATGGTACATAAGATGGTACCATGAGAAAATTACAACTTGTCTCGCAAGAAAGAAGCCCTCATACGGCTATGCGTATGGAAAAATTGAGCAGGGGATGGAAAAAGGAAAAATGGCTGCAGCGGGAAGGGGTTAAATAATTTCTTTAAGTCTTTTGCGGAGTAGCCCTTTCATCAGGTCCTAGATTCGGCTTGGAGCTTGTGTATCCTCTCCTGGCAATAAGTGGTCCTATGATGGCAGGAGATAGCATTTTCTTGGTTTTGCCAGTGGGGGTCAGTAGCATGATAGAAGAAATAAGCCAGGATACACAAAAGAGCAGTACAAGAGGAAATAATAACAGTAACAAGGCAGAAATATTATGCATGGATTGATAAAAAAGAAAGGAAAACATGTTTTACCTGATAACCGTACATCTCTTGCAGGAACAAAAAGACTATGCCTCGCTGTGTTGTCCAGGCTGCTCTACACTGCCTACTCACAGGCGCAATTCCAGTACTGATCAGCACAGGGGTTTTGACCTGCTCTGTTTCCAACCTGGGCTGCTTCACCCCTCCTTAGGACAACCTGGTGGCTCCAAGCTCCCCCAGAGTCACCATATTGATATCAAACTTAGTGTGGACTGCCGATCAACACAGCACAGGACAGACCAGAACTCCCGAACTCAAGTGATCCACCAGACTCAGCCTCCCAAGGAGCTGGGATTACAGGCTCACGCCACAGAGCCCAGCAGATGTTTAGCACTGCTTTCTCTAACTTGAAGCTTCTGACCTTACTGAGTCCTACGGCACCCCCATTCTGCAAGCCAAGGTGACGCATGCAGTCTCTAAAAATGGTATAGCTGTAATCGGACTGACCCGTGGAATAATTGTAGCATTTCATT
This sequence comes from Eleutherodactylus coqui, assembly GCF_035609145.1. NCBI lineage: Eukaryota > Metazoa > Chordata > Amphibia > Anura > Eleutherodactylidae > Eleutherodactylus > Eleutherodactylus coqui. The sequence goes on from NC_089842.1 coordinate 187,315,746, forward strand.
TTACCTGCCCAGCGAACGTTGTGAAAAGGAAACTCATAAAACAATGGCAAAATTGTGTTTTTTCCTCCCCACTGAAAATAGTTTCATCATTTTTCAGTACATGGTATGGTACATAAGATGGTACCATGAGAAAATTACAACTTGTCTCGCAAGAAAGAAGCCCTCATACGGCTACGCGTATGGAAAAATTGAGCAGTAGATGAAAAAAGGAAAAATGGCTGCAGCGGGAAGGGGTTAAATAATTTTTTTAAGTCTTTTGCGGTGTAGCCCTTTCATCAGGTCCTAGATTCGGCTTGGAGCTTGTGTATCCTCTCCTGGCCATAAGTGGTCCTATGATGGCAGGAGATAGCATTTTCTTGGTTTTCCCAGTGGGGGTCAGTAGCATGATAGAAGAAATAAGACAGGAGACACAGAAGAGCAGTACATGAGGAAATAATAACAGTAACAAGGCAGAAATATTATGCATGGATTGATAAAAAAGAAAGGAAAGCATGTTTTACCTGATAACCGTACATCTCTTGCAGGAACAAAAAGGCTATGTCTTGCTGTGTTATCCAGGCTGCTCTACAGTGGCTACTCACAGGCACAATCCCACTACTGATCAGCACGGGGGTTTTGACCTGCTCTGTTTCCAACCTGGGCTGGTTCACCCCTCCTTAGGACAACCTGGTGGCTCCAAGCTCCCCCAGAGTCACCATATTGATACCGAACTTAGTGTGGACACCCGATCAACATAGCACAGGACAGACCAGAACTCCTGGACTCAAGTGATCCACCAGACTCAGCCTCCCAAGGAGCTGGGATTACAGGCTCACGCCACAGAGCCCAGCAGATGTTTAGCACTGCTTTCTCTAACTTGAAGCTTCTGACCTTACCGAGTCCTACGGCACCCCCATTCTGCAAGCCAAGGTGACGCATGCAGTCTCTAAAAATGGTATAGCTGTAATCGGACTGACTCGTGGAATAATTGTAGCATTTCGTTTTACCTGCCCAGCGAACGTTGTGAAAAGGAAACTCATAAAACCATGGCAAAATTGTGTTTTTTCCTCCCCACTGAAAATAGTTTCATCATTTTTCAGTACATGGTATGGTACATAATATGGTACCATGAGAAAATTACAACTTGTCTCGCAAGAAAGAAGCCCTCATACGGCTACGCGTATGGAAAAATTGAGCAGTAGATGAAAAAAGGAAAAATGGCTGCAGCGGGAAGGGGTTAAATAATTTTTTTAAGTCTTTTGCGGAGTAGCCCTTTCATCAGGTCCTAGATTCGGCTTGGAGCTTGTGTATCCTCTCCTGGCAATAAGTGGTCCTATGATGGCAGGAGATAGCATTTTCTTGGTTTTGCCAGTGGGGGTCAGTAGCATGATAGAAGAAATAAGCCAGGAGACACAGAAGAGCAGTACATGAGGAAATAATAACAGTAACAAGGCAGAAATATTATGCATGGATTGATAAAAAAGAAATGAAAGCATGTTTTACCTGATAACCGTACATCTCTTGCAGGAACAAAAAGACTATGTCTCGCTGTGTTGTCCAGGCTGCTCTACACTGGCTACTCACAGGCACAATCCCACTACTGATCAGCACAGGGGTTTTGACCTGCTCTGTTTCCAACCTGGGCTGATTCACCCATCCTTAGGACAACCTGGTGGCTCCAAGCTCCCCCAGAGTCACCATATTGATACCGAACTTAGTGTGGACACCCGATCAACATAGCACAGGACAGACCAGAACTCCTGGACTCAAGTGATCCACCAGACTCAGCCTCCCAAGGAGCTGGGATTACAGGCTCACACCACAGAGCCCAGCAGTTGTTTAGCACTGCTTTCTCTAACTTGAAGCGTCTGACCTCACCGAGTCCTACGGCACCCCCATTCTGCAAGCCAAGGTGGCGCATGCAGTCTCTAAAAATGGTATAGCTGTAATCGGACTGACCCGTGGAATAATGGTAGCATTTCATTTTACCTGCCCAGCGAACGTTGTGAAAAGGAAACTCATAAAACAATGGCAAAATTGTGTTTTTTGCTCCCCACTGAAAATAGTTTCATCATTTTTCAGTACATGGTATGGTACATAAGATGGTACCATGAGAAAATTACAACTTGTCTCGCAAGAAAGAAGCCCTCATACGGCTATGCGTATGGAAAAATTGAGCAGGGGATGGAAAAAGGAAAAATGGCTGCAGCGGGAAGGGGTTAAATAATTTCTTTAAGTCTTTTGCGGAGTAGCCCTTTCATCAGGTCCTAGATTCGGCTTGGAGCTTGTGTATCCTCTCCTGGCAATAAGTGGTCCTATGATGGCAGGAGATAGCATTTTCTTGGTTTTGCCAGTGGGGGTCAGTAGCATGATAGAAGAAATAAGCCAGGATACACAAAAGAGCAGTACAAGAGGAAATAATAACAGTAACAAGGCAGAAATATTATGCATGGATTGATAAAAAAGAAAGGAAAACATGTTTTACCTGATAACCGTACATCTCTTGCAGGAACAAAAAGACTATGCCTCGCTGTGTTGTCCAGGCTGCTCTACACTGCCTACTCACAGGCGCAATTCCAGTACTGATCAGCACAGGGGTTTTGACCTGCTCTGTTTCCAACCTGGGCTGCTTCACCCCTCCTTAGGACAACCTGGTGGCTCCAAGCTCCCCCAGAGTCACCATATTGATACCGAACTTAGTGTGGACACCTGATCAACATAGCACAGGACAGACCAGAACTCCTGGACTCAAGTGATCCACCAGACTCAGCCTCCCAAGGAGCTGGGATTACAGGCTCACGCCACAGAGCCCAGCAGATGTTTAGCACTGCTTTCTCTAACTTGAAGCTTCTGACCTTACCGAGTCCTACGGCACCCCCATTCTGCAAGCCAAGGTGACGCATGCAGTCTCTAAAAATGGTATAGCTGTAATCGGACTGACTCGTGGAATAATTGTAGCATTTCGTTTTACCTGCCCAGCGAACGTTGTGAAAAGGAAACTCATAAAACAATGGCAAAATTGTGTTTTTTCCTCCCCACTGAAAATAGTTTCATCATTTTTCAGTACATGGTATGGTACATAATATGGTACCATGAGAAAATTACAACTTGTCTCGCAAGAAAGAAGCCCTCATACGGCTACGCGTATGGAAAAATTGAGCAGTAGATGAAAAAAGGAAAAATGGCTGCAGCGGGAAGGGGTTAAATAATTTTTTTAAGTCTTTTGCGGAGTAGCCCTTTCATCAGGTCCTAGATTCGGCTTGGAGCTTGTGTATCCTCTCCTGGCAATAAGTGGTCCTATGATGGCAGGAGATAGCATTTTCTTGGTTTTGCCAGTGGGGGTCAGTAGCATGATAGAAGAAATAAGCCAGGAGACACAGAAGAGCAGTACATGAGGAAATAATAACAGTAACAAGGCAGAAATATTATGCATGGATTGATAAAAAAGAAATGAAAGCATGTTTTACCTGATAACCGTACATCTCTTGCAGGAACAAAAAGACTATGTCTCGCTGTGTTGTCCAGGCTGCTCTACACTGGCTACTCACAGGCACAATCCCACTACTGATCAGCACAGGGGTTTTGACCTGCTCTGTTTCCAACCTGGGCTGATTCACCCATCCTTAGGACAACCTGGTGGCTCCAAGCTCCCCCAGAGTCACCATATTGATACCGAACTTAGTGTGGACACCCGATCAACATAGCACAGGACAGACCAGAACTCCTGGACTCAAGTGATCCACCAGACTCAGCCTCCCAAGGAGCTGGGATTACAGGCTCACACCACAGAGCCCAGCAGTTGTTTAGCACTGCTTTCTCGACCTTGAAGCGTCTGACCTCACCGAGTCCTACGGCACCCCCATTCTGCAAGCCAAGGTGGCGCATGCAGTCTCTAAAAATGGTATAGCTGTAATCGGACTGACCCGTGGAATAATTGTAGCATTTCATTTTACCTGCCCAGCGAACGTTGTGAAAAGGAAACTCATAAAACAATGGCAAAATTGTGTTTTTTGCTCCCCACTTAAAATAGTTTCATCATTTTTCAGTACATGGTATGGTACATAAGATGGTACCATGAGAAAATTACAACTTGTCTCGCAAGAAAGAAGCCCTCATACGGCTATGCGTATGGAAAAATTGAGCAGGGGATGGAAAAAGGAAAAATGGCTGCAGCGGGAAGGGGTTAAATAATTTCTTTAAGTCTTTTGCGGAGTAGCCCTTTCATCAGGTCCTAGATTCGGCTTGGAGCTTGTGTATCCTCTCCTGGCAATAAGTGGTCCTATGATGGCAGGAGATAGCATTTTCTTGGTTTTGCCAGTGGGGGTCAGTAGCATGATAGAAGAAATAAGCCAGGAGACACAGAAGAGCAGTACATGAGGAAATAATAACAGTAACAAGGCAGAAATATTATGCATGGATTGATAAAAAAGAAATGAAAGCATGTTTTACCTGATAACCGTACATCTCTTGCAGGAACAAAAAGACTATGTCTCGCTGTGTTGTCCAGGCTGCTCTACACTGGCTACTCACAGGCACAATCCCACTACTGATCAGCACAGGGGTTTTGACCTGCTCTGTTTCCAACCTGGGCAGCTTCACCCCTCCTTAGGACAACCTGGTGGCTCCAAGCTCCCCCAGAGTCACCATATTGATATCGAACTTAGTGTGGACTGCCGATCAACACAGCACAGGACAGACCAGAACTCCCGAACTCAAGTGATCCACCAGACTCAGCCTCCCAAGGAGCTGGGATTACAGGCTCACGCCACAGAGCCCAGCAGATGTTTAGCACTGCTTTCTCTAACTTGAAGCTTCTGACCTTACCGAGTCCTACGGCACCCCCATTCTGCAAGCCAAGGTGACGCATGCAGTCTCTAAAAATGGTATAGCTGTAATCGGACTGACCCGTGGAATAATTGTAGCATTTCATTTTACCTGCCCAGCGAACGTTGTGAAAAGGAAACTCATAAAACAATGGCAAAATTGTGTTTTTTCCTCCCCACTGAAAATAGTTTCATCATTTTTCAGTACATGGTATGGTACATAAGATGGTACCATGAGAAAATTACAACTTGTCTCGCAAGAAAGAAGCCCTCATACGGCTACGCGTATGGAAAAATTGAGCAGTAGATGAAAAAAGGAAAAATGGCTGCAGCGGGAAGGGGTTAAATAATTTTTTTAAGTCTTTTGCGGAGTAGCCCTTTCATCAGGTCCTAGATTCGGCTTGGAGCTTGTGTATCCTCTCCTGGCCATAAGTGGTCCTATGATGGCAGGAGATAGCATTTTCTTGGTTTTCCCAGTGGGGGTCAGTAGCATGATAGAAGAAATAAGACAGGAGACACAGAAGAGCAGTACATGAGGAAATAATAACAGTAACAAGGCAGAAATATTATGCATGGATTGATAAAAAAGAAAGGAAAGCATGTTTTACCTGATAACCGTACATCTCTTGCAGGAACAAAAAGGCTATGTCTTGCTGTGTTATCCAGGCTGCTCTACACTGGCTACTCACAGGCACAATCCCACTACTGATCAGGACGGGGGTTTTGACCTGCTCTGTTTCCAACCTGGGCTGGTTCACCCCTCCTTAGGACAACCTGGTGGCTCCAAGCTCCCCCAGAGTCACCATATTGATACCGAACTTAGTGTGGACACCCGATCAACATAGCACAGGATAGACCAGAACTGCTGGACTCAAGTGATCCAACAGACTCAGCCTCCCAAGGAGCTGGGATTATAGGCTCACGCCACAGAGCCCAGCAAATGTTTAGCTCTGCTTTCTCTAACTTGAAGCGTCTGACCTCACCGAGTCCTACGGCACCCCCATTCTGCAAGCCAAGGTGGCGCATGCAGTCTCTAAAAATGGTATAGCTGTAATCGGACTGACCCGTGGAATAATTGTAGCATTTCATTTTACCTGCCCAGCGAACGTTGTGAAAAGGAAACTCATAAAACAATGGCAAAATTGTGTTTTTTCCTCCCCACTGAAAATAGTTTCATCATTTTTCAGTACATGGTATGGTACATAAGATGGTACCATGAGAAAATTACAACTTGTCTCGCAAGAAAGAAGCCCTCATACGGCTACGCGTATGGAAAAATTGAGCAGTAGATGAAAAAAGGAAAAATGGCTGCAGCGGGAAGGGGTTAAATAATTTTTTTAAGTCTTTTGCGGAGTAGCCCTTTCATCAGGTCCTAGATTCGGCTTGGAGCTTGTGTATCCTCTCCTGGCAATAAGTGGTCCTATGATGGCAGGAGATAGCATTTTCTTGGTTTTCCCAGTGGGGGTCAGTAGCATGATAGAAGAAATAAGACAGGAGACACAGAAGAGCAGTACATGAGGAAATAATAACAGTAACAAGGCAGAAATATTATGCATGGATTGATAAAAAAGAAAGGAAAGCATGTTTTACCTGATAACCGTACATCTCTTGCAGGAACAAAAAGGCTATGTCTTGCTGTGTTGTCCAGGCTGCTCTACACTGGCTACTCACAGGCGCAATCCCACTACTGATCAGCACGGGGGTTTTGACCTGCTCTGTTTCCAACCTGGGCCGGTTCACCCCTCCTTAGGACAACCTGGTGGCTCCAAGCTGCCCCAGAGTCACCATATTGATACTGAACTTAGTGTGGACACCTGATCAACATAGCACAGGATAGACCAGAACTCCTGGACTCAAGTGATCCAACAGACTCAGCCTCCCAAGGAGCTGGGATTATAGGCTCACGCCACAGAGCCCGGCAAATGTTTAGCACTGCTTTCTCTAACTTGAAGCGTCTGACCTGACCGAGTCCTACGGCACCCCCATTCTGCAAGCCAAGGTGGCGCATGCAGTCTCTAAAAATGGTATAGCTGTAATCGGACTGACCCGTGGAATAATTGTAGCATTTCATTTTACCTGCCCAGCGAACGTTGTGAAAAGGAAACTCATAAAACAATGGCAAAATTGTGTTTTTTCCTCCCCACTGAAAATAGTTTCATCATTTTTCAGTACATGGTATGGTACATAAGATGGTACCATGAGAAAATTACAACTTGTCTCGCAAGAAAGAAGCCCTCATATGGCTACGCGTATGGAAAAATTGAGCAGTAGATGAAAAAAGGAAAAATGGCTGCAGCGGGAAGGAGTTAAATAATTTTTTTAAGTCTTTTGCGGAGTAGCCCTTTCATCAGGTCCTAGATTCAGCTTGGAGCTTGTGTATCCTCTCCTGGCAATAAGTGGTCCTATGATGGCAGGAGATAGCATTTTCTTGGTTTTGCCAGTGGGGGTCAGTAGCATGATAGAAGAAATAAGCCAGGAGACACAGTAGAGCAGTACATGAGGAAATAATAACAGTAACAAGGCAGAAATATTATGCATGGATTGATAAAAAAGAAAGGAAAGCATGTTTTACCTGATAACCGTACATCTCTTGCAGGAACAAAAAGACTATGTCTCGCTGTGTTGTCCAGGCTGCTCTACACTGCCTACTCACAGGTGCAATCCCAGTACTGATCAGCACAGGGGTTTTGACCTGCTCTGTTTCCAACCTGGGCCAGGTAACCCCTCCTTAGGACAACCTGGTGGCTCCAAGCTCCCCCAGAGTCACCATATTGATACCGAACTTAGTGTGGACACCCGATCAACATAGCACAGAACAGACCAGAACTCCTGGACTCAAGTGATCCACCAGCCTCAGCCTCCCAAGGAGCTGGGATTACAGGCTCACGCCACAGAGCCCAGCAGATGTTTAGCACTGCTTTCTCTAACTTGAAGCGTCTGACCTCACCGAGTCCTACAGCACCCCCATTCTGCAAGCCAAGGTGGCGCATGCAGTCTCTAAAAATGGTATAGCTGTAATCGGACTGACCCGTGGAATAATTGTAGCATTTCATTTTACCTGCCCAGCGAACGTTGTGAAAAGGAAACTCATAAAACAATGGCAAAATTGTGTTTTTTCCTCCCCACTGAAAATAGTTTCATCATTTTTCAGTACATGGTATGGTACATAAGATGGTACCATGAGAAAATTACAACTTGTCTCGCAAGAAAGAAGCCCTCATACGGCTACGCGTATGGAAAAATTGAGCAGGGGATGAAAAAAGGAAAAATGGCTGCAGCGGGAAGGGGTTAAATAATTTCCTTAAGTCTTTTGCGGAGTAGCCCTTTCATCAGGTCCTAGAGTCGGCTTGGAGCTTGTGTATCCTCTCCTGGCAATAAGTGGTCCTATGATGGCAGGAGATAGTATTTTCTTGGTTTTGCCAGTGGGGGTCAGTAGCATGATAGAAGAAATAAGCCAGGATACACAAAAGAGCAGTACATGAGGAAATAATAACAGTAACAAGGCAGAAATATTATGCATGGATTGATAAAAAAGAAAGGAAAGCATGTTTTACCTGATAACCGTACATCTCTTGCAGGAACAAAAAGGCTATGTCTTGCTGTGTTGTCCAGGCTGCTCTACACTGGCTACTCACAGGCGCAATCCCACTACTGATCAGCACGGGGGTTTTGACCTGCTCTGTTTCCAACCTGGGCCGGTTCACCCCTCCTTAGGATGACCTGGTGGCTCCAAGCTCCCCCAGAGTCACCATATTGATACCGAACTTAGTGTGGACACCCGATCAACATAGCACAGGATAGACCAGAACTCCTGGACTCAAGTGATCCAACAGACTCAGCCTCCCAAGGAGCTGGGATTATAGGCTCACGCCACAGAGCCCAACAAATGTTTAGCACTGCTTTCTCTAACTTGAAGCGTCTGACCTCACCGAGTCCTACGGCACCCCCATTCTGCAAGCCAAGGTGGCGCATGCAGTCTCTAAAAATGGTATAGCTGTAATCGGACTGACCCGTGGAATAATTGTAGCATTTCATTTTACCTGCCCAGCGAACGTTGTGAAAAGGAAACTCATAAAACAATGGCAAAATTGTGTTTTTTCCTCCCCACTGAAAATAGTTTCATCATTTTTCAGTACATGGTATGGTACATAAGATGGTACCATGAGAAAATTACAACTTGTCTCGCAAGAAAGAAGCCCTCATATGGCTATGCGTATGGAAAAATTGAGCAGTAGATGAAAAAAGGAAAAATGGCTGCAGCGGGAAGGGGTTAAATAATTTTTTTAAGTCTTTTGCGGAGTAGCCCTTTCATCAGGTCCTAGATTCAGCTTGGAGCTTGTGTATCCTCTCCTGGCAATAAGTGGTCCTATGATGGCAGGAGATAGCATTTTCTTGGTTTTGCCAGTGGGGGTCAGTAGCATGATAGAAGAAATAAGCCAGGAGACACAGTAGAGCAGTACATGAGGAAATAATAACAGTAACAAGGCAGAAATATTATGCATGGATTGATAAAAAAGAAAGGAAAGCATGTTTTACCTGATAACCGTACATCTCTTGCAGGAACAAAAAGACTATGTCTCGCTGTGTTGTCCAGGCTGCTCTACACTGCCTACTCACAGGCGCAATCCCACTACTGATCAGCACGGGGGTTTTGACATGCTCTGTTTCCAACCTGGGCCGGTTCACCCCTCCTTAGGACAACCTGGTGGCTCCAAGCTCCCCCAGAGTCACCATATTGATACCGAACTTAGTGTGGACACCCGATCAATATAGCACAGGATAGACCAGAACTCCTGGACTCAAGTGATCCACCAGACTCAGCCTCCCAAGGAGCTGGGATTACAGGCTCACGCCACAGAGCCCAGCAGATGTTTAGCACTGCTTTCTCTAACTTGAAGCGTCTGACCTCACCGAGTCCTACGGCACCCCCATTCTGCAAGCCAAGGTGGCGCATGCAGTCTCTAAAAATGGTATAGCTGTAATCGGACTGACCCGTGGAATAATTGTAGCATTTCATTTTACCTGCCCAGCGAACGTTGTGAAAAGGAAACTCATAAAACAATGGCAAAATTGTGTTTTTTTCCTCCCCACTGAAAATAGTTTCATCATTTTTCAGTACATGGTATGGTACATAAGATGGTACCATGAGAAAATTACAACTTGTCTCGCAAGAAAGAAGCCCTCATACGGCTACACGTATGGAAAAATTGAGCAGGGGATGAAAAAAGGAAAAATGGCTGCAGCGGGAAGGGGTTAAATAATTTCTTTAAGTCTTTTGCGGAGTAGCCCTTTCATCAGGTCCTAGATTCGGCTTGGAGCTTGTGTATCCTCTTCTGGCAATAAGTGGTCCTATGATGGCAGGAGATAGCATTTTCTTGGTTTTGCCAGTGGGGGTCAGTAGCATGATAGAAGAAATAAGCCAGGAGACACAGAAGAGCAGTACATGAGGAAATAATAACAGTAACAAGGCAGAAATATTATGCATGGATTGATAAAAAAGAAAGGAAAGCATGTTTTACCTGATAACCGTACATCTCTTGCAGGAACAAAAAGGCTATGTCTCGCTGTGTTGTCCAGGCTGCTCTAACGCTGGCTACTCACAGGTGCAATCCCACTACTGATCAGCACGGGGGTTTTGACCTGCTCTGTTTCCAACCTGGTCCGATTCACCCCTCCTTAGGACAACCTGGTGGCTCCAAGCTCCCCCAGAGTCACCATATTGATACCGAACTTAGTGTGGACTGCCGATCAACACAGGACAGGACAGACCAGAACTCCCAGACTCAAGTGATCCACCAGACTCAGCCTCCCAAGGAGCTGGGATTACAGGCTCACGCCACAGAGCCCAGCAGATGTTTAGCACTGCTTTCTCTAACTTGAAGCTTCTGACCTTACCGAGTCCTACGGCACCCCCATTCTGCAAGCCAAGGTGACGCATGCAGTCTCTAAAAATGGTATAGCTGTAATCGGACTGACCCGTGGAATAATTGTAGCATTTCATTTTACCTGCCCAGCGAACGTTGTGAAAAGGAAACTCATAAAACAATGGCAAAATTGTGTTTTTTCCTCCCCACTGAAAATAGTTTCATCATTTTTCAGTACATGGTATGGTACATAAGATGGTACCATGAGAAAATTACAACTTGTCTCGCAAGAAAGAAGCCCTCATACGACTACGCGTATGGAAAAATTGAGCAGGGGATGAAAAAAGGAAAAATCGCTGCAGCGGGAAGGGGTTAAATAATTTTTTTAAGTCTTTTGCGGAGTCGCCCTTTCATCAGGTCCTAGAGTCGGCTTGGAGCTTGTGTATCCTCTCCTGGCAATAAGTGGTCCTATGATGGCAGGAGATAGCATTTTCTTGGTTTTGCCAGTGGGGGTCAGTAGCATGATAGAAGAAATAAGCCAGGATACACAAAAGAGCAGTACAAGAGGAAATAATAACAGTAACAAGGCAGAAATATTATGCATGGATTGATAAAAAAGAAAGGAAAGCACGTTTTACCTGAAAACTGTACATCTCTTGCAGGAACAAAAAGGCTATGTCTCGCTGTGTTGTCCAGTCTGCTCTACACTGCCTACTCACAGGCGCAATCCCACTACTGATCTGCATGGGGGTTTTTGACCTGCTCTGTTTCTGACCTGGGCCAGTTCACCCCTCCTTAGGACAATCTGGTGGCTCCAAGCTCCCCCAGAGTCACCATATGGATTCCGAACTTAATGTGGACACCCAATCAACATAGCGCAGGACAGACCAGAACTCCTGGACTCAAGTGATCCACCAGCCTCAGCCTCCCAAGGAGCTGGGATTACAGGCTCACGCCACAGAGCCCAGCAGATGTTTAGCACTGCTTTCTCTAACTTGAAGCATCTGACCTCACCGAGTCCTACGGCACCCCCATTCTGCAAGCCAAGGTGGCGCATACAGTCTCTAAAAATGGTATAGCTGTAATCGGACTGACCCGTGGAATAATTGTAGCATTTCATTTTACCTGCCCAGCGAACGTTGTGAAAAGGAAACTCATAAAACCATGGCAAAATTGTGTTTTTTCCTCCCCACTGAAAATAGTTTCATCATTTTTCAGTACATGGTATGGTACATAAGATGGTACCATGAGAAAATTACAACTTGTCTCGCAAGAAAGAAGCTCTCATACGACTACGCGTATGGAAAAATTGAGCAGGGGATGAAAAAAGGAAAAATGGCTGCAGCGGGAAGGGGTTAAATAATTTTTTTAAGTCTTTTGCGGAATAGCCCTTTCATCAGGTCCTAGAGTTGGCTTGGAGCTTGTGTATCCTCTCCTGGCAATAAGTGGTCCTATGATGGCAGGAGATAGCATTTTCTTGGTTTTGCCAGTGGAGGTCAGTAGCATGATAGAAGAAATAAGCCAGGATACACAAAAGAGCAGTACAAGAGGAAATAATAACAGTAACAAGGCAGAAATATTATGCATGGATTGATAAAAAAGAAAGGAAAGCACGTTTTACCTGAAAACCGTACATCTCTTGCAGGAACAAAAAGATTATGTCTCGCTGTGTTGTTCAGGCTGCTCTACACTGCCTACTCACAGGCGCCATCCCACTACTGATCAGCACGAGGGTTTTGACCTGCTCTGTTTCCGACCTGGGCTGGTTCACCCCTCCTTAGGACAACCTGGTGGCTCCAAGCTCACCCAGAGTCACCATATTGATACCGAACTTAGTGTGGACACCCAATCAACATAGCACAGGACAGACCAGAACTCCTGGACTCAAGTGATCCACCAGCCTCAGGCTCCCAAGGAGCTGGGATTACAGGCTCACGCCACAGAGCCCAGCAGATGTTTAGCACTGCTTTCTCTAACTTGAAGCGTCTGACCTCACCGAGTCCTACGGCACCCCCATTCTGCAAGCCAAGGTGGCGCATACAGTCTCTAAAAATGGTATACCTGTAATCGGACTGACCCGTGGAATAATTGTAGCATTTCATTTTACCTGCCCAGCGAACGTTGTGAAAAGGAAACTCATAAAACCATGGCAAAATTGTGTTTTTTCCTCCCCAGTGAAAATAGTTTCATCATTTTTCAGTACATGGTATGGTACATAAGATGGTACCATGAGAAAATTACAACTTGTCTCGCAAGAAAGAAGCCCTCATACGACTACGCGTATGGAAAAATTGAGCAGGGGATGAAAAAAGGAAAAATGGCTGCAGCGGGAAGGGGTTAAATAATTTTTTTAAGTCTTTTGCGGAGTAGCCCTTTCATCAGGTCCTAGAGTCGGCTTGGAGCTTGTGTATCCTCTCCTGGCAATAAGTGGTCCTATGATGGCAGGAGATAGCATTTTCTTGGTTTTGCCAGTGGGGGTCAGTAGCATGATAGAAGAAATAAGCCAGGATACACAAAAGAGCAGTACAAGAGGAAATAATAACAGTAACAAGGCAGAAATATTATGCATGGATTGATAAAAAAGAAAGGAAAGCACGTTTTACCTGAAAACCGTACATCTCTTGCAGGAACAAAAAGGCTATGTCTCGCTGTGTTGTCCAGTCTGCTCTACACTGCCTACTCACAGGCGCAATCCCACTACTGATCTGCATGGGGGTTTTTGACCTGCTCTGTTTCTGACCTGGGCCAGTTCACCCCTCCTTAGGACAATCTGGTGGCTCCAAGCTCCCCCAGAGTCACCATATGGATTCCGAACTTAATGTGGACACCCAATCAACATAGCGCAGGACAGACCAGAACTCCTGGACTCAAGTGATCCACCAGCCTGAGCCTCCCAAGGAGCTGGGATTACAGGCTCACGCCACAGAGCCCAGCAGGTGTTTAGCACTGCTTTCTCTAACTTGAAGCATCTGACCTCACCGAGTCCTACGGCACCCCCATTCTGCAAGCCAAGGTGGCGCATACAGTCTCTAAAAATGGTATAGCTGTAATCGGACTGACCCGTGGAATAATTGTAGCATTTCATTTTACCTGCCCAGCGAACGTTGTGAAAAGGAAACTCATAAAACCATGGCAAAATTGTGTTTTTTCCTCCCCACTGAAAATAGTTTCATCATTTTTCAGTACATGGTATGGTACATAAGATGGTACCATGAGAAAATTACAACTTGTCTCGCAAGAAAGAAGCTCTCATACGACTACGCGTATGGAAAAATTGAGCAGGGGATGAAAAAAGGAAAAATGGCTGCAGCGGGAAGGGGTTAAATAATTTTTTTAAGTCTTTTGCGGAATAGCCCTTTCATCAGGTCCTAGAGTTGGCTTGGAGCTTGTGTATCCTCTCCTGGCAATAAGTGGTCCTATGATGGCAGGAGATAGCATTTTCTTGGTTTTGCCAGTGGAGGTCAGTAGCATGATAGAAGAAATAAGCCAGGATACACAAAAGAGCAGTACAAGAGGAAATAATAACAGTAACAAGGCAGAAATATTATGCATGGATTGATAAAAAAGAAAGGAAAGCACGTTTTACCTGAAAACCGTACATCTCATGCAGGAACAAAAAGATTATGTCTCGCTGTGTTGTCCAGGCTGCTCTACACTGCCTACTCACAGGCGCCATCCCACTACTGATCAGCACGAGGGTTTTGACCTGCTCTGTTTCCGACCTGGGCTGGTTCACCCCTCCTTAGGACAACAGGGTGGCTCCAAGCTCACCCAGAGTCACCATATTGATACCGAACTTAGTGTGGACACCCAATCAACATAGCACAGGACAGACCAGAACTCCTGGACTCAAGTGATCCACCAGCCTCAGGCTCCCAAGGAGCTGGGATTACAGGCTCACGCCACAGAGCCCAGCAGATGTTTAGCACTGCTTTCTCTAACTTGAAGCGTCTGACCTCACCGAGTCCTACGGCACCCCCATTCTGCAAGCCAAGGTGGCGCATACAGTCTCTAAAAATGGTATACCTGTAATCGGACTGACCCGTGGAATAATTGTAGCATTTCATTTTACCTGCCCAGCGAACGTTGTGAAAAGGAAACTCATAAAACCATGGCAAAATTGTGTTTTTTCCTCCCCAGTGAAAATAGTTTCATCATTTTTCAGTACATGGTATGGTACATAAGATGGTACCATGAGAAAATTACAACTTGTCTCGCAAGAAAGAAGCCCTCATACGACTACGCGTATGGAAAAATTGAGCAGGGGATGAAAAAAGGAAAAATGGCTGCAGCGGGAAGGGGTTAAATAATTTTTTTAAGTCTTTTGCGGAGTAGCCCTTTCATCAGGTCCTAGAGTCGGCTTGGAGCTTGTGTATCCTCTCCTGGCAATAAGTGGTCCTATGATGGCAGGAGATAGCATTTTCTTGGTTTTGCCAGTGGGGGTCAGTAGCATGATAGAAGAAATAAGCCAGGATACACAAAAGAGCAGTACAAGAGGAAATAATAACAGTAACAAGGCAGAAATATTATGCATGGATTGATAAAAAAGAAAGGAAAGCACGTTTTACCTGAAAACCGTGCATCTCTTGCAGGAACAAAAAGACTATGTCTCGCTGTGTTGTCCAGGCTGCTCTACACTGCCTACTCACAGGCACAATCCCACTACTGATCAGCACGGGGGTTTTGACCTGCTCTGTTTCCAACCTGGGCCAGTTCACCCCTCCTTAGGACAACCTGGTGGCTCCAAGCTCCCCCAGAGTCACCATATTGATACCGAACTTAGTGTGGACACCCAATCAACATAGCAAAGGACAGACCAGGACTCCTGGACTCAAGTGTTCCACCAGCCTCAGCCTCAGCCTCCCAAGGAGCTGGGATTACAGGCTCACGCCACAGAGCCCAGCAGATGTTTAGCACTGCTTTCTCTTACTTGAAGCATCTGACCTCACCGACTCCTACGGCACCCCCATTCTGCAAGCCAAGGTGGCGCATACAGTCTCGAAAAATGGTATAGCTGTAATCGGACTGACCCGTGGAATAATTGTAGCATTTCATTTTACCTGCCCAGCGAACGTTGTGAAAAGGAAACTCATAAAACCATGGCAAAATTGTGTTTTTTCCTCCCCACTGAAAATAGTTTCATCATTTTTCAGTACATGGTATGGTACATAAGATGGTACCATGAGAAAATTACAACTTGTCTCGCAAGAAAGAAGCCCTCATACGACTACGCATATGGAAAAATTGAGCAGGGGATGAAAAAAGGAAAAATGGCTGCAGCGGGAAGGGGTTAAATAATTTTTTTAAGTCTTTTGCGGAGTAGCCCTTTCATCAGGTCCTAGAGTCGGCTTGGAGCTTGTGTATCCTCTCCTGGCAATAAGTGGTCCTATGATGGCAGGAGACAGCATTTTCTTGGTTTTGCCAGTGGGGGTCAGTAGCATGATAGAAGAAATAAGCCAGGATACACAAAAGAGCAGTACAAGAGGAAATAATAACAGTAACAAGGCAGAAATATCATGCATGGATTGATAAAAAAGAAAGGAAAGCACGTTTTACCTGAAAACCGTACATCTCTTGCAGGAACAAAAAGATTATGTCTCGCTGTGTTGTCCAGGCTGCTCTACACTGCCGACTCACAGGCACAATCCCACTACTGATCAGCACGGGGGTTTTGACCTGCTCTGTTTCCGACCTGGGCCAGTTCACCCCTCCTTAGGACAACCTGGTGGCTCCAAGCTCCCCCAGAGTCACCATATTGATTCTGAACTTAGTGTGGACACCCAATCAACATAGCACAGGACAGACCAGAACTCCTGGACTCAAGTGATCCACCAGCCTGAGCCTCCCAAGGAGCTGGGATTACAGGCTCACGCCACAGAGCCCAGCAGATGTTTAGCACTGCTTTCTCTAACTTGAAGCATCTGACCTCACCGAGTCCTACGGCACCCCCATTCTGCAAGCCAAGGTGGCGCATACAGTCTCTAAAAATGGTATAGCTGTAATCGGACTGACCCGTGGAATAATTGTAGCATTTCATTTTACCTGCCCAGCGAACGTTGTGAAAAGGAAACTCATAAAACCATGGCAAAATTGTGTTTTTTCCTCCCCACTGAAAATAGTTTCATCATTTTTCAGTACATGGTATGGTACATAAGATGGTACCATGAGAAAATTACAACTTGTCTCGCAAGAAAGAAGCTCTCATACGACTACGCGTATGGAAAAATTGAGCAGGGGATGAAAAAAGGAAAAATGGCTGCAGCGGGAAGGGGTTAAATAATTTTTTAAAGTCTTTTGCGGAATAGCCCTTTCATCAGGTCCTAGAGTTGGCTTGGAGCTTGTGTATCCTCTCCTGGCAATAAGTGGTCCTATGATGGCAGGAGATAGCATTTTCTTGGTTTTGCCAGTGGAGGTCAGTAGCATGATAGAAGAAATAAGCCAGGATACACAAAAGAGCAGTACAAGAGGAAATAATAACAGTAACAAGGCAGAAATATTATGCATGGATTGATAAAAAAGAAAGGAAAGCACGTTTTACCTGAAAACCGTACATCTCTTGCAGGAACAAAAAGATTATGTCTCGCTGTGTTGTCCAGGCTGCTCTACACTGCCGACTCACAGGCACAATCCCACTACTGATCAGCACGGGGGTTTTGACCTGCTCTGTTTCCGACCTGGGCCAGTTCACCCCTCCTTAGGACAACCTGGTGGCTCCAAGCTCCCCCAGAGTCACCATATTGATTCTGAACTTAGTGTGGACACCCAATCAACATAGCACAGGACAGACCAGAACTCCTGGACTCAAGTGATCCACCAGCCTGAGCCTCCCAAGGAGCTGGGATTACAGGCTCACGCCACAGAGCCCAGCAGATGTTTAGCACTGCTTTCTCTAACTTGAAGCATCTGACCTCACCGAGTCCTACGGCACCCCCATTCTGCAAGCCAAGGTGGCGCATACAGTCTCTAAAAATGGTATAGCTGTAATCGGACTGACCCGTGGAATAATTGTAGCATTTCATTTTACCTGCCCAGCGAACGTTGTGAAAAGGAAACTCATAAAACCATGGCAAAATTGTGTTTTTTCCTCCCCACTGAAAATAGTTTCATCATTTTTCAGTACATGGTATGGTACATAAGATGGTACCATGAGAAAATTACAACTTGTCTCGCAAGAAAGAAGCTCTCATACGACTACGCGTATGGAAAAATTGAGCAGGGGATGAAAAAAGGAAAAATGGCTGCAGCGGGAAGGGGTTAAATAATTTTTTAAAGTCTTTTGCGGAATAGCCCTTTCATCAGGTCCTAGAGTTGGCTTGGAGCTTGTGTATCCTCTCCTGGCAATAAGTGGTCCTATGATGGCAGGAGATAGCATTTTCTTGGTTTTGCCAGTGGAGGTCAGTAGCATGATAGAAGAAATAAGCCAGGATACACAAAAGAGCAGTACAAGAGGAAATAATAACAGTAACAAGGCAGAAATATTATGCATGGATTGATAAAAAAGAAAGGAAAGCACGTTTTACCTGAAAACCGTACATCTCTTGCAGGAACAAAAAGATTATGTCTCGCTGTGTTGTCCAGGCTGCTCTACACTGCCTACTCACAGGCGCCATCCCACTACTGATCAGCACGAGGGTTTTGACCTGCTCTGTTTCCGACCTGGGCTGGTTCACCCCTCCTTAGGACAACCTGGTGGCTCCAAGCTCACCCAGAGTCACCATATTGATACCGAACTTAGTGTGGACACCCAATCAACATAGCACAGGACAGACCAGAACTCCTGGACTCAAGTGATCCACCAGCCTCAGGCTCCCAAGGAGCTGGGATTACAGGCTCACGCCACAGAGCCCAGCAGATGTTTAGCACTGCTTTCTCTAACTTGAAGCGTCTGACCTCACCGAGTCCTACGGCACCCCCATTCTGCAAGCCAAGGTGGCGCATACAGTCTCTAAAAATGGTATACCTGTAATCGGACTGACCCGTGGAATAATTGTAGCATTTCATTTTACCTGCCCAGCGAACGTTGTGAAAAGGAAACTCATAAAACCATGGCAAAATTGTGTTTTTTCCTCCCCAGTGAAAATAGTTTCATCATTTTTCAGTACATGGTATGGTACATAAGATGGTACCATGAGAAAATTACAACTTGTCTCGCAAGAAAGAAGCCCTCATACGGCTACGCGTATGGAAAAATTGAGCAGGGGATGAAAAAAGGAAAAATGGCTGCAGCGGGAAGGGGTTAAATAATTTTTTTAAGTCTTTTGCGGAGTAGCCCTTTCATCAGGTCCTAGAGTCGGCTTGGAGCTTGTGTATCCTCTCCTGGCAATAAGTGGTCCTATGATGGCAGGAGATAGCATTTTCTTGGTTTTGCCAGTGGGGGTCAGTAGCATGATAGAAGAAATAAGCCAGGATACACAAAAGAGCAGTACAAGAGGAAATAATAACAGTAACAAGGCAGAAATATTATGCATGGATTGATAAAAAAGAAAGGAAAGCACGTTTTACCTGAAAACCGTGCATCTCTTGCAGGAACAAAAAGACTATGTCTCGCTGTGTTGTCCAGGCTGCTCTACACTGCCTACTCACAGGCACAATCCCACTGCTGATCAGCACGGGGGTTTTGACCTGCTCTGTTTCCAACCTGGGCCAGTTCACCCCTCCTTAGGACAACCTGGTGGCTCCAAGCTCCCCCAGAGTCACCATATTGATACCGAACTTAGTGTGGACACCCAATCAACATAGCAAAGGACAGACCAGAACTCCTGGACTCAAGTGTTCCACCAGCCTCAGCCTCAGCCTCCCAAGGAGCTGGGATTACAGGCTCACGCCACAGAGCCCAGCAGATGTTTAGCACTGCTTTCTCTTACTTGAAGCATCTGACCTCACCGACTCCTACGGCACCCCCATTCTGCAAGCCAAGGTGGCGCATACAGTCTCGAAAAATGGTATAGCTGTAATCGGACTGACCCGTGGAATAATTGTAGCATTTCATTTTACCTGCCCAGCGAACGTTGTGAAAAGGAAACTCATAAAACCATGGCAAAATTGTGTTTTTTCCTCCCCACTGAAAATAGTTTCATCATTTTTCAGTACATGGTATGGTACATAAGATGGTACCATGAGAAAATTACAACTTGTCTCGCAAGAAAGAAGCCCTCATACGACTACGCATATGGAAAAATTGAGCAGGGGATGAAAAAAGGAAAAATGGCTGCAGCGGGAAGGGGTTAAATAATTTTTTTAAGTCTTTTGCGGAGTAGCCCTTTCATCAGGTCCTAGAGTCGGCTTGGAGCTTGTGTATCCTCTCCTGGCAATAAGTGGTCCTATGATGGCAGGAGACAGCATTTTCTTGGTTTTGCCAGTGGGGGTCAGTAGCATGATAGAAGAAATAAGCCAGGATACACAAAAGAGCAGTACAAGAGGAAATAATAACAGTAACAAGGCAGAAATATCATGCATGGATTGATAAAAAAGAAAGGAAAGCACGTTTTACCTGAAAACCGTACATCTCTTGCAGGAACAAAAAGATTATGTCTCGCTGTGTTGTCCAGGCTGCTCTACACTGCTGACTCACAGGCACAATCCCACTACTGATCAGCACGGGGGTTTTGACCTGCTCTGTTTCCGACCTGGGCCAGTTCACCCCTCCTTAGGACAACCTGGTGGCTCCAAGCTCCCCCAGAGTCACCATATTGATTCTGAACTTAGTGTGGACACCCAATCAACATAGCACAGGACAGACCAGAACTCCTGGACTCAAGTGATCCACCAGCCTGAGCCTCCCAAGGAGCTGGGATTACAGGCTCACGCCACAGAGCCCAGCAGATGTTTAGCACTGCTTTCTCTAACTTGAAGCATCTGACCTCACCGAGTCCTACGGCACCCCCATTCTGCAAGCCAAGGTGGCGCATACAGTCTCTAAAAATGGTATAGCTGTAATCGGACTGACCCGTGGAATAATTGTAGCATTTCATTTTACCTGCCCAGCGAACGTTGTGAAAAGGAAACTCATAAAACCATGGCAAAATTGTGTTTTTTCCTCCCCACTGAAAATAGTTTCATCATTTTTCAGTACATGGTATGGTACATAAGATGGTACCATGAGAAAATTACAACTTGTCTCGCAAGAAAGAAGCTCTCATACGACTACGCGTATGGAAAAATTGAGCAGGGGATGAAAAAAGGAAAAATGGCTGCAGCGGGAAGGGGTTAAATAATTTTTTTAAGTCTTTTGCGGAATAGCCCTTTCATCAGGTCCTAGAGTTGGCTTGGAGCTTGTGTATCCTCTCCTGGCAATAAGTGGTCCTATGATGGCAGGAGATAGCATTTTCTTGGTTTTGCCAGTGGAGGTCAGTAGCATGATAGAAGAAATAAGCCAGGATACACAAAAGAGCAGTACAAGAGGAAATAATAACAGTAACAAGGCAGAAATATTATGCATGGATTGATAAAAAAGAAAGGAAAGCACGTTTTACCTGAAAACCGTACATCTCTTGCAGGAACAAAAAGATTATGTCTCGCTGTGTTGTCCAGGCTGCTCTACACTGCCGACTCACAGGCACAATCCCACTACTGATCAGCACGGGGGTTTTGACCTGCTCTGTTTCCGACCTGGGCCAGTTCACCCCTCCTTAGGACAACCTGGTGGCTCCAAGCTCCCCCAGAGTCACCATATTGATTCTGAACTTAGTGTGGACACCCAATCAACATAGCACAGGACAGACCAGAACTCCTGGACTCAAGTGATCCACCAGCCTCAGCCTCAGCCTCAGCCTCCCAAGGAGCTGGGATTACAGGCTCACGCCACAGAGCCCAGCAGATGTTTAGCACTGCTTTCTCTTACTTGAAGCATCTGACCTCACCGACTCCTACGGCACCCCCATTCTGCAAGCCAAGGTGGCGCATACAGTCTCGAAAAATGGTATAGCTGTAATCGGACTGACCCGTGGAATAATTGTAGCATTTCATTTTACCTGCCCAGCGAACGTTGTGAAAAGGAAACTCATAAAACCATGGCAAAATTGTGTTTTTTCCTCCCCACTGAAAATAGTTTCATCATTTTTCAGTACATGGTATGGTACATAAGATGGTACCATGAGAAAATTACAACTTGTCTCGCAAGAAAGAAGCCCTCATACGACTACGCATATGGAAAAATTGAGCAGGGGATGAAAAAAGGAAAAATGGCTGCAGCGGGAAGGGGTTAAATAATTTTTTTAAGTCTTTTGCGGAGTAGCCCTTTCATCAGGTCCTAGAGTCGGCTTGGAGCTTGTGTATCCTCTCCTGGCAATAAGTGGTCCTATGATGGCAGGAGACAGCATTTTCTTGGTTTTGCCAGTGGGGGTCAGTAGCATGATAGAAGAAATAAGCCAGGATACACAAAAGAGCAGTACAAGAGGAAATAATAACAGTAACAAGGCAGAAATATCATGCATGGATTGATAAAAAAGAAAGGAAAGCACGTTTTACCTGAAAACCGTACATCTCTTGCAGGAACAAAAAGATTATGTCTCGCTGTGTTGTCCAGGCTGCTCTACACTGCCGACTCACAGGCACAATCCCACTACTGATCAGCACGGGGGTTTTGACCTGCTCTGTTTCCGACCTGGGCCAGTTCACCCCTCCTTAGGACAACCTGGTGGCTCCAAGCTCCCCCAGAGTCACCATATTGATTCTGAACTTAGTGTGG
The DNA here is from genome assembly GCF_035609145.1 of Eleutherodactylus coqui. NCBI lineage: Eukaryota > Metazoa > Chordata > Amphibia > Anura > Eleutherodactylidae > Eleutherodactylus > Eleutherodactylus coqui. The sequence continues at coordinate 187,338,098 of NC_089842.1, forward strand.
ACACCCAATCAACATAGCACAGGACAGACCAGAACTCCTGGACTCAAGTGATCCACCAGCCTGAGCCTCCCAAGGAGCTGGGATTACAGGCTCACGCCACAGAGCCCAGCAGATGTTTAGCACTGCTTTCTCTAACTTGAAGCATCTGACCTCACCGAGTCCTACGGCACCCCCATTCTGCAAGCCAAGGTGGCGCATACAGTCTCTAAAAATGGTATAGCTGTAATCGGACTGACCCGTGGAATAATTGTAGCATTTCATTTTACCTGCCCAGCGAACGTTGTGAAAAGGAAACTCATAAAACCATGGCAAAATTGTGTTTTTTCCTCCCCACTGAAAATAGTTTCATCATTTTTCAGTACATGGTATGGTACATAAGATGGTACCATGAGAAAATTACAACTTGTCTCGCAAGAAAGAAGCTCTCATACGACTACGCGTATGGAAAAATTGAGCAGGGGATGAAAAAAGGAAAAATGGCTGCAGCGGGAAGGGGTTAAATAATTTTTTAAAGTCTTTTGCGGAATAGCCCTTTCATCAGGTCCTAGAGTTGGCTTGGAGCTTGTGTATCCTCTCCTGGCAATAAGTGGTCCTATGATGGCAGGAGATAGCATTTTCTTGGTTTTGCCAGTGGAGGTCAGTAGCATGATAGAAGAAATAAGCCAGGATACACAAAAGAGCAGTACAAGAGGAAATAATAACAGTAACAAGGCAGAAATATTATGCATGGATTGATAAAAAAGAAAGGAAAGCACGTTTTACCTGAAAACCGTACATCTCTTGCAGGAACAAAAAGATTATGTCTCGCTGTGTTGTCCAGGCTGCTCTACACTGCCTACTCACAGGCGCCATCCCACTACTGATCAGCACGAGGGTTTTGACCTGCTCTGTTTCCGACCTGGGCTGGTTCACCTCTCCTTAGGACAACCTGGTGGCTCCAAGCTCACCCAGAGTCACCATATTGATACCGAACTTAGTGTGGACACCCAATCAACATAGCACAGGACAGACCAGAACTCCTGGACTCAAGTGATCCACCAGACTCAGCCTCCCAAGGAGCTGGGATTACAGGCTCACGCCACAGAGCCCAGCAGATGTTTAGCACTGCTTTCTCTTACTTGAAGCATCTGACCTCACCGACTCCTACGGCACCCCCATTCTGCAAGCCAAGGTGGCGCATACAGTCTCGAAAAATGGTATAGCTGTAATCGGACTGACCCGTGGAATAATTGTAGCATTTCATTTTACCTGCCCAGCGAACGTTGTGAAAAGGAAACTCATAAAACCATGGCAAAATTGTGTTTTTTCCTCCCCACTGAAAATAGTTTCATCATTTTTCAGTACATGGTATGGTACATAAGATGGTACCATGAGAAAATTACAACTTGTCTCGCAAGAAAGAAGCCCTCATACGACTACGCATATGGAAAAATTGAGCAGGGGATGAAAAAAGGAAAAATGGCTGCAGCGGGAAGGGGTTAAATAATTTTTTTAAGTCTTTTGCGGAGTAGCCCTTTCATCAGGTCCTAGAGTCGGCTTGGAGCTTGTGTATCCTCTCCTGGCAATAAGTGGTCCTATGATGGCAGGAGACAGCATTTTCTTGGTTTTGCCAGTGGGGGTCAGTAGCATGATAGAAGAAATAAGCCAGGATACACAAAAGAGCAGTACAAGAGGAAATAATAACAGTAACAAGGCAGAAATATCATGCATGGATTGATAAAAAAGAAAGGAAAGCACGTTTTACCTGAAAACCGTACATCTCTTGCAGGAACAAAAAGATTATGTCTCGCTGTGTTGTCCAGGCTGCTCTACACTGCCGACTCACAGGCACAATCCCACTACTGATCAGCACGGGGGTTTTGACCTGCTCTGTTTCCGACCTGGGCCAGTTCACCCCTCCTTAGGACAACCTGGTGGCTCCAAGCTCCCCCAGAGTCACCATATTGATTCTGAACTTAGTGTGGACACCCAATCAACATAGCACAGGACAGACCAGAACTCCTGGACTCAAGTGATCCACCAGCCTGAGCCTCCCAAGGAGCTGGGATTACAGGCTCACGCCACAGAGCCCAGCAGATGTTTAGCACTGCTTTCTCTAACTTGAAGCATCTGACCTCACCGAGTCCTACGGCACCCCCATTCTGCAAGCCAAGGTGGCGCATACAGTCTCTAAAAATGGTATAGCTGTAATCGGACTGACCCGTGGAATAATTGTAGCATTTCATTTTACCTGCCCAGCGAACGTTGTGAAAAGGAAACTCATAAAACCATGGCAAAATTGTGTTTTTTCCTCCCCACTGAAAATAGTTTCATCATTTTTCAGTACATGGTATGGTACATAAGATGGTACCATGAGAAAATTACAACTTGTCTCGCAAGAAAGAAGCTCTCATACGACTACGCGTATGGAAAAATTGAGCAGGGGATGAAAAAAGGAAAAATGGCTGCAGCGGGAAGGGGTTAAATAATTTTTTAAAGTCTTTTGCGGAATAGCCCTTTCATCAGGTCCTAGAGTTGGCTTGGAGCTTGTGTATCCTCTCCTGGCAATAAGTGGTCCTATGATGGCAGGAGATAGCATTTTCTTGGTTTTGCCAGTGGAGGTCAGTAGCATGATAGAAGAAATAAGCCAGGATACACAAAAGAGCAGTACAAGAGGAAATAATAACAGTAACAAGGCAGAAATATTATGCATGGATTGATAAAAAAGAAAGGAAAGCACGTTTTACCTGAAAACCGTACATCTCTTGCAGGAACAAAAAGATTATGTCTCGCTGTGTTGTCCAGGCTGCTCTACACTGCCTACTCACAGGCGCCATCCCACTACTGATCAGCACGAGGGTTTTGACCTGCTCTGTTTCCGACCTGGGCTGGTTCACCTCTCCTTAGGACAACCTGGTGGCTCCAAGCTCACCCAGAGTCACCATATTGATACCGAACTTAGTGTGGACACCCAATCAACATAGCACAGGACAGACCAGAACTCCTGGACTCAAGTGATCCACCAGACTCAGCCTCCCAAGGAGCTGGGATTACAGGCTCACGCCACAGAGCCCAGCAGATGTTTAGCACTGCTTTCTCTAACTTGAAGCGTCTGACCTCACCGAGTCCTACGGCACCCCCATTCTGCAAGCCAAGGTGGCGCATACAGTCTCTAAAAATGGTATACCTGTAATCGGACTGACCCGTGGAATAATTGTAGCATTTCATTTTACCTGCCCAGCGAACGTTGTGAAAAGGAAACTCATAAAACCATGGCAAAATTGTGTTTTTTCCTCCCCAGTGAAAATAGTTTCATCATTTTTCAGTACATGGTATGGTACATAAGATGGTACCATGAGAAAATTACAACTTGTCTCGCAAGAAAGAAGCCCTCATACGACTACGCGTATGGAAAAATTGAGCAGGGGATGAAAAAAGGAAAAATGGCTGCAGCGGGAAGGGGTTAAATAATTTTTTTAAGTCTTTTGCGGAGTAGCCCTTTCATCAGGTCCTAGAGTCGGCTTGGAGCTTGTGTATCCTCTCCTGGCAATAAGTGGTCCTATGATGGCAGGAGATAGCATTTTCTTGGTTTTGCCAGTGGGGGTCAGTAGCATGATAGAAGAAATAAGCCAGGATACACAAAAGAGCAGTACAAGAGGAAATAATAACAGTAACAAGGCAGAAATATTATGCATGGATTGATAAAAAAGAAAGGAAAGCACGTTTTACCTGAAAACCGTACATCTCTTGCAGGAACAAAAAGACTATGTCTCGCTGTGTTGTCCAGGCTGCTCTACACTGCCTACTCACAGGCACAATCCCACTACTGATCAGCACGGGGGTTTTGACCTGCTCTGTTTCCAACCTGGGCCAGTTCACCCCTCCTTAGGACAACCTGGTGGCTCCAAGCTCCCCCAGAGTCACCATATTGATACTGAACTTAGTGTGGACACCCAATCAACATAGCACAGGACAGACCAGAACTCCTGGACTCAAGTGTTCCCCCAGCCTCAGCCTCAGCCTCCCAAGGAGCTGGGATTACAGGCTCACGCCACAGAGCCCAGCAGATGTTTAGCACTGCTTTCTCTTACTTGAAGCATCTGACCTCACCGACTCCTACGGCACCCCCATTCTGCAAGCCAAGGTGGCGCATACAGTCTCGAAAAATGGTATAGCTGTAATCGGACTGACCCGTGGAATAATTGTAGCATTTCATTTTACCTGCCCAGCGAACGTTGTGAAAAGGAAACTCATAAAACCATGGCAAAATTGTGTTTTTTCCTCCCCACTGAAAATAGTTTCATCATTTTTCAGTACATGGTATGGTACATAAGATGGTACCATGAGAAAATTACAACTTGTCTCGCAAGAAAGAAGCCCTCATACGACTACGCATATGGAAAAATTGAGCAGGGGATGAAAAAAGGAAAAATGGCTGCAGCGGGAAGGGGTTAAATAATTTTTTTAAGTCTTTTGCGGAGTAGCCCTTTCATCAGGTCCTAGAGTCGGCTTGGAGCTTGTGTATCCTCTCCTGGCAATAAGTGGTCCTATGATGGCAGGAGACAGCATTTTCTTGGTTTTGCCAGTGGGGGTCAGTAGCATGATAGAAGAAATAAGCCAGGATACACAAAAGAGCAGTACAAGAGGAAATAATAACAGTAACAAGGCAGAAATATCATGCATGGATTGATAAAAAAGAAAGGAAAGCACGTTTTACCTGAAAACCGTACATCTCTTGCAGGAACAAAAAGATTATGTCTCGCTGTGTTGTCCAGGCTGCTCTACACTGCCGACTCACAGGCACAATCCCACTACTGATCAGCACGGGGGTTTTGACCTGCTCTGTTTCCGACCTGGGCCAGTTCACCCCTCCTTAGGACAACCTGGTGGCTCCAAGCTCCCCCAGAGTCACCATATTGATTCTGAACTTAGTGTGGACACCCAATCAACATAGCACAGGACAGACCAGAACTCCTGGACTCAAGTGATCCACCAGCCTCAGCCTCCCAAGGAGCTGGGATTACAGGCTCACGCCACAGAGCCCAGCAGATGTTTAGCACTGCTTTCTCTAACTTGAAGCATCTGACCTCACGGAGTCCTACGGCACCCCCATTCTGCAAGCCAAGGTGGCGCATACAGTCTCTAAAAATGGTATACCTGTAATCGGACTGACCCGTGGAATAATTGTAGCATTTAATTTTACCTGCCCAGCGAACGTTGTGAAAAGGAAACTCATAAAACCATGGCAAAATTGTGTTTTTTCCTCCCCAGTGAAAATAGTTTCATCATTTTTCAGTACATGGTATGGTACATAAGATGGTACCATGAGAAAATTACAACTTGTCTCGCAAGAAAGAAGCCCTCATACGACTACGCGTATGGAAAAATTGAGCAGGGGATGAAAAAAGGAAAAATGGCTGCAGCGGGAAGGGGTTAAATAATTTTTTTAAGTCTTTTGCGGAGTAGCCCTTTCATCAGGTCCTAGAGTCGGCTTGGAGCTTGTGTATCCTCTCCTGGCAATAAGTGGTCCTATGATGGCAGGAGATAGCATTTTCTTGGTTTTGCCAGTGGGGGTCAGTAGCATGATAGAAGAAATAAGCCAGGATACACAAAAGAGCAGTACAAGAGGAAATAATAACAGTAACAAGGCAGAAATATTATGCATGGATTGATAAAAAAGAAAGGAAAGCACGTTTTACCTGAAAACCGTACATCTCTTGCAGGAACAAAAAGATTATGTCTCGCTGTGTTGTCCAGGCTGCTCTACACTGCCTACTCACGGGCACAATCCCACTACTGATCAGCACGGGGGTTTTGACCTGCTCTGTTTCCGACCTGGGCCAGTTCACCCCTCCTTAGGACAATCTGGTGGCTCCAAGCTCCCCCAGAGTCACCATATTGATTCCGAACTTAATGTGGACACCCAATCAACATAGCGCAGGGCAGACCAGAACTCCTGGACTCAAGTGATCCACCAGCCTGAGCCTCCCAAGGAGCTGGGATTACAGGCTCACGCCACAGAGCCCAGCAGATGTTTAGCACTGCTTTCTCTTACTTGAAGCATCTGACCTCACCGACTCCTACGGCACCCCCATTCTGCAAGCCAAGGTGGCGCATACAGTCTCGAAAAATGGTATAGCTGTAATCGGACTGACCCGTGGAATAATTGTAGCATTTCATTTTACCTGCCCAGCGAACGTTGTGAAAAGGAAACTCATAAAACCATGGCAAAATTGTGTTTTTTCCTCCCCACTGAAAATAGTTTCATCATTTTTCAGTACATGGTATGGTACATAAGATGGTACCATGAGAAAATTACAACTTGTCTCGCAAGAAAGAAGCCCTCATACGACTACGCATATGGAAAAATTGAGCAGGGGATGAAAAAAGGAAAAATGGCTGCAGCGGGAAGGGGTTAAATAATTTTTTTAAGTCTTTTGCGGAGTAGCCCTTTCATCAGGTCCTAGAGTCGGCTTGGAGCTTGTGTATCCTCTCCTGGCAATAAGTGGTCCTATGATGGCAGGAGACAGCATTTTCTTGGTTTTGCCAGTGGGGGTCAGTAGCATGATAGAAGAAATAAGCCAGGATACACAAAAGAGCAGTACAAGAGGAAATAATAACAGTAACAAGGCAGAAATATCATGCATGGATTGATAAAAAAGAAAGGAAAGCACGTTTTACCTGAAAACCGTACATCTCTTGCAGGAACAAAAAGATTATGTCTTGCTGTGTTGTCCAGGCTGCTCTACACTGCCGACTCACAGGCACAATCCCACTACTGATCAGCACGGGGGTTTTGACCTGCTCTGTTTCCGACCTGGGCCAGTTCACCCCTCCTTAGGACAACCTGGTGGCTCCAAGCTCCCCCAGAGTCACCATATTGATTCTGAACTTAGTGTGGACACCCAATCAACATAGCACAGGACAGACCAGAACTCCTGGACTCAAGTGATCCACCAGCCTCAGCCTCCCAAGGAGCTGGGATTACAGGCTCACGCCACAGAGCCCAGCAGATGTTTAGCACTGCTTTCTCTAACTTGAAGCATCTGACCTCACGGAGTCCTACGGCACCCCCATTCTGCAAGCCAAGGTGGCGCATACAGTCTCTAAAAATGGTATACCTGTAATCGGACTGACCCGTGGAATAATTGTAGCATTTAATTTTACCTGCCCAGCGAACGTTGTGAAAAGGAAACTCATAAAACCATGGCAAAATTGTGTTTTTTCCTCCCCAGTGAAAATAGTTTCATCATTTTTCAGTACATGGTATGGTACATAAGATGGTACCATGAGAAAATTACAACTTGTCTCGCAAGAAAGAAGCCCTCATACGGCTAGGCGTATGGAAAAATTGAGCAGGGGATGAAAAAAGGAAAAATGGCTGCAGCGGTAAGGGGTTAAATAATTTTTTTAAGTCTTTTGCGGAGTAGCCCTTTCATCAGGTCCTAGAGTCGGCTTGGAGCTTGTGTATCCTCTCCTGGCAATAAGTGGTCCTATGATGGCAGGAGATAGCATTTTCTTGGTTTTGCCAGTGGGGGTCAGTAGCATGATAGAAGAAATAAGCCAGGATACACAAAAGAGCAGTACAAGAGGAAATAATAACAGTAACAAGGCAGAAATATTATGCATGGATTGATAAAAAAGAAAGGAAAGCACGTTTTACCTGAAAACTGTACATCTCTTGCAGGAACAAAAAGACTATGTCTCGCTGTGTTGTCCAGGCTGCTCTACACTGGCTACTCACAGGCGCAATCCAACTACTGATCAGCACGGGGGTTTTGACCTGCTCTGTTTCCAACCTGGACTGGTTCACCTCTCCTTAGGACAATCTGGTGGCTCCAAGCTCCCCCAAAGTCACCATATTGATTCCGAACTTAGTGTGGACACCCAATCAACATAGCACAGGACAGACGAGAACTTCTGGACTCATGTGATCCACCAGCCTCAGCCTCCCAAGGAGCTGGGATTACAGGCTCACGCCACAGAGCCCAGCAGATGTTTAGCACTGCTTTCTCTAACTTGAAGCTTCTGACCTTACCGAGTCCTACGGCACCCCCATTCTGCAAGCCAAGGTGACGCATGCAGTCTCTAAAAATGGTATAGCTGTAATCGGACTGACCCGTGGAATAATTGTAGCATTTCATTTTACCTGCCCAGCGAACGTTGTGAAAAGGAAACTCATAAAACAATGGCAAAATTGTGTTTTTTCCTCCCCACTGAAAATAGTTTCATCATTTTTCAGTACATGGTATGGTACATAAGATGGTACCATGAGAAAATTACAACTTGTCTCGCAAGAAAGAAGCCCTCATACGGCTACGCGTATGGAAAAATTGAGCAGTAGATGAAAAAAGGAAAAATGGCTGCAGCGGGAAGGGGTTAAATAATTTTTTTAAGTCTTTTGCGGAGTAGCCCTTTCATCAGGTCCTAGATTCGGCTTGGAGCTTGTGTATCCTCTCCTGGCCATAAGTGGTCCTATGATGGCAGGAGATAGCATTTTCTTGGTTTTCCCAGTGGGGGTCAGTAGCATGATAGAAGAAATAAGACAGGAGACACAGAAGAGCAGTACATGAGGAAATAATAACAGTAACAAGGCAGAAATATTATGCATGGATTGATAAAAAAGAAAGGAAAGCATGTTTTACCTGATAACCGTACATCTCTTGCAGGAACAAAAAGGCTATGTCTTGCTGTGTTATCCAGGCTGCTCTACACTGGCTACTGACAGGCGCAATCCCACTACTGATCAGCACAGGGGTTTTGACCTGCTCTGTTTCCAACCTGGGCCGGTTCACCCCTCCTTAGGACAACCTGGTGGCTCCAAGCTCCCCCAGAGTCACCATATTGATACCGAACTTAGTGTGGACACCCGATCAACATAGCACAGGATAGACCAGAACTCCTGGACTCAAGTGATCCAACAGACTCAGCCTCCCAAGGAGCTGGGATTATAGGCTCACGCCACAGAGCCCAGCAAATGTTTAGCACTGCTTTCTCTAACTTGAAGCGTCTGACCTCACCGAGTCCTACGGCACCCCCATTCTGCAAGCCAAGGTGGCGCATGCAGTCTCTAAAAATGGTATAGCTGTAATCGGACTGACCCGTGGAATAATTGTAGCATTTCATTTTACCTGCCCAGCGAACGTTGTGAAAAGGAAACTCATAAAACAATGGCAAAATTGTGTTTTTTCCTCCCCACTGAAAATAGTTTCATCATTTTTCAGTACATGGTATGGTACATAAGATGGTACCATGAGAAAATTACAACTTGTCTCGCAAGAAAGAAGCCCTCATACGGCTACGCGTATGGAAAAATTGAGCAGTAGATGAAAAAAGGAAAAATGGCTGCAGCGGGAAGGGGTTAAATAATTTTTTTAAGTCTTTTGCGGAGTAGCCCTTTCATCAGGTCCTAGATTCGGCTTGGAGCTTGTGTATCCTCTCCTGGCAATAAGTGGTCCTATGATGGCAGGAGATAGCATTTTCTTGGTTTTCCCAGTGGGGGTCAGTAGCATGATAGAAGAAATAAGACAGGAGACACAGAAGAGCAGTACATGAGGAAATAATAACAGTAACAAGGCAGAAATATTATGCATGGATTGATAAAAAAGAAAGGAAAGCATGTTTTACCTGATAACCGTACATCTCTTGCAGGAACAAAAAGGCTATGTCTTGCTGTGTTGTCCAGGCTGCTCTACACTGGCTACTCACAGGCGCAATCCCACTACTGATCAGCACAGGGGTTTTGACCTGCTCTGTTTCCAACCTGGGCCGGTTCACCCCTCCTTATGACAACCTGGTGGCTCCAAGCTCCCCCAGAGTCACCATATTGATACCGAACTTAGTGTGGACACCTGATCAACATAGCACAGAATAGACCAGAACTCCTGGACTCAAGTGATCCAACAGACTCAGCCTCCCAAGGAGCTGGGATTATAGGCTCACGCCACAGAGCCCAGCAAATGTTTACCACTGCTTTCTCTAACTTGAAGCGTCTGACCTCACCGAGTCCTACGGCACCCCCATTCTGCAAGCCAAGGTGGCGCATGCAGTCTCTAAAAATGGTATAGCTGTAATCGGACTGACCCGTGGAATAATTGTAGCATTTCATTTTACCTGCCCAGCGAACGTTGTGAAAAGGAAACTCATAAAACAATGGCAAAATTGTGTTTTTTCCTCCCCACTGAAAATAGTTTCATCATTTTTCAGTACATGGTATGGTACATAAGATGGTACCATGAGAAAATTACAACTTGTCTCGCAAGAAAGAAGCCCTCATACGGCTACGCGTATGGAAAAATTGAGCAGTAGATGAAAAAAGGAAAAATGGCTGCAGCGGGAAGGGGTTAAATAATTTTTTTAAGTCTTTTGCGGAGTAGCCCTTTCATCAGGTCCTAGATTCAGCTTGGAGCTTGTGTATCCTCTCCTGGCAATAAGTGGTCCTATGATGGCAGGAGATAGCATTTTCTTGGTTTTGCCAGTGGGGGTCAGTAGCATGATAGAAGAAATAAGCCAGGAGACACAGTAGAGCAGTACATGAGGAAATAATAACAGTAACAAGGCAGAAATATTATGCATGGATTGATAAAAAAGAAAGGAAAGCATGTTTTACCTGATAACCGTACATCTCTTGCAGGAACAAAAAGGCTATGTCTTGCTGTGTTGTCCAGGCTGCTCTACACTGGCTACTCACAGGCGCAATCCCACTACTGATCAGCACGGGGGTTTTGACCTGCTCTGTTTCCAACCTGGGCTGGTCACCCCTCCTTAGGACAACCTGGTGGCTCCAAGCTCCCCCAGAGTCACCATATTGATACTGAACTTAGTGTGGACACCCGATCAACATAGCACAGGATAGACCAGAACTCCTGGACTCAAGTGATCCAACAGACTCAGCCTCCCAAGGAGCTGGGATTATAGGCTCACGCCACAGAGCCCAGCAAATGTTTAGCACTGCTTTCTCTAACTTGAAGCGTCTGACCTCACCGAGTCCTACGGCACCCCCATTCTGCAAGCCAAGGTGGCGCATGCAGTCTCTAAAAATGGTATAGCTGTAATCGGACTGACCCGTGGAATAATTGTAGCATTTCATTTTACCTGCCCAGCGAACGTTGTGAAAAGGAAACTCATAAAACAATGGCAAAATTGTGTTTTTTCCTCCCCACTGAAAATAGTTTCATCATTTTTCAGTACATGGTATGGTACATAAGATGGTACCATGAGAAAATTACAACTTGTCTCGCAAGAAAGAAGCCCTCATACGGCTACGCGTATGGAAAAATTGAGCAGGGGATGAAAAAAGGAAAAATGGCTGCAGCGGGAAGGGGTTAAATAATTTCTTTAAGTCTTTTGCGGAGTAGCCCTTTCATCAGGTCCTAGAGTCGGCTTGGAGCTTGTGTATCCTCTCCTGGCAATAAGTGGTCCTATGATGGCAGGAGATAGCATTTTCTTGGTTTTGCCAGTGGGGGTCAGTAGCATGATAGAAGAAATAAGCCAGGATACACAAAAGTGCAGTACAAGAGGAAATAATAACAGTAACAAGGCAGAAATATTATGCATGGATTGATAAAAAAGAAAGGAAAGCATGTTTTACCTGATAACCGTACATCTCTTGCAGGAACAAAAAGGCTATGTCTTGCTGTTTTGTCCAGGCTGCTCTACACTGGCTACTCACAGGCGCAATCCCACTACTGATCAGCACGGGGGTTTTGACCTGCTCTGTTTCCAACCTGGGCCGGTTCATCCCTCCTTAGGACGACCTTGTGGCTCTAAGCTCCCCCAGAGTCACCATATTGATACCGAACTTAGTGTGGACACCCGATCAACATAGCACAGGATAGACCAGAACTCCTGGACTCAAGTGATCCAACAGACTCAGCCTCCCAAGGAGCTGGGATTATAGGCTCACGCCACAGAGCCCAGCAAATGTTTAGCACTGCTTTCTCTAACTTGAAGCATCTGACCTCACCGAGTCCTACGGCACCCCCATTCTGCAAGCCAAGGTGGCGCATGCAGTCTCTAAAAATGGTATAGCTGTAATCGGACTGACCCGTGGAATAATTGTAGCATTTCATTTTACCTGCCCAGCGAACGTTGTGAAAAGGAAACTCATAAAACAATGGCAAAATTGTGTTTTTTCCTCCCCACTGAAAATAGTTTCATCATTTTTCAGTACATGGTATGGTACATAAGATGGTACCATGAGAAAATTACAACTTGTCTCGCAAGAAAGAAGCCCTCATACGGCTACGCGTATGGAAAAATTGAGCAGTAGATGAAAAAAGGAAAAATGGCTGCAGCGGGAAGGGGTTAAATAATTTTTTTAAGTCTTTTGCGGAGTAGCCCTTTCATCAGGTACTAGATTCGGCTTGGAGCTTGTGTATCCTCTCCTGGCAATAAGTGGTCCTATGATGGCAGGAGATAGCATTTTCTTGGTTTTCCCAGTGGGGGTCAGTAGCATGATAGAAGAAATAAGACAGGAGACACAGAAGAGCAGTACATGAGGAAATAATAACAGTAACAAGGCAGAAATATTATGCATGGATTGATAAAAAAGAAAGGAAAGCATGTTTTACCTGATAACCGTACATCTCTTGCAGGAACAAAAAGGCTATGTCTTGCTGTGTTGTCCAGGCTGCTCTACACTGGCTACTCACAGGCGCAATCCCACTACTGATCAGCACGGGGGTTTTGACCTGCTCTGTTTCCAACCTGGGCCAGTTCACCCCTCCTTAGGACAACCTGGTGGCTCCAAGCTCCCCCAGAGTCACCATATTGATTCCGAACTTAGTGTGGACACCCAATCAACATAGCACAGGACAGACGAGAACTTCTGGACTCATGTGATCCACCAGCCTCAGCCTCCCAAGGAGCTGGGATTACAGGCTCACGCCACAGAGCCCAGCAGATGTTTAGCACTGCTTTCTCTAACTTGAAGCTTCTAACCTTACCGAGTCCTACGGCACCCCCATTCTGCAAGCCAAGGTGACGCATGCAGTCTCTAAAAATGGTATAGCTGTAATCGGACTGACCCGTGGAATAATTGTAGCATTTCATTTTACCTGCCCAGCGAACGTTGTGAAAAGGAAACTCATAAAACAATGGCAAAATTGTGTTTTTTCCTCCCCACTGAAAATAGTTTCATCATTTTTCAGTACATGGTATGGTACATAAGATGGTACCATGAGAAAATTACAACTTGTCTCGCAAGAAAGAAGCCCTCATACGGCTACGCGTATGGAAAAATTGAGCAGTAGATGAAAAAAGGAAAAATGGCTGCAGCGGGAAGGGGTTAAATAATTTTTTTAAGTCTTTTGCGGAGTAGCCCTTTCATCAGGTCCTAGATTCGGCTTGGAGCTTGTGTATCCTCTCCTGGCCATAAGTGGTCCTATGATGGCAGGAGATAGCATTTTCTTGGTTTTCCCAGTGGGGGTCAGTAGCATGATAGAAGAAATAAGACAGGAGACACAGAAGAGCAGTACATGAGGAAATAATAACAGTAACAAGGCAGAAATATTATGCATGGATTGATAAAAAAGAAAGGAAAGCATGTTTTACCTGATAACCGTACATCTCTTGCAGGAACAAAAAGGCTATGTCTTGCTGTGTTATCCAGGCTGCTCTACACTGGCTACTGACAGGCGCAATCCCACTACTGATCAGCACGGGGGTTTTGACCTGCTCTGTTTCCAACCTGGGCCGGTTCACCCCTCCTTAGGACAACCTGGTGGCTCCAAGCTCCCCCAGAGTCACCATATTGATACCGAACTTAGTGTGGACACCCGATCAACATAGCACAGGATAGACCAGAACTCCTGGACTCAAGTGATCCAACAGACTCAGCCTCCCAAGGAGCTGGGATTATAGGCTCACGCCACAGAGCCCAGCAAATGTTTAGCACTGCTTTCTCTAACTTGAAGCGTCTGACCTCACCGAGTCCTACGGCACCCCCATTCTGCAAGCCAAGGTGGCGCATGCAGTCTCTAAAAATGGTATAGCTGTAATCGGACTGACCCGTGGAATAATTGTAGCATTTCATTTTACCTGCCCAGCGAACGTTGTGAAAAGGAAACTCATAAAACAATGGCAAAATTGTGTTTTTTCCTCCCCACTGAAAATAGTTTCATCATTTTTCAGTACATGGTATGGTACATAAGATGGTACCATGAGAAAATTACAACTTGTCTCGCAAGAAAGAAGCCCTCATACGGCTACGCGTATGGAAAAATTGAGCAGTAGATGAAAAAAGGAAAAATGGCTGCAGCGGGAAGGGGTTAAATAATTTTTTTAAGTCTTTTGCGGAGTAGCCCTTTCATCAGGTCCTAGATTCGGCTTGGAGCTTGTGTATCCTCTCCTGGCAATAAGTGGTCCTATGATGGCAGGAGATAGCATTTTCTTGGTTTTCCCAGTGGGGGTCAGTAGCATGATAGAAGAAATAAGACAGGAGACACAGAAGAGCAGTACATGAGGAAATAATAACAGTAACAAGGCAGAAATATTATGCATGGATTGATAAAAAAGAAAGGAAAGCATGTTTTACCTGATAACCGTACATCTCTTGCAGGAACAAAAAGGCTATGTCTTGCTGTGTTGTCCAGGCTGCTCTACACTGGCTACTCACAGGTGCAATCCCACTACTGATCAGCACAGGGGTTTTGACCTGCTCTGTTTCCAACCTGGGCCGGTTCACCCCTCCTTATGACAACCTGGTGGCTCCAAGCTCCCCCAGAGTCACCATATTGATACCGAACTTAGTGTGGACACCCGATCAACATAGCACAGAATAGACCAGAACTCCTGGACTCAAGTGATCCAACAGACTCAGCCTCCCAAGGAGCTGGGATTATAGGCTCACGCCACAGAGCCCAGCAAAGGTTTACCACTGCTTTCTCTAACTTGAAGCGTCTGACCTCACCGAGTCCTACGGCACCCCCATTCTGCAAGCCAAGGTGGCGCATGCAGTCTCTAAAAATGGTATAGCTGTAATCGGACTGACCCGTGGAATAATTGTAGCATTTCATTTTACCTGCCCAGCGAACGTTGTGAAAAGGAAACTCATAAAACAATGGCAAAATTGTGTTTTTTCCTCCCCACTGAAAATAGTTTCATCATTTTTCAGTACATGGTATGGTACATAAGATGGTACCATGAGAAAATTACAACTTGTCTCGCAAGAAAGAAGCCCTCATACGGCTACGCGTATGGAAAAATTGAGCAGTAGATGAAAAAAGGAAAAATGGCTGCAGCGGGAAGGGGTTAAATAATTTTTTTAAGTCTTTTGCGGAGTAGCCCTTTCATCAGGTCCTAGATTCAGCTTGGAGCTTGTGTATCCTCTCCTGGCAATAAGTGGTCCTATGATGGCAGGAGATAGCATTTTCTTGGTTTTGCCAGTGGGGGTCAGTAGCATGATAGAAGAAATAAGCCAGGAGACACAGTAGAGCAGTACATGAGGAAATAATAACAGTAACAAGGCAGAAATATTATGCATGGATTGATAAAAAAGAAAGGAAAGCATGTTTTACCTGATAACCGTACATCTCTTGCAGGAACAAAAAGACTATGTCTCGCTGTGTTGTCCAGGCTGCTCTACACTGCCTACTCACAGGCGCAATCCCAGTACTGATCAGCACAGGGGTTTTGACCTGCTCTGTTTCCAACCTGGGCCGGTTCACCCCTCCTTAGGACAACCTGGTGGCTCCAAGCTCCCCCAGAGTCACCATATTGATAGCGAACTTAGTGTGGACACCCGATCAACATAGCACAGAACAGACCAGAACTCCTGGACTCAAGTGATCCACCAGACTCAGCCTCCCAAGGAGCTGGGATTACAGGCTCACGCCACAGAGCCCAGCAGATGTTTAGCACTGCTTTCTCTAACTTGAAGCGTCTGACCTCACCGAGTCCTACAGCACCCCCATTCTGCAAGCCAAGGTGGCGCATGCAGTCTCTAAAAATGGTATAGCTGTAATCGGACTGACCCGTGGAATAATTGTAGCATTTCATTTTACCTGCCCAGCGAACGTTGTGAAAAGGAAACTCATAAAACAATGGCAAAATTGTGTTTTTTCCTCCCCACTGAAAATAGTTTCATCATTTTTCAGTACATGGTATGGTACATAAGATGGTACCATGAGAAAATTACAACTTGTCTCGCAAGAAAGAAGCCCTCATACGGCTACGCGTATGGAAAAATTGAGCAGGGGATGAAAAAAGGAAAAATGGCTGCAGCGGGAAGGGGTTAAATAATTTCTTTAAGTCTTTTGCGGAGTAGCCCTTTCATCAGGTCCTAGAGTCGGCTTGGAGCTTGTGTATCCTCTCCTGGCAATAAGTGGTCCTATGATGGCAGGAGATAGCATTTTCTTGGTTTTGCCAGTGGGGGTCAGTAGCATGATAGAAGAAATAAGCCAGGATACACAAAAGAGCAGTACAAGAGGAAATAATAACAGTAACAAGGCAGAAATATTATGCATGGATTGATAAAAAAGAAAGGAAAGCATGTTTTACCTGATAACCGTACATCTCTTGCAGGAACAAAAAGGCTATGTCTTGCTGTTTTGTCCAGGCTGCTCTACACTGGCTACTCACAGGCGCAATCCCACTACTGATCAGCACGGGGGTTTTGACCTGCTCTGTTTCCAACCTGGGCCGGTTCATCCCTCCTTAGGACGACCTTGTGGCTCTAAGCTCCCCCAGAGTCACCATATTGATACCGAACTTAGTGTGGACACCCGATCAACATAGCACAGGATAGACCAGAACTCCTGGACTCAAGTGATCCAACAGACTCAGCCTCCCAAGGAGCTGGGATTATAGGCTCACGCCACAGAGCCCAGCAAATGTTTAGCACTGCTTTCTCTAACTTGAAGCGTCTGACCTCACCGAGTCCTACGGCACCCCCATTCTGCAAGCCAAGGTGGCGCATGCAGTCTCTAAAAATGGTATAGCTGTAATCGGACTGACCCGTGGAATAATTGTAGCATTTCATTTTACCTGCCCAGCGAACGTTGTGAAAAGGAAACTCATAAAACAATGGCAAAATTGTGTTTTTTCCTCCCCACTGAAAATAGTTTCATCATTTTTCAGTACATGGTATGGTACATAAGATGGTACCATGAGAAAATTGCAACTTGTCTCGCAAGAAAGAAGCCCTCATACGGCTACGCGTATGGAAAAATTGAGCAGTAGATGAAAAAAGGAAAAATGGCTGCAGCGGGAAGGGGTTAAATAATTTTTTTAAGTCTTTTGCGGAGTAGCCCTTTCATCAGGTACTAGATTCGGCTTGGAGCTTGTGTATCCTCTCCTGGCAATAAGTGGTCCTATGATGGCAGGAGATAGCATTTTCTTGGTTTTCCCAGTGGGGGTCAGTAGCATGATAGAAGAAATAAGACAGGAGACACAGAAGAGCAGTACATGAGGAAATAATAACAGTAACAAGGCAGAAATATTATGCATGGATTGATAAAAAAGAAAGGAAAGCATGTTTTACCTGATAACCGTACATCTCTTGCAGGAACAAAAAGGCTATGTCTTGCTGTGTTGTCCAGGCTGCTCTACACTGGCTACTCACAGGCGCAATCCCACTACTGATCAGCACGGGGGTTTTGACCTGCTCTGTTTCCAACCTGGGCCGGTCACCCCTCCTTAGGACAACCTGGTGGCTCCAAGCTCCCCCAGAGTCACCATATTGATACTGAACTTAGTGTGGACACCCGATCAACATAGCACAGGATAGACCAGAACTCCTGGACTCAAGTGATCCAACAGACTCAGCCTCCCAAGGAGCTGGGATTATAGGCTCACGCCACAGAGCCCAGCAAATGTTTAGCACTGCTTTCTCTAACTTGAAGCGTCTGACCTCACCGAGTCCTACGGCACCCCCATTCTGCAAGCCAAGGTGGCGCATGCAGTCTCTAAAAATGGTATAGCTGTAATCGGACTGACCCGTGGAATAATTGTAGCATTTCATTTTACCTGCCCAGCGAACGTTGTGAAAAGGAAACTCATAAAACAATGGCAAAATTGTGTTTTTTCCTCCCCACTGAAAATAGTTTCATCATTTTTCAGTACATGGTATGGTACATAAGATGGTACCATGAGAAAATTACAACTTGTCTCGCAAGAAAGAAGCCCTCATACGGCTACGCGTATGGAAAAATTGAGCAGGGGATGAAAAAAGGAAAAATGGCTGCAGCGGGAAGGGGTTAAATAATTTCTTTAAGTCTTTTGCGGAGTAGCCCTTTCATCAGGTCCTAGAGTCGGCTTGGAGCTTGTGTATCCTCTCCTGGCAATAAGTGGTCCTATGATGGCAGGAGATAGCATTTTCTTGGTTTTGCCAGTGGGGGTCAGTAGCATGATAGAAGAAATAAGCCAGGATACACAAAAGAGCAGTACAAGAGGAAATAATAACAGTAACAAGGCAGAAATATTATGCATGGATTGATAAAAAAGAAAGGAAAGCATGTTTTACCTGATAACCGTACATCTCTTGCAGGAACAAAAAGGCTATGTCTTGCTGTTTTGTCCAGGCTGCTCTACACTGGCTACTCACAGGCGCAATCCCACTACTGATCAGCACGGGGGTTTTGACCTGCTCTGTTTCCAACCTGGGCCGGTTCATCCCTCCTTAGGACGACCTTGTGGCTCTAAGCTCCCCCAGAGTCACCATATTCATACCGAACTTAGTGTGGACACCCGATCAACATAGCACAGGATAGACCAGAACTCCTGGACTCAAGTGATCCAACAGACTCAGCCTCCCAAGGAGCTGGGATTATAGGCTCACGCCACAGAGCCCAGCGAATGTTTAGCACTGCTTTCTCTAACTTGAAGCATCTGACCTCACCGAGTCCTACGGCACCCCCATTCTGCAAGCCAAGGTGGCGCATGCAGTCTCTAAAAATGGTATAGCTGTAATCGGACTGACCCGTGGAATAATTGTAGCATTTCATTTTACCTGCCCAGCGAACGTTGTGAAAAGGAAACTCATAAAACAATGGCAAAATTGTGTTTTTTCCTCCCCACTGAAAATAGTTTCATCATTTTTCAGTACATGGTATGGTACATAAGATGGTACCATGAGAAAATTGCAACTTGTCTCGCAAGAAAGAAGCCCTCATACGGCTACGCGTATGGAAAAATTGAGCAGTAGATGAAAAAAGGAAAAATGGCTGCAGCGGGAAGGGGTTAAATAATTTTTTTAAGTCTTTTGCGGAGTAGCCCTTTCATCAGGTACTAGATTCGGCTTGGAGCTTGTGTATCCTCTCCTGGCAATAAGTGGTCCTATGATGGCAGGAGATAGCATTTTCTTGGTTTTCCCAGTGGGGGTCAGTAGCATGATAGAAGAAATAAGACAGGAGACACAGAAGAGCAGTACATGAGGAAATAATAACAGTAACAAGGCAGAAATATTATGCATGGATTGATAAAAAAGAAAGGAAAGCATGTTTTACCTGATAACCGTACATCTCTTGCAGGAACAAAAAGGCTATGTCTTGCTGTGTTGTCCAGGCTGCTCTACACTGGCTACTCACAGGCGCAATCCCACTACTGATCAGCACGGGGGTTTTGACCTGCTCTGTTTCCAACCTGGGCCGGTCACCCCTCCTTAGGACAACCTGGTGGCTCCAAGCTCCCCCAGAGTCACCATATTGATACTGAACTTAGTGTGGACACCCGATCAACATAGCACAGGATAGACCAGAACTCCTGGACTCAAGTGATCCAACAGACTCAGCCTCCCAAGGAGCTGGGATTATAGGCTCACGCCACAGAGCCCAGCAAATGTTTAGCACTGCTTTCTCTAACTTGAAGCGTCTGACCTCACCGAGTCCTACGGCACCCCCATTCTGCAAGCCAAGGTGGCGCATGCAGTCTCTAAAAATGGTATAGCTGTAATCGGACTGACCCGTGGAATAATTGTAGCATTTCATTTTACCTGCCCAGCGAACGTTGTGAAAAGGAAACTCATAAAACAATGGCAAAATTGTGTTTTTTCCTCCCCACTGAAAATAGTTTCATCATTTTTCAGTACATGGTATGGTACATAAGATGGTACCATGAGAAAATTACAACTTGTCTCGCAAGAAAGAAGCCCTCATACGGCTACGCGTATGGAAAAATTGAGCAGGGGATGAAAAAAGGAAAAATGGCTGCAGCGGGAAGGGGTTAAATAATTTCTTTAAGTCTTTTGCGGAGTAGCCCTTTCATCAGGTCCTAGAGTCGGCTTGGAGCTTGTGTATCCTCTCCTGGCAATAAGTGGTCCTATGATGGCAGGAGATAGCATTTTCTTGGTTTTGCCAGTGGGGGTCAGTAGCATGATAGAAGAAATAAGCCAGGATACACAAAAGAGCAGTACAAGAGGAAATAATAACAGTAACAAGGCAGAAATATTATGCATGGATTGATAAAAAAGAAAGGAAAGCATGTTTTACCTGATAACCGTACATCTCTTGCAGGAACAAAAAGGCTATGTCTTGCTGTTTTGTCCAGGCTGCTCTACACTGGCTACTCACAGGCGCAATCCCACTACTGATCAGCACGGGGGTTTTGACCTGCTCTGTTTCCAACCTGGGCCGGTTCATCCCTCCTTAGGACGACCTTGTGGCTCTAAGCTCCCCCAGAGTCACCATATTCATACCGAACTTAGTGTGGACACCCGATCAACATAGCACAGGATAGACCAGAACTCCTGGACTCAAGTGATCCAACAGACTCAGCCTCCCAAGGAGCTGGGATTATAGGCTCACGCCACAGAGCCCAGCAAATGTTTAGCACTGCTTTCTCTAACTTGAAGCATCTGACCTCACCGAGTCCTACGGCACCCCCATTCTGCAAGCCAAGGTGGCGCATGCAGTCTCTAAAAATGGTATAGCTGTAATCGGACTGACCCGTGGAATAATTGTAGCATTTCATTTTACCTGCCCAGCGAACGTTGTGAAAAGGAAACTCATAAAACAATGGCAAAATTGTGTTTTTTCCTCCCCACTGAAAATAGTTTCATCATTTTTCAGTACATGGTATGGTACATAAGATGGTACCATGAGAAAATTACAACTTGTCTCGCAAGAAAGAAGCCCTCATACGGCTACGCGTATGGAAAAATTGAGCAGTAGATGAAAAAAGGAAAAATGGCTGCAGCGGGAAGGGGTTAAATAATTTTTTTAAGTCTTTTGCGGAGTAGCCCTTTCATCAGGTACTAGATTCGGCTTGGAGCTTGTGTATCCTCTCCTGGCAATAAGTGGTCCTATGATGGCAGGAGATAGCATTTTCTTGGTTTTCCCAGTGGGGGTCAGTAGCATGATAGAAGAAATAAGACAGGAGACACAGAAGAGCAGTACATGAGGAAATAATAACAGTAACAAGGCAGAAATATTATGCATGGATTGATAAAAAAGAAAGGAAAGCATGTTTTACCTGATAACCGTACATCTCTTGCAGGAACAAAAAGGCTATGTCTTGCTGTGTTGTCCAGGCTGCTCTACACTGGCTACTCACAGGCGCAATCCCACTACTGATCAGCACGGGGGTTTTGACCTGCTCTGTTTCCAACCTGGGCCGGTCACCCCTCCTTAGGACAACCTGGTGGCTCCAAGCTCCCCCAGAGTCACCATATTGATACTGAACTTAGTGTGGACACCCGATCAACATAGCACAGGATAGACCAGAACTCCTGGACTCAAGTGATCCAACAGACTCAGCCTCCCAAGGAGCTGGGATTATAGGCTCACGCCACAGAGCCCAGCAAATGTTTAGCACTGCTTTCTCTAACTTGAAGCGTCTGACCTCACCGAGTCCTACGGCACCCCCATTCTGCAAGCCAAGGTGGCGCATGCAGTCTCTAAAAATGGTATAGCTGTAATCGGACTGACCCGTGGAATAATTGTAGCATTTCATTTTACCTGCCCAGCGAACGTTGTGAAAAGGAAACTCATAAAACAATGGCAAAATTGTGTTTTTTCCTCCCCACTGAAAATAGTTTCATCATTTTTCAGTACATGGTATGGTACATAAGATGGTACCATGAGAAAATTACAACTTGTCTCGCAAGAAAGAAGCCCTCATACGGCTACGCGTATGGAAAAATTGAGCAGGGGATGAAAAAAGGAAAAATGGCTGCAGCGGGAAGGGGTTAAATAATTTTTTTAAGTCTTTTGCGGAGTAACCCTTTCATCAGGTACTAGATTCGGCTTGGAGCTTGTGTATCCTCTCCTGGCAATAAGTGGTCCTATGATGGCAGGAGATAGCATTTTCTTGGTTTTCCCAGTGGGGGTCAGTAGCATGATAGAAGAAATAAGACAGGAGACACAGAAGAGCAGTACATGAGGAAATAATAACAGTAACAAGGCAGAAATATTATGCATGGATTGATAAAAAAGAAAGGAAAGCATGTTTTACCTGATAACCGTACATCTCTTGCAGGAACAAAAAGGCTATGTCTTGCTGTGTTGTCCAGGCTGCTCTACACTGGCTACTCACAGGCGCAATCCCACTACTGATCAGCACGGGGGTTTTGACCTGCTCTGTTTCCAACCTGGGCCGGTCACCCCTCCTTAGGACAACCTGGTAGCTCCAAGCTCCCCCAGAGTCACCATATTGATACTGAACTTAGTGTGGACACCCGATCAACATAGCACAGGATAGACCAGAACTCCTGGACTCAAGTGATCCAACAGACTCAGCCTCCCAAGGAGCTGGGATTATAGGCTCACGCCACAGAGCCCAGCAAATGTTTAGCACTGCTTTCTCTAACTTGAAGCGTCTGACCTCACCGAGTCCTACGGCACCCCCATTCTGCAAGCCAAGGTGGCGCATGCAGTCTCTAAAAATGGTATAGCTGTAATCGGACTGACCCGTGGAATAATTGTAGCATTTTATTTTACCTGCCCAGCGAACGTTGTGAAAAGGAAACTCATAAAACAATGGCAAAATTGTGTTTTTTCCTCCCCACTGAAAATAGTTTCATCATTTTTCAGTACATGGTATGGTACATAAGATGGTACCATGAGAAAATTACAACTTGTCTCGCAAGAAAGAAGCCCTCATATGGCTACGCGTATGGAAAAATTGAGCAGTAGATGAAAAAAGGAAAAATGGCTGCAGCGGGAAGGGGTTAAATAATTTTTTTAAGTCTTTTGCGGAGTAGCCCTTTCATCAGGTCCTAGATTCAGCTTGGAGCTTGTGTATCCTCTCCTGGCAATAAGTGGTCCTATGATGGCAGGAGATAGCATTTTCTTGGTTTTGCCAGTGGGGGTCAGTAGCATGATAGAAGAAATAAGCCAGGAGACACAGTAGAGCAGTACATGAGGAAATAATAACAGTAACAAGGCAGAAATATTATGCATGGATTGATAAAAAAGAAAGGAAAGCATGTTTTACCTGATAACCGTACATCTCTTGCAGGAACAAAAAGACTATGTCTCGCTGTGTTGTCCAGGCTGCTCTACACTGCCTACTCACAGGCGCAATCCCAGTACTGATCAGCACAGGGGTTTTGACCTGCTCTGTTTCCAACCGGGGCCGGTTCACCCCTCCTTAGGACAACCTGGTGGCTCCAAGCTCCCCCAGAGTCACCATATTGATAGCGAACTTAGTGTGGACACCCGATCAACATAGCACAGAACAGACCAGAACTCCTGGACTCAAGTGATCCAACAGACTCAGCCTCCCAAGGAGCTGGGATTACAGGCTCACGCCACAGAGCCCAGCAGATGTTTAGCACTGCTTTCTCTAACTTGAAGCGTCTGACCTCACCGAGTCCTACAGCACCCCCATTCTGCAAGCCAAGGTGGCGCATGCAGTCTCTAAAAATGGTATAGCTGTAATCGGACTGACCCGTGGAATAATTGTAGCATTTCATTTTACCTGCCCAGCGAACGTTGTGAAAAGGAAACTCATAAAACAATGGCAAAATTGTGTTTTTTCCTCCCCACTGAAAATAGTTTCATCATTTTTCAGTACATGGTATGGTACATAAGATGGTACCATGAGAAAATTACAACTTGTCTCGCAAGAAAGAAGCCCTCATACGGCTACGCGTATGGAAAAATTGAGCAGGGGATGAAAAAAGGAAAAATGGCTGCAGCGGGAAGGGGTTAAATAATTTCTTTAAGTCTTTTGCGGAGTAGCCCTTTCATCAGGTCCTAGAGTCGGCTTGGAGCTTGTGTATCCTCTCCTGGCAATAAGTGGTCCTATGATGGCAGGAGATAGCATTTTCTTGGTTTTGCCAGTGGGGGTCAGTAGCATGATAGAAGAAATAAGCCAGGATACACAAAAGAGCAGTACAAGAGGAAATAATAACAGTAACAAGGCAGAAATATTATGCATGGATTGATAAAAAAGAAAGGAAAGCATGTTTTACCTGATAACCGTACATCTCTTGCAGGAACAAAAAGGCTATGTCTTGCTGTGTTGTCCAGGCTGCTCTACACTGGCTACTCACAGGCGCAATCCCACTACTGATCAGCACGGGGGTTTTGACCTGCTCTGTTTCCAACCTGGGCCGGTTCACCCCTCCTTAGGACGACCTGGTGGCTCTAAGCTCCCCCAGAGTCACCATATTGATACCGAACTTAGTGTGGACACCCGATCAACATAGCACAGGATAGACCAGAACTCCTGGACTCAAGTGATCCAACAGACTCAGCCTCCCAAGGAGCTGGGATTATAGGCTCACGCCACAGAGCCCAGCAAATGTTTAGCACTGCTTTCTCTAACTTGAAGCGTCTGACCTCACCGAGTCCTACGGCACCCCCATTCTGCAAGCCAAGGTGGCGCATGCAGTCTCTAAAAATGGTATAGCTGTAATCGGACTGACCCGTGGAATAATTGTAGCATTTCATTTTACCTGCCCAGCGAACGTTGTGAAAAGGAAACTCATAAAACAATGGCAAAATTGTGTTTTTTCCTCCCCACTGAAAATAGTTTCATCATTTTTCAGTACATGGTATGGTACATAAGATGGTACCATGAGAAAATTACAACTTGTCTCGCAAGAAAGAAGCCCTCATACGGCTACGCGTATGGAAAAATTGAGCAGTAGATGAAAAAAGGAAAAATGGCTGCAGCGGGAAGGGGTTAAATAATTTTTTTAAGTCTTTTGCGGAGTAGCCCTTTCATCAGGTCCTAGATTCGGCTTGGAGCTTGTGTATCCTCTCCTGGCAATAAGTGGTCCTATGATGGCAGGAGATAGCATTTTCTTGGTTTTCCCAGTGGGGGTCAGTAGCATGATAGAAGAAATAAGCCAGGAGACACAGAAGAGCAGTACATGAGGAAATAATAACAGTAACAAGGCAGAAATATTATGCATGGATTGATAAAAAAGAAAGGAAAGCATGTTTTACCTGATAACCGTACATCTCTTGCAGGAACAAAAAGGCTATGTCTCGCTGTGTTGTCCAGTCTGCTCTACACTGCCTACTCACAGGCGCAATCCCACTACTGATCTGCACAGGGGTTTTTGACCTGCTCTGTTTCTGACCTGGGCCAGTTCACCCCTCCTTAGGACAATCTGGTGGCTCCAAGCTCCCCCAGAGTCACCATATTGATTCCGAACTTAATGTGGACACCCAATCAACATAGCGCAGGACAGACCAGAACTCCTGGACTCAAGTGATCCACCAGCCTGAGCCTCCCAAGGAGCTGGGATTACAGGCTCACGCCACAGAGCCCAGCAGATGTTTAGCACTGCTTTCTCTAACTTGAAGCATCTGACCTCACCGAGTCCTACGGCACCCCCATTCTGCAAGCCAAGGTGGCGCCTACAGTCTCTAAAAATGGTATAGCTGTAATCGGACTGACCCGTGGAATAATTGTAGCATTTCATTTTACCTGCCCAGCGAACGTTGTGAAAAGGAAACTCATAAAACCATGGCAAAATTGTGTTTTTTCCTCCCCACTGAAAATAGTTTCATCATTTTTCAGTACATGGTATGGTACATAAGATGGTACCATGAGAAAATTACAACTTGTCTCGCAAGAAAGAAGCTCTCATACGACTACGCGTATGGAAAAATTGAGCAGGGGATGAAAAAAGGAAAAATGGCTGCAGCGGGAAGGGGTTAAATAATTTTTTTAAGTCTTTTGCGGAATAGCCCTTTCATCAGGTCCTAGAGTCGGCTTGGAGCTTGTGTATCCTCTCCTGGCAATAAGTGGTCCTATGATGGCAGGAGATAGCATTTTCTTGGTTTTGCCAGTGGGGGTCAGTAGCATGATAGAAGAAATAAGCCAGGATACACAAAAGAGCAGTACAAGAGGAAATAATAACAGTAACAAGGCAGAAATATTATGCATGGATTGATAAAAAAGAAAGGAAAGCACGTTTTACCTGAAAACCGTACATCTCTTGCAGGAACAAAAAGATTATGTCTCGCTGTGTTGTCCAGGCTGCTCTACACTGCCTACTCACAGGCGCCATCCCACTACTGATCAGCACGAGGGTTTTGACCTGCTCTGTTTCCGACCTGGGCCGGTTCACCCCTCCTTAGGACAACCTGGTGGCTCCAAGCTCACCCAGAGTCACCATATTGATACCGAACTTAGCGTGGACACCCAATCAACATAGCACAGGACAGACCAGAACTCCTGGACTCAAGTGATCCACCAGCCTCAGGCTCCCAAGGAGCTGCGATTACAGGCTCACGCCACAGAGCCCAGCAGATGTTAAGCACTGCTTTCTCTAACTTGAAGCGTCTGACCTCACCGAGTCCTACGGCACCCCCATTCTGCAAGCCAAGGTGGCGCATACAGTCTCTAAAAATGGTATACCTGTAATCAGACTGACCCGTGGAATAATTGTAGCATTTCATTTTACCTGCCCAGCGAACGTTGTGAAAAGGAAACTCATAAAACCATGGCAAAATTGTGTTTTTTCCTACCCACTGAAAATAGTTTCATCATTTTTCAGTACATGGTATGGTACATAAGATGGTACCATGAGAAAATTACAACTTGTCTCGCAAGAAAGAAGCCCTCATACGACTACGCGTATGGAAAAATTGAGCAGGGGATGAAAAAAGGAAAAATGGCTGCAGCGGGAAGGGGTTAAATAATTTTTTTAAGTCTTTTGCGGAGTAGCCCTTTCATCAGGTCCTAGAGTCGGCTTGGAGCTTGTGTATCCTCTCCTGGCAATAAGTGGTCCTATGATGGCAGGAGATAGCATTTTCTTGGTTTTGCCAGTGGGGGTCAGTAGCATGATAGAAGAAATAAGCCAGGATACACAAAAGAGCAGTACAAGAGGAAATAATAACAGTAACAAGGCAGAAATATTATGCATGGATTGATAAAAAAGAAAGGAAAGCACGTTTTACCTGAAAACCGTACATCTCTTGCAGGAACAAAAAGATTATGTCTCGCTGTGTTGTCCAGGCTGCTCTACACTGCCTACTCACAGGCACAATCCCACTACTGATCAGCACGGGGGTTTTGACCTGCTCTGTTTCCAACCTGGGCCAGTTCACCCCTCCTTAGGACAACCTGGTGGCTCCAAGCTCCCCCAGAGTCACCATATTGATACCGAACTTAGTGTGGACACCCGATCAACATAGCACAGGACAGACCAGAACTCCTGGACTCAAGTGATCCACCAGCCTCAGCCTCCCAAGGAGCTGGGATTACAGGCTCACGCCACAGAGCCCAGCAGATGTTTAGCACTGCTTTCTCTAACTTGAAGCGTGTGACCTTACCGAGTCCTACGGCACCCCCATTCTGCAAGCCAAGGTGGCGCATGCAGTCTCTAAAAATGGAATAGCTGTAATCGGACTGACCCGTGGAATAATTGTAGCATTTTATTTTACCTGCCCAGCGAACGTTGTGAAAAGGAAACTCATAAAACAATGGCAAAATTGTGTTTTTTCCTCCCCACTGAAAATAGTTTCATCATTTTTCAGTACATGGTATGGTACATAAGATGGTACCATGAGAAAATTACAACTTGTCTCGCAAGAAAGAAGCCCTCATACGACTACGCGTATGGAAAAATTGAGCAGGGGATGAAAAAAGGAAAAATGGCTGCAGCGGGAAGGGGTTAAATAATTTTTTTAAGTCTTTTGCGGAGTAGCCCTTTCATCAGGTCCTAGAGTCGGCTTGGAGCTTGTGTATCCTCTCCTGGCAATAAGTGGTCCTATGATGGCAGGAGATAGCATTTTCTTGGTTTTGCCAGTGGGGGTCAGTAGCATGATAGAAGAAATAAGCCAGGATACACAAAAGAGCAGTACAAGAGGAAATAATAACAGTAACAAGGCAGAAATATTATGCATGGATTGATAAAAAAGAAAGGAAAGCACGTTTTACCTGAAAACCGTACATCTCTTGCAGGAACAAAAAGACTATGTCTCGCTGTGTTGTCCAGTCTGCTCTACACAGCCTACTCACAGGCGCAATCCCACTACTGATCTGCATGGGGGTTTTTGACCTGCTCTGTTTCTGACCTGGGCCAGTTCACCCCTCCTTAGGACAATCTGGTGGCTCCAAGCTCCCCCAGAGTCACCATATTGATTCTGAACTTAATGTGGACACCCAATCAACATAGCGCAGAACAGACCAGAACTCCTGGACTCAAGTGATCCACCAGCCTGAGCCTCGCAAGGAGCTGGGATTACAGGCTCACGCCACAGAGCCCAGCAGATGTTTAGCACTGCCTTCTCTAACTTGAAGCATCTGACCTCACCGAGTCCTACGGCACCCCCATTCTGCAAGCCAAGGTGGCGCATACAGTCTCTAAAAATGGTATAGCTGTAATCGGACTGACCCGTGGAATAATTGTAGCATTTCATTTTACCTGCCCAGCGAACGTTGTGAAAAGGAAACTCATAAAACCATGGCAAAATTGTGTTTTTTCCTCCCCACTGAAAATAGTTTCATCATTTTTCAGTACATGGTATGGTACATAAGATGGTACCATGAGAAAATTACAACTTGTCTCGCAAGAAAGAAGCACTCAACCGACTACGCGTATGGAAAAATTGAGCAGGGGATGAAAAAAGGAAAAATGGCTGCAGCGGGAAGGGGTTAAATAATTTTTTTAAGTCTTTTGCGGAATAGCCCTTTCATCAGGTCCTAGAGTCGGCTTGGAACTTGTGTATCCTCTCCTGGCAATAAGTGGTCCTATGATGGCAGGAGATAGCATTTTCTTGGTTTTGCCAGTGGGGGTCAGTAGCATGATAGAAGAAATAAGCCAGGATACACAAAAGAGCAGTACAAGAGGAAATAATAACAGTAACAAGGCAGAAATATTATGCATGGATTGATAAAAAAGAAAGGAAAGCACGTTTTACCTGAAAACCGTACATCTCTTGCAGGAACAAAAAGATTATGTCTCGCTGTGTTGTCCAGGCTGCTCTACACTGCCTACTCACAGGCGCCATCCCACTACTGATCAGCACGAGGGTTTTGACCTGCTCTGTTTCCGACCTGGGCCGGTTCACCCCTCCTTAGGACAACCTGGTGGCTCCAAGCTCACCCAGAGTCACCATATTGATACCGAACTTAGTGTGGACACCCAATCAACATAGCACAGGACAGACCAGAACTCCTGGACTCAAGTGATCCACCAGCCTCAGGCTGCCAAGGAGCTGGGATTACAGGCTCACGCCACAGAGCCCAGCAGATGTTTAGCACTGCTTTCTCTAACTTGAAGCGTCTGACCTCACCGAGTCCTACGGCACCCCCATTCTGCAAGCCAAGGTGGCGCATACAGTCTCTAAAAATGGTATACCTGTAATCGGACTGACCCGTGGAATAATTGTAGCATTTCATTTTACCTGCCCAGCGAACGTTGTGAAAAGGAAACTCATAAAACCATGGCAAAATTGTGTTTTTTCCTACCCACTGAAAATAGTTTCATCATTTTTCAGTACATGGTATGGTACATAAGATGGTACCATGAGAAAATTACAACTTGTCTCGCAAGAAAGAAGCCCTCATACGACTACGCGTATGGAAAAATTGAGCAGGGGATGAAAAAAGGAAAAATGGCTGCAGCGGGAAGGGGTTAAATAATTTTTTTAAGTCTTTTGCGGAGTAGCCCTTTCATCAGGTCCTAGAGTCGGCTTGGAGCTTGTGTATCCTCTCCTGGCAATAAGTGGTCCTATGATGGCAGGAGATAGCATTTTCTTGGTTTTGCCAGTGGGGGTCAGTAGCATGATAGAAGAAATAAGCCAGGATACACAAAAGAGCAGTACAAGAGGAAATAATAACAGTAACAAGGCAGAAATATTATGCATGGATTGATAAAAAAGAAAGGAAAGCACGTTTTACCTGAAAACCGTACATCTCTTGCAGGAACAAAAAGACTATGTCTCGCTGTGTTGTCCAGTCTGCTCTACACAGCCTACTCACAGGCGCAATCCCACTACTGATCTGCATGGGGGTTTTTGACCTGCTCTGTTTCTGACCTGGGCCAGTTCACCCCTCCTTAGGACAATCTGGTGGCTCCAAGCTCCCCCAGAGTCACCATATTGATTCTGAACTTAATGTGGACACCCAATCAACATAGCGCAGAACAGACCAGAACTCCTGGACTCAAGTGATCCACCAGCCTGAGCCTCGCAAGGAGCTGGGATTACAGGCTCACGCCACAGAGCCCAGCAGATGTTTAGCACTGCCTTCTCTAACTTGAAGCATCTGACCTCACCGAGTCCTACGGCACCCCCATTCTGCAAGCCAAGGTGGCGCATACAGTCTCTAAAAATGGTATAGCTGTAATCGGACTGACCCGTGGAATAATTGTAGCATTTCATTTTACCTGCCCAGCGAACGTTGTGAAAAGGAAACTCATAAAACCATGGCAAAATTGTGTTTTTTCCTCCCCACTGAAAATAGTTTCATCATTTTTCAGTACATGGTATGGTACATAAGATGGTACCATGAGAAAATTACAACTTGTCTCGCAAGAAAGAAGCTCTCAACCGACTACGCGTATGGAAAAATTGAGCAGGGGATGAAAAAAGGAAAAATGGCTGCAGCGGGAAGGGGTTAAATAATTTTTTTAAGTCTTTTGCGGAATAGCCCTTTCATCAGGTCCTAGAGTCGGCTTGGAGCTTGTGTATCCTCTCCTGGCAATAAGTGGTCCTATGATGGCAGGAGATAGCATTTTCTTGGTTTTGCCAGTGGGGGTCAGTAGCATGATAGAAGAAATAAGCCAGGATACACAAAAGAGCAGTACAAGAGGAAATAATAACAGTAACAAGGCAGAAATATTATGCATGGATTGATAAAAAAGAAAGGAAAGCACGTTTTACCTGAAAACCGTACATCTCTTGCAGGAACAAAAAGATTATGTCTCGCTGTGTTGTCCAGGCTGCTCTACACTGCCTACTCACAGGCGCCATCCCACTACTGATCAGCACGAGGGTTTTGACCTGCTCTGTTTCCGACCTGGGCCGGTTCACCCCTCCTTAGGACAACCTGGTGGCTCCAAGCTCACCCAGAGTCACCATATTGATACCGAACTTAGTGTGGACACCCAATCAACATAGCACAGGACAGACCAGAACTCCTGGACTCAAGTGATCCACCAGCCTCAGGCTGCCAAGGAGCTGGGATTACAGGCTCACGCCACAGAGCCCAGCAGATGTTTAGCACTGCTTTCTCTAACTTGAAGCGTCTGACCTCACCGAGTCCTACGGCACCCCCATTCTGCAAGCCAAGGTGGCGCATACAGTCTCTAAAAATGGTATACCTGTAATCGGACTGACCCGTGGAATAATTGTAGCATTTCATTTTACCTGCCCAGCGAACGTTGTGAAAAGGAAACTCATAAAACCATGGCAAAATTGTGTTTTTTCCTCCCCAGTGAAAATAGTTTCATCATTTTTCAGTACATGGTATGGTACATAAGATGGTACCATGAGAAAATTACAACTTGTCTCGCAAGAAAGAAGCCCTCATACGACTACGCGTATGGAAAAATTGAGCAGGGGATGAAAAAAGGAAAAATGGCTGCAGCGGGAAGGGGTTAAATAATTTTTTTAAGTCTTTTGCGGAGTAGCCCTTTCATCAGGTCCTAGAGTCGGCTTGGAGCTTGTGTATCCTCTCCTGGCAATAAGTGGTCCTATGATGGCAGGAGATAGCATTTTCTTGGTTTTGCCAGTGGGGGTCAGTAGCATGATAGAAGAAATAAGCCAGGATACACAAAAGAGCAGTACAAGAGGAAATAATAACAGTAACAAGGCAGAAATATTATGCATGGATTGATAAAAAAGAAAGGAAAGCACGTTGTACCTGAAAACCGTACATCTCTTGCAGGAACAAAAAGACTATGTCTCGCTGTGTTGTCCAGGCTGCTCTACACTGGCTACTCACAGGCGCAATACCACTACTGATCAGCACAGGGGGTTTGACCTGCTCTGTTTCCAACCTGGGCCAGTTCACCCCTCCTTAGGACAACCTGGTGGCTCCAAGCTCCCCCAGAGTCACCATATTGTTACCGAACTTAGTGTGGACACCCAATCAACAAAGCACAGGACAGACCAGAACTCCTGGACTCAAGTGATCCACCAGCCTCAGCCTCCCAAAGAGCTGGGATTACAGGCTCACGCCACAGAGCCCAGCAGATGTTTAGCACTGCTTTCTCTAACTTGAAGCGTCTGACCTTACCGAGTCCTACGGCACCCCCATTCTGCAAGCCAAGGTGACGCATGCAGTCTCTAAAAATGGTATAGCTGTAATCGGACTGACCCGTGGAATGATTGTAGCATTTCTTTTTACCTGCCCAGCGAACGTTGTGAAAAGGAAACTCATAAAACAATGGCAAAATTGTGTTTTTTCCTCCCCACTGAAAATAGTTTCATCATTTTTCAGTACATGGTATGGTACATAAGATGGTACCATGAGAAAATTACAACTTGTCTCGCAAGAAAGAAGCCCTCATATGGCTACGCGTATGGAATAATTGAGCAGGGGATGAAAAAAGGAAAAATGGCTGCAGCGGGAAGGGGTTAAATAATTTTTTTAAGTCTTTTGCGGAGTAGCCCTTTTATCAGGTCCTAGAGTCGGCTTGGAGCTTGTGTATCCTCTCCTGGCAATAAGTGGTCCTATGATGGCAGGAGATAGCATTTTCTTGGTTTTGCCAGTGGGGGTCAGTAGCATGATAGAAGAAATAAGCCAGGATACACAAAAGAGCAGTACAAGAGGAAATAATAACAGTAACAAGGCAGAAATATTATGCATGGATTGATAAAAAAGAAAGGAAAGCATGTTTTACCTGAAAACCGTACATCTCTTGCAGGAACAAAAAGACTATGTCTCGCTGTGCTGTCCAGGCTGCTCTACACTGTCTACTCACAGGCGCAATCCCACTACTGATCAGCACGGGGGTTTTGACCTGCTCTGTTTCCGACCTGGGCCAGTTCACCCCTCCTTAGGACAACCTGCTGGCTCCAAGCTCCCCCAGAGTCACCATATTGATACCGAACTTAGTGTGGACACCTGATCAACATAGCACAGGATAGACCAGAACTCCTGGATTCAAGTGATCCACCAGCCTCAGCCTCCCAAGGAGCTGGGATTACAGGCTCACACCACAGAGCCCAGCAGATGTTTAGCACTGCTTTCTCTAACTTGAAGCGTCTGACCTCACCGAGTCCTACGGCACCCCCATTCTGCAAGCCAAGGTGGCGCATGCAGTCTCAAAAATGGTATAGCTGTAATCGGACTGACCCGTGGAATAATTGTAGCATTTCATTTTACCTGCCCAGCGAACGTTGTGAAAAGGAAACTCATAAAACAATGGCAAAATTGTGTTATTTCCTCCCCACTGAAAATAGTTTCATCATTTTTCAGTACATGGTATGGTACATAAGATGGTACCATGAGAAAATTACAACTTGTCTCGCAAGAAAGAAGCCCTCATACGGCTACGTGTATGGAAAAATTGAGCAGGGGATGAAAAAAGGAAAAATGGCTGCAGCGGGAAGGGGTTAAATAATTTTTTTAAGTCTTTTGCTGAGTAGCCCTTTTATCAGGTCCTAGAGTCGGCTTGGAGCTTGTGTATCCTCTCCTGGCAATAAGTGGTCCTATGATGGCAGGAGATAGCATTTTCTTGGTTTTGCCAGTGGGGGTCAGTAGCATGATAGAAGAAATAAGCCAGGATACACAAAAGAGCAGTACAAGAGGAAATAATAACAGTAACAAGGCAGAAATATTATGCATGGATTGATAAAAAAGAAAGGAAAGCATGTTTTACCTAAAAACCCTACATCTCTTGCAGGAACAAAAAGACTATGTCTCGCTGTGTTGTCCAGGCTGCTCTACACTGCCTACTCACAGGCGCAATCCCACTACTGATCAGCATGGGGGTTTTGACCTGCTCTGTTTCCGACCTGGGCCAGTTCACCCCTCCTTAGGACAACCTGGTGGCTCCAAGCTCCCCCAGAGTCACCATATTGATACCGAACTTAGTGTGGACACCCGATCAACATAGCATAGGACAGACCAGAACTCCTGGATTCAAGTGATCCACCAGCCTCAGCCTCCCAAAGAGCTGGGATTACAGGCTCACACCACAGAGCCCAGCAGATGTTTAGCACTGCTTTCTCTAACTTGAAGCGTCTGACCTCACCGAGTCCTACGGCACCCCCATTCTGCAAGCCAAGGTGGCGCATGCAGTCTCAAAAATGGTATAGCTGTAATCGGACTGACCCGTGGAATAATTGTAGCATTTCATTTTACCTGCCCAGCGAACGTTGTGAAAAGGAAACTCATAAAACAATGGCAAAATTGTGTTTTTTCCTCCCAACTGAAAATAGTTTCATCATTTTTCAGTACATGGTATGGTACATAAGATGGTACCATGAGAAAATTACAACTTGTCTCGCAAGAAAGAAGCCCTCATACGGCTACGTGTATGGAAAAATTGAGCAGGGGATGAAAAAAGGAAAAATGGCTGCAGCGGGAAGGGGTTAAATAATTTTTTAAAGTCTTTTGCTGAGTAGCCCTTTTATCAGGTCCTAGAGTCGGCTTGGAGCTTGTGTATCCTCTCCTGGCAATAAGTGGTCCTATGATGGCAGGAGATAGCATTTTCTTGGTTTTGCCAGTGGGGGTCAGTAGCATGATAGAAGAAATAAGCCAGGATACACAAAAGAGCAGTACAAGAGGAAATAATAACAGTAACAAGGCAGAAATATTATGCATGGATTGATAAAAAAGAAAGGAAAGCATGTTTTACCTGAAAACCGTACATCTCTTGCAGGAACAAAAAGACTATGTCTCGCTGTGTTGTCCAGGCTGCTCTACACTGCCTACTCACAGGCGCAATCCCACTACTGATCAGCACGGGGGTTTTGACCTGCTCTGTTTCCAACCTGGGCCAGTTCACCCCTCCTTAGGACAACCTGGTGGCTCCAAGCTCCCCCAGAGTCACCATATTGATACCGAACTTAGTGTGGACACCCGATCAACATAGCACAGGACAGACCAGAACTCCTGGACTCAAGTGATCCACCAGCCTCGGGCTCCCAAGGAGCTGGGATTACAGGCTCACGCCACAGAGCCCAGCAGATGTTTAGCACTGCTTTCTCTAACTTGAAGCGTCTGACCTTACCGAGTCCTACGGCTCCCCAATTCTGCAAGCCAAGGTGACGCATGCAGTCTCTAAAAATGGTATAGCTGTAATCGGACTGACCCGTGGAATAATTGTAGCATTTCATTTTACCTGCCCAGCGAACGTTGTGAAAAGGAAACTCATAAAACCATGGCAAAATTGTGTTTTTTCCTCCCCACTGAAAATAGTTTCATCATTTTTCAGTACATGGTATGGTACATAAGATGGTACCATGAGAAAATTACAACTTGTCTCGCAAGAAAGAAGCCCTCATACGGCTACGCGTATGGAAAAATTGAGCAGGGGATGAAAAAAGGAAAAATGGCTGCAGCGGGAAGAGGTTAAATAATTTTTTTAAGTCTTTTGCGGAGTAGCCCTTTTATCAGGTCCTAGAGTCGGCTTGGAGCTTGTGTATCCTCTCCTGGCAATAAGTGGTTCTATGATGGCAGGAGATAGCATTTTCTTGGTTTTGCCAGTGGGGGTCAGTAGCATGATAGAAGAAATAAGCCAGGATACACAAAAGAGCAGTACAAGAGGAAATAATAACAGTAACAAGGCAGAAATATTATGCATGGATTGATAAAAAAAGAAAGGAAAGCACGTTTTACCTGAAAACCGTACATCTCTTGCAGGAACAAAAAGACTATGTCTCGCTGTGTTGTCCAGGCTGCTCTACACTGGCTACTCACAGGCACAATCCCACTACTGATCAGCACGGAGGTTTTGACCTGCTCTGTTTCCAACCTGGGCTGGTTCACCCCTCCTTAGGACAACCTGGTGGCTCCAAGCTCCCCCAGAGTCACCATATTGATACCAAACTTAGCGTGGACACCCGATCAACATAGCACAGGAGAGACCAGAACTCCT
Source organism: Eleutherodactylus coqui (assembly GCF_035609145.1). NCBI lineage: Eukaryota > Metazoa > Chordata > Amphibia > Anura > Eleutherodactylidae > Eleutherodactylus > Eleutherodactylus coqui. Next base: position 187,374,474 of record NC_089842.1, read on the forward strand.
GGACTCAAGTGATCCACCAGACTCAGCCTCCCAAGGAGTTGAGATTACAGGCTCACGCCACAGAGTCCAGCAGATGTTTAGCACTGCTTTCTCTAACTTGAAGCGTCTGACCTTACCGAGTCCTACGGCTCCCCCATTCTGCAAGCCAAGGTGACGCATGCAGTCTCTAAAAATGGTATAGCTGTAATCGGACTGACCCGTGGAATAATTGTAGCATTTCATTTTACCTGCCCAGCGAACGTTGTGAAAAGGAAACTCATAAAACAATGGCAAAATTGTGTTTTTTCCTCCCCACTGAAAATAGTTTCATCATTTTTCAGTACATGGTATGGTACATAAGATGGTACCATGAGAAAATTACAACTTGTCTCGCAAGAAAGAAGCCCTCATACGACTACGCGTATGGAAAAATTGAGCAGGGGATGAAAAAAGGAAAAATGGCTGCAGCGGGAAGGGGTTAAATAATATTTTTAAGTCTTTTGCGGAGTAGCCCTTTCATCAGGTCCTAGAGTCGGCTTGGAGCTTGTGTATCCTCTCCTGGCAATAAGTGGTCCTATGATGGCAGGAGATAGCATTTTCTTGGTTTTGCCAGTGGGGGTCAGTAGCATGATAGAAGAAATAAGCCAGGATACACAAAAGAGCAGTACAAGAGGAAATAATAACAGTAACAAGGCAGAAATATTATGCATGGATTGATAAAAAAGAAAGGAAAGCACGTTTTACCTGAAAACCGTACATCTCTTGCAGGAACAAAAAGACTATGTCTCGCTGTGTTGTCCAGTCTGCTCTACACAGCCTACTCACAGGCGCAATCCCACTACTGATCTGCATGGGGGTTTTTGATCTGCTCTGTTTCTGACCTGGGCCAGTTCACCCCTCCTTAGGACAATCTGGTGGCTCCAAGCTCCCCCAGAGTCACCATATTGATTCTGAACTTAATGTGGACACCCAATCAACATAGCGCAGAACAGACCAGAACTCCTGGACTCAAGTGATCCACCAGCCTGAGCCTCGCAAGGAGCTGGGATTACAGGCTCACGCCACAGAGCCCAGCAGATGTTTAGCACTGCCTTCTCTAACTTGAAGCATCTGACCTCACCGAGTCCTACGGCACCCCCATTCTGCAAGCCAAGGTGGCGCATACAGTCTCTAAAAATGGTATAGCTGTAATCGGACTGACCCGTGGAATAATTGTAGCATTTCATTTTACCTGCCCAGCGAACGTTGTGAAAAGGAAACTCATAAAACCATGGCAAAATTGTGTTTTTTCCTCCCCACTGAAAATAGTTTCATCATTTTTCAGTACATGGTATGGTACATAAGATGGTACCATGAGAAAATTACAACTTGTCTCGCAAGAAAGAAGCTCTCAACCGACTACGCGTATGGAAAAATTGAGCAGGGGATGAAAAAAGGAAAAATGGCTGCAGCGGGAAGGGGTTAAATAATTTTTTTAAGTCTTTTGCGGAATAGCCCTTTCATCAGGTCCTAGAGTCGGCTTGGAGCTTGTGTATCCTCTCCTGGCAATAAGTGGTCCTATGATGGCAGGAGATAGCATTTTCTTGGTTTTGCCAGTGGGGGTCAGTAGCATGATAGAAGAAATAAGCCGGGATACACAAAAGAGCAGTACAAGAGGAAATAATAACAGTAACAAGGCAGAAATATTATGCATGGATTGATAAAAAAGAAAGGAAAGCACGTTTTACCTGAAAACCGTACATCTCTTGCAGGAACAAAAAGATTATGTCTCGCTGTGTTGTCCAGGCTGCTCTACACTGCCTACTCACAGGCGCCATCCCACTACTGATCAGCACGAGGGTTTTGACCTGCTCTGTTTCCGACCTGGGCCGGTTCACCCCTCCTTAGGACAACCTGGTGGCTCCAAGCTCACCCAGAGTCACCATATTGATACCGAACTTAGTGTGGACACCCAATCAACATAGCACAGGACAGACCAGAACTCCTGGACTCAAGTGATCCACCAGCCTCAGCCTCCCAAGGAGCTGGGATTACAGGCTCACGCCACAGAGCCCAGCAGATGTTTAGCACTGCTTTCTCTAACTTGAAGCGTCTGACCTCACCGAGTCCTACGGCACCCCAATTCTGCAAGCCAAGGTGGCGCATACAGTCTCTAAAAATGGTATACCTGTAATCGGACTGACCCGTGGAATAATTGTAGCATTTCATTTTACCTGCCCAGCGAACGTTGTGAAAAGGAAACTCATAAAACCATGGCAAAATTGTGTTTTTTCCTCCCCAGTGAAAATAGTTTCATCATTTTTCAGTACATGGTATGGTACATAAGATGGTACCATGAGAAAATTACAACTTGTCTCGCAAGAAAGAAGCCCTCATACGACTACGCGTATGGAAAAATTGAGCAGGGGATGAAAAAAGGAAAAATGGCTGCAGCGGGAAGGGGTTAAATAATTTTTTTAAGTCTTTTGCGGAGTAGCCCTTTCATCAGGTCCTAGAGTCGGCTTGGAGCTTGTGTATCCTCTCCTGGCAATAAGTGGTCCTATGATGGCAGGAGATAGCATTTTCTTGGTTTTGCCAGTGGGGGTCAGTAGCATGATAGAAGAAATAAGCCAGGATACACAAAAGAGCAGTACAAGAGGAAATAATAACAGTAACAAGGCAGAAATATTATGCATGGATTGATAAAAAAGAAAGGAAAGCACGTTGTACCTGAAAACCGTACATCTCTTGCAGGAACAAAAAGACTATGTCTCGCTGTGTTGTCCAGGCTGCTCTACACTGGCTACTCACAGGCGCAATACCACTACTGATCAGCACAGGGGGTTTGACCTGCTCTGTTTCCAACCTGGGCCAGTTCACCCCTCCTTAGGACAACCTGGTGGCTCCAAGCTCCCCCAGAGTCACCATATTGTTACCGAACTTAGTGTGGACACCCAATCAACAAAGCACAGGACAGACCAGAACTCCTGGACTCAAGTGATCCACCAGCCTCAGCCTCCCAAAGAGCTGGGATTACAGGCTCACGCCACAGAGCCCAGCAGATGTTTAGCACTGCTTTCTCTAACTTGAAGCGTCTGACCTTACCGAGTCCTACGGCACCCCCATTCTGCAAGCCAAGGTGACGCATGCAGTCTCTAAAAATGGTATAGCTGTAATCGGACTGACCCGTGGAATAATTGTAGCATTTCTTTTTACCTGCCCAGCGAACGTTGTGAAAAGGAAACTCATAAAACAATGGCAAAATTGTGTTTTTTCCTCCCCACTGAAAATAGTTTCATCATTTTTCAGTACATGGTATGGTACATAAGATGGTACCATGAGAAAATTACAACTTGTCTCGCAAGAAAGAAGCCCTCATATGGCTACGCGTATGGAATAATTGAGCAGGGGATGAAAAAAGGAAAAATGGCTGCAGCGGGAAGGGGTTAAATAATTTTTTTAAGTCTTTTGCGGAGTAGCCCTTTTATCAGGTCCTAGAGTCGGCTTGGAGCTTGTGTATCCTCTCCTGGCAATAAGTGGTCCTATGATGGCAGGAGATAGCATTTTCTTGGTTTTGCCAGTGGGGGTCAGTAGCATGATAGAAGAAATAAGCCAGGATACACAAAAGAGCAGTACAAGAGGAAATAATAACAGTAACAAGGCAGAAATATTATGCATGGATTGATAAAAAAGAAAGGAAAGCACGTTTTACCTGAAAACCGTACATCTCTTGCAGGAACAAAAAGACTATGTCTCGCTGTGTTGTCCAGGCTGCTCTACACTGGCTACTCACAGGCGCAATCCCACTACTGATCAGCACAGGGGGTTTGACCTGCTCTGTTTCCAACCTGGGCCAGTTCACCCCTCCTTAGGACAACCTGGTGGCTCCAAGCTCCCCCAGAGTCACCATATTGATACCGAACTTAGTGTGGACACCCAATCAACATAGCACAGGACAGACCAGAACTCCTGGACTCAAGTGATCCACCAGCCTCAGCCTCCCAAAGAGCTGGGATTACAGGCTCACTCCACAGAGCCCAGCAGCTGTTTAGAACTACTTTCTCTAACTTGAAGCGTCTGACCTTACCGAGTCCTACGGCACCCCCATTCTGCAAGCCAAGGTGACGCATGCAGTCTCAAAAATGGTATAGCTGTAATCGGACTGACCCGTGGAATAATTGTAGCATTTCATTTTACCTGCCCAGCAAACGTTGTGAAAAGGAAACTCATAAAACAATGGCAAAATTGTGTTTTTTCCTCCCCACTGAAAATAGTTTCATCATTTTTCAGTACATAGTATGGTACATAAGATGGTACCATGAGAAAATTACAACTTGTCTCGCAAGAAAGAAGGCCTCATACGGCTACGCGTATGGAAAAATTGAGCAGGGGATGAAAAAAGGAAAAATGGCTGCAGCGGGAAGGGGTTAAATAATTTTTTTAAGTCTTTTGCGGAGTAGCCCTTTTATCAGTTCCTAGAGTCGGCTTGGAGCTTGTGTATCCTCTCCTGGCAATAAGTGGTCCTATGATGGCAGGAGATAGCATTTTCTTGGTTTTGCCAGTGGGGCTCAGTAGCATGATAGAAGAAATAAGCCAGGATACACAAAAGAGCAGTACAAGAGGAAATAATAACAGTAACAAGGCAGAAATATTATGCATGGATTGATAAAAAAGAAAGGAAAGCATGTTTTACCTGAAAACCGTACATCTCTTGCAGGAACAAAAAGACTATGTCTCGCTGTGCTGTCCAGGCTGCTCTACACTGCCTACTCACAGGCGCAATCCCACTACTGATCAGCACAGGGGTTTTGACCTGCTCTGTTTCCGACCTGGGCCAGTTCACCCCTCCTTAGGACAACCTGGTGGCTCCAAGCTCCCCCAGAGTCACCATATTGATACCGAACTTAGTGTGGACACCCGATCAACATAGCACAGGACAGACCAGAACTCCTGGATTCAAGTGATCCACCAGCCTCAGCCTCCCAAGGAGCTGGGATTACAGGCTCACACCACAGAGCCCAGCAGATGTTTAGCACTGCTTTCTCTAACTTGAAGCGTCTGACCTCACCGAGTCCTACGGCACCCCCATTCTGCAAGCCAAGGTGGCGCATGCAGTCTCAAAAATGGTATAGCTGTAATCGGACTGACCCGTGGAATAATTGTAGCATTTCATTATACCTGCCCAGCGAACATTGTGAAAAGGAAACTCATAAAACAATGGCAAAATTGTGTTATTTCATCCCCACTGAAAATAGTTTCATCATTTTTCAGTACATGGTATGGTACATAAGATGGTACCATGAGAAAATTACAACTTGTCTCGCAAGAAAGAAGCCCTCATACGGCTACGCGTATGGAAAAATTGAGCAGGGGATGAAAAAAGGAAAAATGGCTGCAGCGGGAAGGGGTTAAATAATTTTTTTAAGTCTTTTGCTGAGTAGCCCTTTTATCAGGTCCTAGAGTCGGCTTGGAGCTTGTGTATCCTCTCCTGGCAATAAGTGGTCCTATGATGGCAGGAGATAGCATTTTCTTGGTTTTGCCAGTGGGGGTCAGTAGCATGATAGAAGAAATAAGCCAGGATACACAAAAGAGCAGTACAAGAGGAAATAATAACAGTAACAAGGCAGAAATATTATGCATGGATTGATAAAAAAGAAAGGAAAGCATGTTTTACCTGAAAACCGTACATCTCTTGCAGGAACAAAAAGACTATGTCTCGCTGTGTTGTCCAGGCTGCTCTACACTGGCTACTCACAGACGCAATCCCACTACTGATCAGCACGGAGGTTTTGACCTGCTCTGTTTCCAACCTGGGCTGGTTCACCTCTCCTTAAGACAACCTGGTGGCTCTAAGCTCCCCCAGAGTCACCATAATGATACCAAACTTAGTGTGGACACACGATCAACATAGCACAGGACAGACCAGAACTCCTGGACTCAAGTGATCCACCAGACTCAGCCTCCCAAGGAGCTGGGATTACAGGCTCACGCCACAGAGCCCAGCAGATGTTTAGCACTGCTTTCTCTAACTTGAAGCGTCTGACCTTACCGAGTCCTACGGCTCCCCCATTCTGCAAGCCAAGGTGACGCATGCAGTCTCAAAAATGGTATAGCTGTAATCGGACTGACCCGTGGAATAATTGTAGCATTTCATTTTACCTGCCCAGCGAACGTTGTGAAAAGGAAACTCATAAAACAATGGCAAAATTGTGTTTTTTCCTCCCAACTGAAAATAGTTTCATCATTTTTCAGTACATGGTATGGTACATAAGATGGTACCATGAGAAAATTACAACTTGTCTCGCAAGAAAGAAGCCCTCATACGGCTACGCGTATGGAAAAATTGAGCAGGGGATGAAAAAAGGAAAAATGGCTGCAGCGGGAAGGGGTTAAATAATTTTTTTAAGTCTTTTGCGGAGTAGCCCTTTTATCAGGTCCTAGAGTCAGCTTGGAGCTTGTGTATCCTCTCCTGGCAATAAGTGGTCCTATGATGGCAGGAGATAGCATTTTCTTGGTTTTGCCAGTGGGGGTCAGTAGCATGATAGAAGAAATAAGCCAGGATACACAAAAGAGCAGTACAAGAGGAAATAATAACAGTAACAAGGCAGAAATATTATGCATGGATTGATAAAAAAGAAAGGAAAGCATGTTTTACCTAAAAACCCTACATCTCTTGCAGGAACAAAAAGACTATGTCTCGCTGTGTTGTCCAGGCTGCTCTACACTGCCTACTCACAGGCGCAATCCCACTACTGATCAGCATGGGGGTTTTGACCTGCTCTGTTTCCGACCTGGGCCAGTTCACCCCTCCTTAGGACAACCTGGTGGCTCCAAGCTCCCCCAGAGTCACCATATTGATACCGAACTTAGTGTGGACACCCGATCAACATAGCATAGGACAGACCAGAACTCCTGGATTCAAGTGATCCACCAGCCTCAGCCTCCCAAAGAGCTGGGATTACAGGCTCACACCACAGAGCCCAGCAGATGTTTAGCACTGCTTTCTCTAACTTGAAGCGTCTGACCTCACCGAGTCCTACGGCACCCCCATTCTGCAAGCCAAGGTGGCGCATGCAGTCTCAAAAATGGTATAGCTGTAATCGGACTGACCCGTGGAATAATTGTAGCATTTCATTTTACCTGCCCAGCGAACGTTGTGAAAAGGAAACTCATAAAACAATGGCAAAATTGTGTTTTTTCCTCCCAACTGAAAATAGTTTCATCATTTTTCAGTACATGGTATGGTACATAAGATGGTACCATGAGAAAATTACAACTTGTCTCGCAAGAAAGAAGCCCTCATACGGCTACGTGTATGGAAAAATTGAGCAGGGGATGAAAAAAGGAAAAATGGCTGCAGCGGGAAGGGGTTAAATAATTTTTTAAAGTCTTTTGCTGAGTAGCCCTTTTATCAGGTCCTAGAGTCGGCTTGGAGCTTGTGTATCCTCTCCTGGCAATAAGTGGTCCTATGATGGCAGGAGATAGCATTTTCTTGGTTTTGCCAGTGGGGGTCAGTAGCATGATAGAAGAAATAAGCCAGGATACACAAAAGAGCAGTACAAGAGGAAATAATAACAGTAACAAGGCAGAAATATTATGCATGGATTGATAAAAAAGAAAGGAAAGCATGTTTTACCTGAAAACCGTACATCTCTTGCAGGAACAAAAAGACTATGTCTCGCTGTGTTGTCCAGGCTGCTCTACACTGCCTACTCACAGGCGCAATCCCACTACTGATCAGCACGGGGGTTTTGACCTGCTCTGTTTCCAACCTGGGCCAGTTCACCCCTCCTTAGGACAACCTGGTGGCTCCAAGCTCCCCCAGAGTCACCATATTGATACCGAACTTAGTGTGGACACCCGATCAACATAGCACAGGACAGACCAGAACTCCTGGACTCAAGTGATCCACCAGCCTCGGGCTCCCAAGGAGCTGGGATTACAGGCTCACGCCACAGAGCCCAGCAGATGTTTAGCACTGCTTTCTCTAACTTGAAGCGTCTGACCTTACCGAGTCCTACGGCTCCCCAATTCTGCAAGCCAAGGTGACGCATGCAGTCTCTAAAAATGGTATAGCTGTAATCGGACTGACCCGTGGAATAATTGTAGCATTTCATTTTACCTGCCCAGCGAACGTTGTGAAAAGGAAACTCATAAAACCATGGCAAAATTGTGTTTTTTCCTCCCCACTGAAAATAGTTTCATCATTTTTCAGTACATGGTATGGTACATAAGATGGTACCATGAGAAAATTACAACTTGTCTCGCAAGAAAGAAGCCCTCATACGGCTACGCGTATGGAAAAATTGAGCAGGGGATGAAAAAAGGAAAAATGGCTGCAGCGGGAAGAGGTTAAATAATTTTTTTAAGTCTTTTGCGGAGTAGCCCTTTTATCAGGTCCTAGAGTCGGCTTGGAGCTTGTGTATCCTCTCCTGGCAATAAGTGGTTCTATGATGGCAGGAGATAGCATTTTCTTGGTTTTGCCAGTGGGGGTCAGTAGCATGATAGAAGAAATAAGCCAGGATACACAAAAGAGCAGTACAAGAGGAAATAATAACAGTAACAAGGCAGAAATATTATGCATGGATTGATAAAAAAAGAAAGGAAAGCACGTTTTACCTGAAAACCGTACATCTCTTGCAGGAACAAAAAGACTATGTCTCGCTGTGTTGTCCAGGCTGCTCTACACTGGCTACTCACAGGCACAATCCCACTACTGATCAGCACGGAGGTTTTGACCTGCTCTGTTTCCAACCTGGGCTGGTTCACCCCTCCTTAGGACAACCTGGTGGCTCCAAGCTCCCCCAGAGTCACCATATTGATACCAAACTTAGCGTGGACACCCGATCAACATAGCACAGGAGAGACCAGAACTCCTGGACTCAAGTGATCCACCAGACTCAGCCTCCCAAGGAGTTGAGATTACAGGCTCACGCCACAGAGTCCAGCAGATGTTTAGCACTGCTTTCTCTAACTTGAAGCGTCTGACCTTACCGAGTCCTACGGCTCCCCCATTCTGCAAGCCAAGGTGACGCATGCAGTCTCTAAAAATGGTATAGCTGTAATCGGACTGACCCGTGGAATAATTGTAGCATTTCATTTTACCTGCCCAGCGAACGTTGTGAAAAGGAAACTCATAAAACAATGGCAAAATTGTGTTTTTTCCTCCCCACTGAAAATAGTTTCATCATTTTTCAGTACATGGTATGGTACATAAGATGGTACCATGAGAAAATTACAACTTGTCTCGCAAGAAAGAAGCCCTCATACGACTACGCGTATGGAAAAATTGAGCAGGGGATGAAAAAAGGAAAAATGGCTGCAGCGGGAAGGGGTTAAATAATATTTTTAAGTCTTTTGCGGAGTAGCCCTTTCATCAGGTCCTAGAGTCGGCTTGGAGCTTGTGTATCCTCTCCTGGCAATAAGTGGTCCTATGATGGCAGGAGATAGCATTTTCTTGGTTTTGCCAGTGGGGGTCAGTAGCATGATAGAAGAAATAAGCCAGGATACACAAAAGAGCAGTACAAGAGGAAATAATAACAGTAACAAGGCAGAAATATTATGCATGGATTGATAAAAAAGAAAGGAAAGCACGTTTTACCTGAAAACCGTACATCTCTTGCAGGAACAAAAAGACTATGTCTCGCTGTGTTGTCCAGTCTGCTCTACACAGCCTACTCACAGGCGCAATCCCACTACTGATCTGCATGGGGGTTTTTGATCTGCTCTGTTTCTGACCTGGGCCAGTTCACCCCTCCTTAGGACAATCTGGTGGCTCCAAGCTCCCCCAGAGTCACCATATTGATTCTGAACTTAATGTGGACACCCAATCAACATAGCGCAGAACAGACCAGAACTCCTGGACTCAAGTGATCCACCAGCCTGAGCCTCGCAAGGAGCTGGGATTACAGGCTCACGCCACAGAGCCCAGCAGATGTTTAGCACTGCCTTCTCTAACTTGAAGCATCTGACCTCACCGAGTCCTACGGCACCCCCATTCTGCAAGCCAAGGTGGCGCATACAGTCTCTAAAAATGGTATAGCTGTAATCGGACTGACCCGTGGAATAATTGTAGCATTTCATTTTACCTGCCCAGCGAACGTTGTGAAAAGGAAACTCATAAAACCATGGCAAAATTGTGTTTTTTCCTCCCCACTGAAAATAGTTTCATCATTTTTCAGTACATGGTATGGTACATAAGATGGTACCATGAGAAAATTACAACTTGTCTCGCAAGAAAGAAGCTCTCAACCGACTACGCGTATGGAAAAATTGAGCAGGGGATGAAAAAAGGAAAAATGGCTGCAGCGGGAAGGGGTTAAATAATTTTTTTAAGTCTTTTGCGGAATAGCCCTTTCATCAGGTCCTAGAGTCGGCTTGGAGCTTGTGTATCCTCTCCTGGCAATAAGTGGTCCTATGATGGCAGGAGATAGCATTTTCTTGGTTTTGCCAGTGGGGGTCAGTAGCATGATAGAAGAAATAAGCCGGGATACACAAAAGAGCAGTACAAGAGGAAATAATAACAGTAACAAGGCAGAAATATTATGCATGGATTGATAAAAAAGAAAGGAAAGCACGTTTTACCTGAAAACCGTACATCTCTTGCAGGAACAAAAAGATTATGTCTCGCTGTGTTGTCCAGGCTGCTCTACACTGCCTACTCACAGGCGCCATCCCACTACTGATCAGCACGAGGGTTTTGACCTGCTCTGTTTCCGACCTGGGCCGGTTCACCCCTCCTTAGGACAACCTGGTGGCTCCAAGCTCACCCAGAGTCACCATATTGATACCGAACTTAGTGTGGACACCCAATCAACATAGCACAGGACAGACCAGAACTCCTGGACTCAAGTGATCCACCAGCCTCAGCCTCCCAAGGAGCTGGGATTACAGGCTCACGCCACAGAGCCCAGCAGATGTTTAGCACTGCTTTCTCTAACTTGAAGCGTCTGACCTCACCGAGTCCTACGGCACCCCAATTCTGCAAGCCAAGGTGGCGCATACAGTCTCTAAAAATGGTATACCTGTAATCGGACTGACCCGTGGAATAATTGTAGCATTTCATTTTACCTGCCCAGCGAACGTTGTGAAAAGGAAACTCATAAAACCATGGCAAAATTGTGTTTTTTCCTCCCCAGTGAAAATAGTTTCATCATTTTTCAGTACATGGTATGGTACATAAGATGGTACCATGAGAAAATTACAACTTGTCTCGCAAGAAAGAAGCCCTCATACGACTACGCGTATGGAAAAATTGAGCAGGGGATGAAAAAAGGAAAAATGGCTGCAGCGGGAAGGGGTTAAATAATTTTTTTAAGTCTTTTGCGGAGTAGCCCTTTCATCAGGTCCTAGAGTCGGCTTGGAGCTTGTGTATCCTCTCCTGGCAATAAGTGGTCCTATGATGGCAGGAGATAGCATTTTCTTGGTTTTGCCAGTGGGGGTCAGTAGCATGATAGAAGAAATAAGCCAGGATACACAAAAGAGCAGTACAAGAGGAAATAATAACAGTAACAAGGCAGAAATATTATGCATGGATTGATAAAAAAGAAAGGAAAGCACGTTGTACCTGAAAACCGTACATCTCTTGCAGGAACAAAAAGACTATGTCTCGCTGTGTTGTCCAGGCTGCTCTACACTGGCTACTCACAGGCGCAATACCACTACTGATCAGCACAGGGGGTTTGACCTGCTCTGTTTCCAACCTGGGCCAGTTCACCCCTCCTTAGGACAACCTGGTGGCTCCAAGCTCCCCCAGAGTCACCATATTGTTACCGAACTTAGTGTGGACACCCAATCAACAAAGCACAGGACAGACCAGAACTCCTGGACTCAAGTGATCCACCAGCCTCAGCCTCCCAAAGAGCTGGGATTACAGGCTCACGCCACAGAGCCCAGCAGATGTTTAGCACTGCTTTCTCTAACTTGAAGCGTCTGACCTTACCGAGTCCTACGGCACCCCCATTCTGCAAGCCAAGGTGACGCATGCAGTCTCTAAAAATGGTATAGCTGTAATCGGACTGACCCGTGGAATAATTGTAGCATTTCTTTTTACCTGCCCAGCGAACGTTGTGAAAAGGAAACTCATAAAACAATGGCAAAATTGTGTTTTTTCCTCCCCACTGAAAATAGTTTCATCATTTTTCAGTACATGGTATGGTACATAAGATGGTACCATGAGAAAATTACAACTTGTCTCGCAAGAAAGAAGCCCTCATATGGCTACGCGTATGGAATAATTGAGCAGGGGATGAAAAAAGGAAAAATGGCTGCAGCGGGAAGGGGTTAAATAATTTTTTTAAGTCTTTTGCGGAGTAGCCCTTTTATCAGGTCCTAGAGTCGGCTTGGAGCTTGTGTATCCTCTCCTGGCAATAAGTGGTCCTATGATGGCAGGAGATAGCATTTTCTTGGTTTTGCCAGTGGGGGTCAGTAGCATGATAGAAGAAATAAGCCAGGATACACAAAAGAGCAGTACAAGAGGAAATAATAACAGTAACAAGGCAGAAATATTATGCATGGATTGATAAAAAAGAAAGGAAAGCACGTTTTACCTGAAAACCGTACATCTCTTGCAGGAACAAAAAGACTATGTCTCGCTGTGTTGTCCAGGCTGCTCTACACTGGCTACTCACAGGCGCAATCCCACTACTGATCAGCACAGGGGGTTTGACCTGCTCTGTTTCCAACCTGGGCCAGTTCACCCCTCCTTAGGACAACCTGGTGGCTCCAAGCTCCCCCAGAGTCACCATATTGATACCGAACTTAGTGTGGACACCCAATCAACATAGCACAGGACAGACCAGAACTCCTGGACTCAAGTGATCCACCAGCCTCAGCCTCCCAAAGAGCTGGGATTACAGGCTCACTCCACAGAGCCCAGCAGCTGTTTAGAACTACTTTCTCTAACTTGAAGCGTCTGACCTTACCGAGTCCTACGGCACCCCCATTCTGCAAGCCAAGGTGACGCATGCAGTCTCAAAAATGGTATAGCTGTAATCGGACTGACCCGTGGAATAATTGTAGCATTTCATTTTACCTGCCCAGCAAACGTTGTGAAAAGGAAACTCATAAAACAATGGCAAAATTGTGTTTTTTCCTCCCCACTGAAAATAGTTTCATCATTTTTCAGTACATAGTATGGTACATAAGATGGTACCATGAGAAAATTACAACTTGTCTCGCAAGAAAGAAGGCCTCATACGGCTACGCGTATGGAAAAATTGAGCAGGGGATGAAAAAAGGAAAAATGGCTGCAGCGGGAAGGGGTTAAATAATTTTTTTAAGTCTTTTGCGGAGTAGCCCTTTTATCAGTTCCTAGAGTCGGCTTGGAGCTTGTGTATCCTCTCCTGGCAATAAGTGGTCCTATGATGGCAGGAGATAGCATTTTCTTGGTTTTGCCAGTGGGGCTCAGTAGCATGATAGAAGAAATAAGCCAGGATACACAAAAGAGCAGTACAAGAGGAAATAATAACAGTAACAAGGCAGAAATATTATGCATGGATTGATAAAAAAGAAAGGAAAGCATGTTTTACCTGAAAACCGTACATCTCTTGCAGGAACAAAAAGACTATGTCTCGCTGTGCTGTCCAGGCTGCTCTACACTGCCTACTCACAGGCGCAATCCCACTACTAATCAGCACAGGGGTTTTGACCTGCTCTGTTTCCGACCTGGGCCAGTTCACCCCTCCTTAGGACAACCTGGTGGCTCCAAGCTCCCCCAGAGTCACCATATTGATACCGAACTTAGTGTGGACACCCGATCAACATAGCACAGGACAGACCAGAACTCCTGGATTCAAGTGATCCACCAGCCTCAGCCTCCCAAGGAGCTGGGATTACAGGCTCACACCACAGAGCCCAGCAGATGTTTAGCACTGCTTTCTCTAACTTGAAGCGTCTGACCTCACCGAGTCCTACGGCACCCCCATTCTGCAAGCCAAGGTGGCGCATGCAGTCTCAAAAATGGTATAGCTGTAATCGGACTGACCCGTGGAATAATTGTAGCATTTCATTATACCTGCCCAGCGAACATTGTGAAAAGGAAACTCATAAAACAATGGCAAAATTGTGTTATTTCATCCCCACTGAAAATAGTTTCATCATTTTTCAGTACATGGTATGGTACATAAGATGGTACCATGAGAAAATTACAACTTGTCTCGCAAGAAAGAAGCCCTCATACGGCTACGCGTATGGAAAAATTGAGCAGGGGATGAAAAAAGGAAAAATGGCTGCAGCGGGAAGGGGTTAAATAATTTTTTTAAGTCTTTTGCTGAGTAGCCCTTTTATCAGGTCCTAGAGTCGGCTTGGAGCTTGTGTATCCTCTCCTGGCAATAAGTGGTCCTATGATGGCAGGAGATAGCATTTTCTTGGTTTTGCCAGTGGGGGTCAGTAGCATGATAGAAGAAATAAGCCAGGATACACAAAAGAGCAGTACAAGAGGAAATAATAACAGTAACAAGGCAGAAATATTATGCATGGATTGATAAAAAAGAAAGGAAAGCATGTTTTACCTGAAAACCGTACATCTCTTGCAGGAACAAAAAGACTATGTCTCGCTGTGTTGTCCAGGCTGCTCTACACTGGCTACTCACAGACGCAATCCCACTACTGATCAGCACGGAGGTTTTGACCTGCTCTGTTTCCAACCTGGGCTGGTTCACCTCTCCTTAAGACAACCTGGTGGCTCTAAGCTCCCCCAGAGTCACCATAATGATACCAAACTTAGTGTGGACACACGATCAACATAGCACAGGACAGACCAGAACTCCTGGACTCAAGTGATCCACCAGACTCAGCCTCCCAAGGAGCTGGGATTACAGGCTCACGCCACAGAGCCCAGCAGATGTTTGGCACTGCTTTCTCTAACTTGAAGCGTCTGACCTTACCGAGTCCTACGGCTCCCCCATTCTGCAAGCCAAGGTGACGCATACAGTCTCTAAAAATGGTATAGCTGTAATCGGACTGACCCGTGGAATAATTGTAGCATTTCATTTTACCTGCCCAGCGAACGTTGTGAAAAGGAAACTCATAAAACAATGGCAAAATTGTGTTTTTTCCTCCCCACTGAAAATAGTTTCATCATTTTTCAGTACATGGTATGGTACATAAGATGGTACCATGAGAAAATTACAACTTGTCTCGCAAGAAAGAAGCCCTCATACGGCTACGCGTATGGAAAAATTGAGCAGGGGATGAAAAAAGGAAAAATGGCTGCAGCGGGAAGGGGTTAAATAATTTTTTTAAGTCTTTTGCGGAGTAGCCCTTTTATCAGGTCCTAGAGTCAGCTTGGAGCTTGTGTATCCTCTCCTGGCAATAAGTGGTCCTATGATGGCAGGAGATAGCATTTTCTTGGTTTTGCCAGTGGGGGTCAGTAGCATGATAGAAGAAATAAGCCAGGATACACAAAAGAGCAGTACAAGAGGAAATAATAACAGTAACAAGGCAGAAATATTATGCATGGATTGATAAAAAAGAAAGGAAAGCATGTTTTACCTGAAAACCGTACATCTCTTGCAGGAACAAAAAGACTATGTCTCGCTGTGTTGTCCAGGCTGCTCTACACTGCCTACTCACAGGCGCAATCCCACTACTGATCAGCATGGGGGTTTTGACCTGCTCTGTTTCCGACCTGGGCCAGTTCACCCCTCCTTAGGACAACCTGGTGGCTCCAAGCTCCCCCAGAGTCACCATATTGATACTGAACTTAGTGTGGACACCCGATCAACATAGCACAGGACAGACCAGAACTCCTGGATTCAAGTGATCCACCAGCCTCAGCCTCCCAAGGAGCTGGGATTACAGGCTCACACCACAGAGCCCAGCAGATGTTTAGCACTGCTTTCTCTAACTTGAAGCGTCTGACCTCACCGAGTCCTACGGCACCCCCATTCTGCAAGCCAAGGTGGCGCATGCAGTCTCAAAAATGGTATAGCTGTAATCGGACTGACCCGTGGAATAATTGTAGCATTTCATTTTACCTGCCCAGCGAACGTTGTGAAAAGGAAACTCATAAAACAATGGCAAAATTGTGTTTTTTCCTCCCAACTGAAAATAGTTTCATCATTTTTCAGTACATGGTATGGTACATAAGATGGTACCATGAGAAAATTACAACTTGTCTCGCAAGAAAGAAGCCCTCATACGGCTACGCGTATGGAAAAATTGAGCAGGGGATGAAAAAAGGAAAAATGGCTGCAGCGGGAAGGGGTTAAATAATTTTTTTAAGTCTTTTGCGGAGTAGCCCTTTTATCAGGTCCTAGAGTCAGCTTGGAGCTTGTGTATCCTCTCCTGGCAATAAGTGGTCCTATGATGGCAGGAGATAGCATTTTCTTGGTTTTGCCAGTGGGGGTCAGTAGCATGATAGAAGAAATAAGCCAGGATACACAAAAGAGCAGTACAAGAGGAAATAATAACAGTAACAAGGCAGAAATATTATGCATGGATTGATAAAAAAGAAAGGAAAGCATGTTTTACCTAAAAACCCTACATCTCTTGCAGGAACAAAAAGACTATGTCTCGCTGTGTTGTCCAGGCTGCTCTACACTGCCTACTCACAGGCGCAATCCCACTACTGATCAGCATTGGGGTTTTGACCTGCTCTGTTTCCGACCTGGGCCAGTTCACCCCTCCTTAGGACAACCTGGTGGCTCCAAGCTCCCCCAGAGTCACCATATTGATACCGAACTTAGTGTGGACACCCGATCAACATAGCATAGGACAGACCAGAACTCCTGGATTCAAGTGATCCACCAGCCTCAGCCTCCCAAAGAGCTGGGATTACAGGCTCACACCACAGAGCCCAGCAGATGTTTAGCACTGCTTTCTCTAACTTGAAGCGTCTGACCTCACCGAGTCCTACGGCACCCCCATTCTGCAAGCCAAGGTGGCGCATGCAGTCTCAAAAATGGTATAGCTGTAATCGGACTGACCCGTGGAATAATTGTAGCATTTCATTTTACCTGCCCAGCGAACGTTGTGAAAAGGAAACTCATAAAACAATGGCAAAATTGTGTTTTTTCCTCCCAACTGAAAATAGTTTCATCATTTTTCAGTACATGGTATGGTACATAAGATGGTACCATGAGAAAATTACAACTTGTCTCACAAGAAAGAAGCCCTCATACGGCTACGTGTATGGAAAAATTGAGCAGGGGATGAAAAAAGGAAAAATGGCTGCAGCGGGAAGGGGTTAAATAATTTTTTAAAGTCTTTTGCTGAGTAGCCCTTTTATCAGGTCCTAGAGTCGGCTTGGAGCTTGTGTATCCTCTCCTGGCAATAAGTGGTCCTATGATGGCAGGAGATAGCATTTTCTTGGTTTTGCCAGTGGGGGTCAGTAGCATGATAGAAGAAATAAGCCAGGATACACAAAAGAGCAGTACAAGAGGAAATAATAACAGTAACAAGGCAGAAATATTATGCATGGATTGATAAAAAAGAAAGGAAAGCATGTTTTACCTGAAAACCGTACATCTCTTGCAGGAACAAAAAGACTATGTCTCGCTGTGTTGTCCAGGCTGCTCTACACTGCCTACTCACAGGCGCAATCCCACTACTGATCAGCACGGGGGTTTTGACCTGCTCTGTTTCCAACCTGGGCCAGTTCACCCCTCCTTAGGACAACCTGGTGGCTCCAAGCTCCCCCAGAGTCACCATATTGATACCGAACTTAGTGTGGACACCCGATCAACATAGCACAGGACAGAACTCCTGGACTCAAGTGATCCACCAGCCTCGGGCTCCCAAGGAGCTGGGATTACAGGCTCACGCCACAGAGCCCAGCAGATGTTTAGCACTGCTTTCTCTAACTTGAAGCGTCTGACCTTACCGAGTCCTACGGCTCCCCAATTCTGCAAGCCAAGGTGACGCATGCAGTCTCTAAAAATGGTATAGCTGTAATCGGACTGACCCGTGGAATAATTGTAGCATTTCATTTTACCTGCCCAGCGAACGTTGTGAAAAGGAAACTCATAAAACAATGGCAAAATTGTGTTTTTTCCTCCCCACTGAAAATAGTTTCATCATTTTTCAGTACATGGTATGGTACATAAGATGGTACCATGAGAAAATTACAACTTGTCTCGCAAGAAAGAAGCCCTCATACGGCTACGCGTATGGAAAAATTGAGCAGGGGATGAAAAAAGGAAAAATGGCTGCAGCGGGAAGAGGTTAAATAATTTTTTTAAGTCTTTTGCGGAGTAGCCCTTTTATCAGGTCCTAGAGTCGGCTTGGAGCTTGTGTATCCTCTCCTGGCAATAAGTGGTTCTATGATGGCAGGAGATAGCATTTTCTTGGTTTTGCCAGTGGGGGTCAGTAGCATGATAGAAGAAATAAGCCAGGATACACAAAAGAGCAGTACAAGAGGAAATAATAACAGTAACAAGGCAGAAATATTATGCATGGATTGATAAAAAAAGAAAGGAAAGCACGTTTTACCTGAAAACCGTACATCTCTTGCAGGAACAAAAAGACTATGTCTCGCTGTGTTGTCCAGGCTGCTCTACACTGGCTACTCACAGGCACAATCCCACTACTGATCAGCACGGAGGTTTTGACCTGCTCTGTTTCCAACCTGGGCTGGTTCACCCCTCCTTAGGACAACCTGGTGGCTCCAAGCTCCCCCAGAGTCACCATATTGATACCAAACTTAGCGCGGACACCCGATCAACATAGCACAGGAGAGACCAGAACTCCTGGACTCAAGTGATCCACCAGACTCAGCCTCCCAAGGAGTTGAGATTACAGGCTCACGCCACAGAGTCCAGCAGATGTTTAGCACTGCTTTCTCTAACTTGAAGCGTCTGACCTTACCGAGTCCTACGGCTCCCCCATTCTGCAAGCCAAGGTGACGCATGCAGTCTCTAAAAATGGTATAGCTGTAATCGGACTGACCCGTGGAATAATTGTAGCATTTCATTTTACCTGCCCAGCGAACGTTGTGAAAAGGAAACTCATAAAACAATGGCAAAATTGTGTTTTTTCCTCCCCACTGAAAATAGTTTCATCATTTTTCAGTACATGGTATGGTACATAAGATGGTACCATGAGAAAATTACAACTTGTCTCGCAAGAAAGAAGCCCTCATACGGCTACGCGTATGGAAAAATTGAGCAGGGGATGAAAAAAGGAAAAATGGCTGCAGCGGGAAGGGGTTAAATAATTTTTTTAAGTCTTTTGCGGAGTAGCCCTTTTATCAGGTCCTAGAGTCAGCTTGGAGCTTGTGTATCCTCTCCTGGCAATAAGTGGTCCTATGATGGCAGGAGATAGCATTTTCTTGGTTTTGCCAGTGGGGGTCAGTAGCATGATAGAAGAAATAAGCCAGGATACACAAAAGAGCAGTACAAGAGGAAATAATAACAGTAACAAGGCAGAAATATTATGCATGGATTGATAAAAAAGAAAGGAAAGCATGTTTTACCTAAAAACCCTACATCTCTTGCAGGAACAAAAAGACTATGTCTCGCTGTGTTGTCCAGGCTGCTCTACACTGCCTACTCACAGGCGCAATCCCACTACTGATCAGCATGGGGGTTTTGACCTGCTCTGTTTCCGACCTGGGCCAGTTCACCCCTCCTTAGGACAACCTGGTGGCTCCAAGCTCCCCCAGAGTCACCATATTGATACCGAACTTAGTGTGGACACCCGATCAACATAGCACAGGACAGACCAGAACTCCTGGATTCAAGTGATCCACCAGCCTCAGCCTCCCAAAGAGCTGGGATTACAGGCTCACACCACAGAGCCCAGCAGATGTTTAGCACTGCTTTCTCTAACTTGAAGCGTCTGACCTCACCGAGTCCTACGGCACCCCCATTCTGCAAGCCAAGGTGGCGCATGCAGTCTCAAAAATGGTATAGCTGTAATCGGACTGACCCGTGGAATAATTGTAGCATTTCATTTTACCTGCCCAGCGAACGTTGTGAAAAGGAAACTCATAAAACAATGGCAAAATTGTGTTTTTTCCTCCCAACTGAAAATAGTTTCATCATTTTTCAGTACATGGTATGGTACATAAGATGGTACCATGAGAAAATTACAACTTGTCTCGCAAGAAAGAAGCCCTCATACGGCTACGTGTATGGAAAAATTGAGCAGGGGATGAAAAAAGGAAAAATGGCTGCAGCGGGAAGGGGTTAAATAATTTTTTAAAGTCTTTTGCTGAGTAGCCCTTTTATCAGGTCCTAGAGTCGGCTTGGAGCTTGTGTATCCTCTCCTGGCAATAAGTGGTCCTATGATGGCAGGAGATAGCATTTTCTTGGTTTTGCCAGTGGGGGTCAGTAGCCTGATAGAAGAAATAAGCCAGGATACACAAAAGAGCAGTACAAGAGGAAATAATAACAGTAACAAGGCAGAAATATTATGCATGGATTGATAAAAAAGAAAGGAAAGCATGTTTTACCTAAAAACCGTACATCTCTTGCAGGAACAAAAAGACTATGTCTCGCTGTGTTGTCCAGGCTGCTCTACACTGGCTACTCACAGACGCAATCCCACTACTGATCAGCACGGAGGTTTTGACCTGCTCTGTTTCCAACCTGGGCTGGTTCACCTCTCCTTAGGACAACCTGGTGGCTCCAAGCTCCCCCCGAGTCACCATATTGATACCGAACTTAGTGTGGACACCCGATCAACATAGCACAGGACAGACCAGAACTCCTGGACTCAAGTGATCCACCAGCCTCAGGCTCCCAAGGAGCTGGGATTACAGGCTCACGCCACAGAGTCCAGCAGATGTTTAGCACTGCTTTCTCTAACTTGAAGCGTCTGACCTTACCGAGTCCTACGGCTCCCCAATTCTGCAAGCCAAGGTGACGCATGCAGTCTCTAAAAATGGTATAGCTGTAATCGGACTGACCCGTGGAATAATTGTAGCATTTCATTTTACCTGCCCAGCGAACGTTGTGAAAAGGAAACTCATAAAACAATGGGAAAATTGTGTTTTTTCCTCCCCACTGAAAATAGTTTCATCATTTTTCAGTACATGGTATGGTACATAAGATGGTACCATGAGAAAATTACAACTTGTCTCGCAAGAAAGAAGCCCTCATACGGCTACGCGTATGGAAAAATTGAGCAGGGGATGAAAAAAGGAAAAATGGCTGCAGCGGGAAGAGGTTAAATAATTTTTTTAATTCTTTTGCGGAGTAGCCCTTTTATCAGGTCCTAGAGTCGGCTTGGAGCTTGTGTATCCTCTCCTGGCAATAAGTGGTCCTATGATGGCAGGAGATAGCATTTTCTTGGTTTTGCCAGTGGGGGTCAGTAGCATGATAGAAGAAATAAGCCAGGATACACAAAAGAGCAGTACAAGAGGAAATAATAACAGTAACAAGGCAGAAATATTATGCATGGATTGATAAAAAAGAAAGGAAAGCATGTTTTACCTGAAAACCGTACATCTCTTGCAGGAACAAAAAGACTACGTCTCGCTGTGTTGTCCAGGCTGCTCTACACTGCCTACTCACAGGCGCAATCCCACTACTGATCAGCACGGGGGTTTTGACCTGCTCTGTTTCCGACCTGGGCTGGTTCACCCCTCCTTAGGACAACCTGGTGGCTCCAAGCTCCCCCAGAGTCATCATATTGATACCGAACTTAGTGTGGACACCCAATCAACATAGCACAGGACAGACCAGAACTCCTGGACTCAAGTGATCCACCAGCCTCAGCCTCCCACGGATCTGGGATTACAGGCTCACACCACAGAGTCTAGCAGATGTTTAGCACTGCTTTCTCTAACTTGAAGCGTGTGACCTCACCGAGTCCTACGGCACCCCCATTCTGCAAGCCAAGGTGGCGCATGCAGTCTCTAAAAATGGTATAGCTGTAATCGGACTGACCCGTGGAATAATTGTAGCATTTTATTTTACCTGCCCAGCGAACGTTGTGAAAAGGAAACTCATAAAACAATGGCAAAATTGTGTTTTTTCCTCCCCACTGAAAATAGTTTCATCATTTTTCAGTACATGGTATGGTACATAAGATGGTACCATGAGAAAATTACAACTTGTCTCGCAAGAAAGAAGCCCTCATACGGCTACGCGTATGGAAAAATTGAGCAGGGGATGAAAAAAGGAAAAATGGCTGCAGCGGGAAGGGGTTAAATAATTTTTTTAAGTCTTTTGCGGAGTAGCCCTTTTATCAGGTCCTAGAGTCGGCTTGGAGCTTGTGTATCCTCTCCTGGCAATAAGTGGTCCTATGATGGCAGGAGATAGCATTTTCTTGGTTTTGCCAGTGGGGGTCACTAGCATGATAGAAGAAATAAGCCAGGATACACAAAAGAGCAGTACAAGAGGAAATAATAACAGTAACAAGGCAGAAATATTATGCATGGATTGATAAAAAAGAAAGGAAAGCACGTTTTACCTGAAAACCGTACATCTCTTGCAGGAACAAAAAGACTATGTCTCGCTGTGTTGTCCAGGCTGCTCTACACTGGCTACTCACAGATGCAATCCCACTACTGATCAGCACGGAGGTTTTGACTTGCTCTGTTTCCAACCTGGGCTGGTTCACCTCTCCTTAGGACAACCTGGTGGCTCCAAGCTCCCCCTGAGTCACCATATTGATACCGAACTTAGTGTGGACACCCGATCAACATAGCACAGGACAGACGAGAACTCCTGGACTCAAGTGATCCACCACCCTCAGGCTCCCAAGGAGCTGGGATTACAGGCTCACGCCACAGAGCCCAGCAGATGTTTAGCACTGCTTTCTCTAACTTGAAGCGTCTGACCTTACCGAGCCCTACGGCTCCCCAATTCTGCAAGCCAAGGTGACGCATGCAGTCTCTAAAAATGGTATAGCTGTAATCGGACTGACCCGTGGAATAATTGTAGCATTTCATTTTACCTGCCCAGCGAACGTTGTGAAAAGGAAACTCATAAAACAATGGGAAAATTGTGTTTTTTCCTCCCCACTGAAAATAGTTTCATCATTTTTCAGTACATGGTATGGTACATAAGATGGTACCATGAGAAAATTACAACTTGTCTCGCAAGAAAGAAGCCCTCATACGGCTACGCGTATGGAAAAATTGAGCAGGGGATGAAAAAAGGAAAAATGGCTGCAGCGGGAAGAGGTTAAATAATTTTTTTAAGTCTTTTGCGGAGTAGCCCTTTTATCAGGTCCTAGAGTCGGCTTGGAGCTTGTGTATCCTCTCCTGGCAATAAGTGGTCCTATGATGGCAGGAGATAGCATTTTCTTGGTTTTGCCAGTGGGGGTCAGTAGCATGATAGAAGAAATAAGCCAGGATACACAAAAGAGCAGTACAAGAGGAAATAATAACAGTAACAAGGCAGAAATATTATGCATGGATTGATAAAAAAGAAAGGAAAGCATGTTTTACCTGAAAACCGTACATCTCTTGCAGGAACAAAAAGACTACGTCTCGCTGTGTTGTCCAGGCTGCTCTACACTGCCTACTCACAGGCGCAATCCCACTACTGATCAGCACGGGGGTTTTGACCTGCTCTGTTTCCGACCTGGGCTGGTTCACCCCTCCTTAGGACAACCTGGTGGCTCCAAGCTCCCCCAGAGTCATCATATTGATACCGAACTTAGTGTGGACACCCAATCAACATAGCACAGGACAGACCAGAACTCCTGGACTCAAGTGATCCACCAGCCTCAGCCTCCCACGGATCTGGGATTACAGGCTCACACCACAGAGTCTAGCAGATGTTTAGCACTGCTTTCTCTAACTTGAAGCGTGTGACCTCACCGAGTCCTACGGCACCCCCATTCTGCAAGCCAAGGTGGCGCATGCAGTCTCTAAAAATGGTATAGCTGTAATCGGACTGACCCGTGGAATAATTGTAGCATTTTATTTTACCTGCCCAGCGAACGTTGTGAAAAGGAAACTCATAAAACAATGGCAAAATTGTGTTTTTTCCTCCCCACTGAAAATAGTTTCATCATTTTTCAGTACATGGTATGGTACATAAGATGGTACCATGAGAAAATTACAACTTGTCTCGCAAGAAAGAAGCCCTCATACGGCTACGCGTATGGAAAAATTGAGCAGGGGATGAAAAAAGGAAAAATGGCTGCAGCGGGAAGGGGTTAAATAATTTTTTTAAGTCTTTTGCGGAGTAGCCCTTTTATCAGGTCCTAGAGTCGGCTTGGAGCTTGTGTATCCTCTCCTGGCAATAAGTGGTCCTATGATGGCAGGAGATAGCATTTTCTTGGTTTTGCCAGTGGGGGTCAGTAGCATGATAGAAGAAATAAGCCAGGATACACAAAAGAGCAGTACAAGAGGAAATAATAACAGTAACAAGGCAGAAATATTATGCATGGATTGATAAAAAAGAAAGGAAAGCACGTTTTACCTGAAAACCGTACATCTCTTGCAGGAACAAAAAGACTATGTCTCGCTGTGTTGTCCAGGCTGCTCTACACTGGCTACTCACAGACGCAATCCCACTACTGATCAGCACGGAGGTTTTGACCTGCTCTGTTTCCAACCTGGGCTGGTTCACCTCTCCTTAGGACAACCTGGTGGCTCCATGCTCCCCCTGAGTCACCATATTGATACCGAACTTAGTGTGGACACCCGATCAACATAGCACAGGACAGACAAGAACTCCTGGACTCAAGTGATCCACCAGCCTCAGGCTCCCAAGGAGCTGGGATTACAGGCTCACGCCACAGAGTCCAGCAGATGTTTAGCACTGCTTTCTCTAACTTGAAGCGTCTAACCTTACCGAGTCCTACGGCTCCCCAATTCTGCAAGCCAAGGTGACGCATGCAGTCTCTAAAAATGGTATAGCTGTAATCGGACTGACCCGTGGAATAATTGTAGCATTTCATTTTACCTGCCCAGCGAACGTTGTGAAAAGGAAACTCATAAAACAATGGCAAAATTGTGTTTTTTCCTCCCCACTGAAAATAGTTTCATCATTTTTCAGTACATGGTATGGTACATAAGATGGTACCATGAGAAAATTACAACTTGTCTCGCAAGAAAGAAGCCCTCATACGGCTACGTGTATGGAAAAATTGAGCAGGGGATGAAAAAAGGAAAAATGGCTGCAGCGGGAAGGGGTTAAATAATTTTTTTAAGTCTTTTGCTGAGTAGCCCTTTTATCAGGTCCTAGAGTCGGCTTGGAGCTTGTGTATCCTCTCCTGGCAATAAGTGGTCCTATGATGGCAGGAGATAGCATTTTCTTGGTTTTGCCAGTGGGGGTCAGTAGCATGATAGAAGAAATAAGCCAGGATACACAAAAGAGCAGTACAAGAGGAAATAATAACAGTAACAAGGCAGAAATATTATGCATGGATTGATAAAAAAGAAAGGAAAGCATGTTTTACCTGAAAACCGTACATCTCTTGCAGGAACAAAAAGACTACGTCTCGCTGTGTTGTCCAGGCTGCTCTACACTGCCTACTCACAGGCGCAATCCCACTACTGATCAGCACGGGGGTTTTGACCTGCTCTGTTTCTGACCTGGGCTGGTTCACCCCTCCTTAGGACAACCTGGTGGCTCCAAGCTCCCCCAGAGTCACCATATTGATACCGAACTTAGTGTGGACACCCAATCAACATAGCACAGGACAGACCAGAACTCCTGGACTCAAGTGATCCACCAGCCTCAGCCTCCCACGGATCTGGGATTACAAGCTCACACCACAGAGTCTAGCAGATGTTTAGCACTGCTTTCTCTAACTTGAAGCGTGTGACCTCACCGAGTCCTACGGCACCCCCATTCTGCAAGCCAAGGTGACGCATGCAGTCTCTAAAAATGGTATAGCTGTAATCGGACTGACCCGTGGAATAATTGTAGCATTTCATTTTACCTGCCCAGCGAACGTTGTGAAAAGGAAACTCATAAAACAATGGCAAAATTGTGTTTTTTCCTCCCCACTGAAAATAGTTTCATCATTTTTCAGTACATGGTATGGTACATAAGATGGTACCATGAGAAAATTACAACTTGTCTCGCAAGAAAGAAGCCCTCATACGGCTACGCGTATGGAAAAATTGAGCAGGGGATGAAAAAAGGAAAAATGGCTGCAGCGGGAAGGGGTTAAATAATTTTTTAAAGTCTTTTGCGGAGTAGCCCTTTTATCAGGTCCTAGAGTCGGCTTGGAGCTTGTGTATCCTCTCCTGGCAATAAGTGGTCCTATGATGGCAGGAGATAGCATTTTCTTGGTTTTGCCAGAGGGGGTCAGTAGCATGATAGAAGAAATAAGCCAGGATACACAAAAGAGCAGTACAAGAGGAAATAACAACAGTAACAAGGCAGAAATATTATGCATGGATTGATAAAAAAGAAAGGAAAGCATGTTTTACCTGAAAACCGTACATCTCTTGCAGGAACAAAAAGACTACGTCTCGCTGTGTTGTCCAGGCTGCTCTACACTGCCTACTCACAGGCGCAATCCCACTACTGATCAGCACGGGGGTTTTGACCTGCTCTGTTTCCGACCTGGGCTGGTTCACCCCTCCTTAGGACAACCTGGTGGCTCCAAGCTCCCCCAGAGTCACCATATTGATACTGAACTTAGTGTGGACACCCAATCAACATAGCACAGGACAGAGCAGAACTCCTGGACTCAAGTGATCCACCAGCCTCAGCCTCCCACGGATCTGGGATTACAGGCTCACACCACAGAGTCTAGCAGATGTTTAGCACTGCTTTCTCTAACTTGAAGCGTGTGACCTCACCGAGTCCTACGGCACCCCCATTCTGCAAGCCAAGGTGACGCATGCAGTCTCTAAAAATGGTATAGCTGTAATCGGACTGACCCGTGGAATAATTGTAGCATTTCATTTTACCTGCCCAGCGAACGTTGTGAAAAGGAAACTCATAAAACAATGGGAAAATTGTGTTTTTTCCTCCCCACTGAAAATAGTTTCATCATTTTTCAGTACATGGTATGGTACATAAGATGGTACCATGAGAAAATTACAACTTGTCTCGCAAGAAAGAAGCCCTCATACGGCTACGCATATGGAAAAATTGAGCAGGGGATGAAAAAAGGAAAAATGGCTGCAGCAGGAAGAGGTTAAATAATTTTTTTAAGTCTTTTGCGGAGTAGCCCTTTTATCAGGTCCTAGAGTCGGCTTGGAGCTTGTGTATCCTCTCCTGGCAATAAGTGGTCCTATGATGGCAGGAGATAGCATTTTCTTGGTTTTGCCAGTGGGGGTCAGTAGCATGATAGAAGAAATAAGCCAGGATACACAAAAGAGCAGTACAAGAGGAAATAATAACAGTAACAAGGCAGAAATATTATGCATGGATTGATAAAAAAGAAAGGAAAGCATGTTTTACCTGAAAACCGTACATCTCTTGCAGGAACAAAAAGACTACGTCTCGCTGTGTTGTCCAGGCTGCTCTACACTGCTTACTCACAGGCGCAATCCCACTACTGATCAGCACGGGGGTTTTGACCTGCTCTGTTTCCGACCTGGGCTGGTTCACCCCTCCTTAGGACAACCTGGTGGCTCCAAGCTCCCCCAGAGTCACCATATTGATACCGAACTTAGTGTGGACACCCAATCAACATAGCACAGGACAGACCAGAACTCCTGGACTCAAGTGATCCACCAGCCTCAGCCTCCCACGGATCTGGGATTACAGGCTCACACCACAGAGTCTAGCAGATGTTTAGCACTGCTTTCTCTAACTTGAAGCGTGTGACCTCACCGAGTCCTATGGCACCCCCATTCTGCAAGCCAAGGTGACGCATGCAGTCTCTAAAAATGGTATAGCTGTAATCGGACTGACCCGTGGAATAATTGTAGCATTTTATTTTACCTGCCCAGCGAACGTTGTGAAAAGGAAACTCATAAAACAATGGCAAAATTGTGTTTTTTCCTCCCCACTGAAAATAGTTTCATCATTTTTCAGTACATGGTATGGTACATAAGATGGTACCATGAGAAAATTACAACTTGTCTCGCAAGAAAGAAGCCCTCATACGGCTACGTGTATGAAAAAATTGAGCAGGGGATGAAAAAAGGAAAAATGGCTGCAGCGGGAAGGGGTTAAATAATTTTTTTAAGTCTTTTGCTGAGTAGCCCTTTTATCAGGTCCTAGAGTCGGCTTGGAGCTTGTGTATCCTCTCCTGGC
Organism: Eleutherodactylus coqui; assembly: GCF_035609145.1. NCBI lineage: Eukaryota > Metazoa > Chordata > Amphibia > Anura > Eleutherodactylidae > Eleutherodactylus > Eleutherodactylus coqui. The sequence continues at coordinate 187,402,502 of NC_089842.1, forward strand.
AATAAGTGGTCCTATGATGGCAGGAGATAGCATTTTCTTGGTTTTGCCAGTGGGGGTCAGTAGCATGATAGAAGAAATAAGCCAGGATACACAAAAGAGCAGTACAAGAGGAAATAATAACAGTAACAAGGCAGAAATATTATGCATGGATTGATAAAAAAGAAAGGAAAGCACGTTTTACCTGAAAACCGTACATCTCTTGCAGGAACAAAAAGACTATGTCTCGCTGTGTTGTCCAGGCTGCTCTACACTGGCTACTCACAGACGCAATCCCACTACTGATCAGCACGGAGGTTTTGACCTGCTCTGTTTCCAACCTGGGCTGGTTCACCTCTCCTTAGGACAACCTGGTGGCTCCAAGCTCCCCCCGCGTCACCATATTGATACCGAACTTAGTGTGGACACCCGATCAACATAGCACAGGACAGACCAGAACTCCTGGACTCAAGTGATCCACCAGCCTCAGGCTCCCAAGGAGCTGGGATTACAGGCTCACGCCACAGAGTCCAGCAGATGTTTAGCACTGCTTTCTCTAACTTGAAGCGTCTGACCTTACCGAGTCCTACGGCTCCCCAATTCTGCAAGCCAAGGTGACGCATGCAGTCTCTAAAAATGGTATAGCTGTAATCGGACTGACCCGTGGAATAATTGTAGCATTTCATTTTACCTGCCCAGCGAACGTTGTGAAAAGGAAACTCATAAAACAATGGCAAAATTGTGTTTTTTCCTCCCCACTGAAAATAGTTTCATCATTTTTCAGTACATGGTATGGTACATAAGATGGTACCATGAGAAAATTACAACTTGTCTCGCAAGAAAGAAGCCCTCATACGGCTACGTGTATGGAAAAATTGAGCAGGGGATGAAAAAAGGAAAAATGGCTGCAGCGGGAAGGGATTAAATAATTTTTTTAAGTCTTTTGCTGAGTAGCCCTTTTATCAGGTCCTAGAGTCGGCTTGGAGCTTGTGTATCCTCTCCTGGCAATAAGTGGTCCTATGATGGCAGGAGATAGCATTTTCTTGGTTTTGCCAGTGGGGGTCAGTAGCATGATAGAAGAAATAAGCCAGGATACACAAAAGAGCAGTACAAGAGGAAATAATAACAGTAACAAGGCAGAAATATTATGCATGGATTGATAAAAAAGAAAGGAAAGCATGTTTTACCTGAAAACCGTACATCTCTTGCAGGAACAAAAAGACTACGTCTCGCTGTGTTGTCCAGGCTGCTCTACACTGCCTACTCACAGGCGCAATCCCACTACTGATCAGCACGGGGGTTTTGACCTGCTCTGTTTCTGACCTGGGCTGGTTCACCCCTGCTTAGGACAACCTGGTGGCTCCAAGCTCCCCCAGAGTCACCATATTGATACCGAACTTAGTGTGGACACCCAATCAACATAGCACAGGACAGACCAGAACTCCTGGACTCAAGTGATCCACCAGACTCAGCCTCCCACGGATCTGGGATTACAAGCTCACACCACAGAGTCTAGCAGATGTTTAGCACTGCTTTCTCTAACTTGAAGCGTGTGACCTCACCGAGTCCTACGGCACCCCCATTCTGCAAGCCAAGGTGACGCATGCAGTCTCTAAAAATGGTATAGCTGTAATCGGACTGACCCGTGGAATAATTGTAGCATTTCATTTTACCTGCCCAGCGAACGTTGTGAAAAGGAAACTCATAAAACAATGGCAAAATTGTGTTTTTTCCTCCCCACTGAAAATAGTTTCATCATTTTTCAGTACATGGTATGGTACATAAGATGGTACCATGAGAAAATTACAACTTGTCTCGCAAGAAAGAAGCCCTCATACGGCTACGTGTATGGAAAAATTGAGCAGGGGATGAAAAAAGGAAAAATGGCTGCAGCGGGAAGGGGTTAAATAATTTTTTTAAGTCTTTTGCGGAGTAGCCCTTTTATCAGGTCCTAGAGTCGGCTTGGAGCTTGTGTATCCTCTCCTGGCAATAAGTGGTCCTATGATGGCAGGAGATAGCATTTTCTTGGTTTTGCCAGTGGGGGTCAGTAGCATGATAGAAGAAATAAGCCAGGATACACAAAAGAGCAGTACAAGAGGAAATAATAACAGTAACAAGGCAGAAATATTATGTATGGATTGATAAAAAAGAAAGGAAAGCATGTTTTACCTGAAAACCGTACATCTCTTGCAGGAACAAAAAGACTATGTCTTGCTGTGTTGTCCAGGCTGCTCTACACTGCCTACTCACAGGCGCAATCCCACTACTGATCAGCACGGGGGTTTTGACCTGCTCTGTTTCCAACCTGGGCCAGTGCACCCCTCCTTAGGACAACCTGGTGGCTCCAAGCTCCCCCAGAGTCACCATATTGATACCGAACTTAGTGTGGACACCTGACCAACATAGCACAGGACAGACCAGAACTCCTGGACTCAAGTGATCCACCAGACTCAGCCTCCCAAGGAGCTGGGATTACAGGCTCACGCCACAGAGCCCAGCAGATGTTTAGCACTGCTTTCTCTAACTTGAAGCGTCTGACCTTACCGAGTCCTACGGCACCCCCATTCTGCAAGCCAAGGTGGCGCATGCAGTCTCTGAAAATGGTATAGCTGTAATCGGACTGACCCGTGGAATAATTGTAGCATTTTATTTTACCTGCCCAGCGAACGTTGTGAAAAGGAAACTCATAAAACAATGGCAAAATTGTGTTTTTTCCTCCCCACTGAAAATAGTTTCATCATTTTTCAGTACATGGTATGGTACATAAGATGGTACCATGAGAAAATTACAACTTGTCTCGCAAGAAAGAAGCCCTCATACGGCTACGCGTATGGAAAAATTGAGCAGGGGATGAAAAAAGGAAAAATGGCTGCAGCGGGAAGGGGTTAAATAATTTTTTTAAGTCTTTTGCGGAGTAGCCCTTTTATCAGGTCCTAGAGTCGGCTTGGAGCTTGTGTATCCTCTCCTGGCAATAAGTGGTCCTATGATGGCAGGAGATAGCATTTTCTTGGTTTTGCCAGAGGGGGTCAGTAGCATGATAGAAGAAATAAGCCAGGATACACAAAAGAGCAGTACAAGAGGAAATAACAACAGTAACAAGGCAGAAATATTATGCATGGATTGATAAAAAAGAAAGGAAAGCATGTTTTACCTGAAAACCGTACATCTCTTGCAGGAACAAAAAGACTACGTCTCGCTGTGTTGTCCAGGCTGCTCTACACTGCCTACTCACAGGCGCAATCCCACTACTGATCAGCACGGGGGTTTTGACCTGCTCTGTTTCCGACCTGGGCTGGTTCACCCCTCCTTAGGACAACCTGGTGGCTCCAAGCTCCCCCAGAGTCATCATATTGATACCGAACTTAGTGTGGACACCCAATCAACATAGCACAGGACAGACCAGAACTCCTGGACTCAAGTGATCCACCAGCCTCAGCCTCCCACGGATCTGGGATTACAGGCTCACACCACAGAGTCTAGCAGATGTTTAGCACTGCTTTCTCTAACTTGAAGCGTGTGACCTCACCGAGTCCTACGGCACCCCCATTCTGCAAGCCAAGGTGGCGCATGCAGTCTCTAAAAATGGTATAGCTGTAATCGGACTGACCCGTGGAATAATTGTAGCATTTTATTTTACCTGCCCAGCGAACGTTGTGAAAAGGAAACTCATAAAACAATGGCAAAATTGTGTTTTTTCCTCCCCACTGAAAATAGTTTCATCATTTTTCAGTACATGGTATGGTACATAAGATGGTACCATGAGAAAATTACAACTTGTCTCGCAAGAAAGAAGCCCTCATACGGCTACGCGTATGGAAAAATTGAGCAGGGGATGAAAAAAGGAAAAATGGCTGCAGCGGGAAGGGGTTAAATAATTTTTTTAAGTCTTTTGCGGAGTAGCCCTTTTATCAGGTCCTAGAGTCGGCTTGGAGCTTGTGTATCCTCTCCTGGCAATAAGTGGTCCTATGATGGCAGGAGATAGCATTTTCTTGGTTTTGCCAGTGGGGGTCACTAGCATGATAGAAGAAATAAGCCAGGATACACAAAAGAGCAGTACAAGAGGAAATAATAACAGTAACAAGGCAGAAATATTATGCATGGATTGATAAAAAAGAAAGGAAAGCACGTTTTACCTGAAAACCGTACATCTCTTGCAGGAACAAAAAGACTATGTCTCGCTGTGTTGTCCAGGCTGCTCTACACTGGCTACTCACAGATGCAATCCCACTACTGATCAGCACGGAGGTTTTGACTTGCTCTGTTTCCAACCTGGGCTGGTTCACCTCTCCTTAGGACAACCTGGTGGCTCCAAGCTCCCCCTGAGTCACCATATTGATACCGAACTTAGTGTGGACACCCGATCAACATAGCACAGGACAGACGAGAACTCCTGGACTCAAGTGATCCACCACCCTCAGGCTCCCAAGGAGCTGGGATTACAGGCTCACGCCACAGAGCCCAGCAGATGTTTAGCACTGCTTTCTCTAACTTGAAGCGTCTGACCTTACCGAGCCCTACGGCTCCCCAATTCTGCAAGCCAAGGTGACGCATGCAGTCTCTAAAAATGGTATAGCTGTAATCGGACTGACCCGTGGAATAATTGTAGCATTTCATTTTACCTGCCCAGCGAACGTTGTGAAAAGGAAACTCATAAAACAATGGGAAAATTGTGTTTTTTCCTCCCCACTGAAAATAGTTTCATCATTTTTCAGTACATGGTATGGTACATAAGATGGTACCATGAGAAAATTACAACTTGTCTCGCAAGAAAGAAGCCCTCATACGGCTACGCGTATGGAAAAATTGAGCAGGGGATGAAAAAAGGAAAAATGGCTGCAGCGGGAAGAGGTTAAATAATTTTTTTAAGTCTTTTGCGGAGTAGCCCTTTTATCAGGTCCTAGAGTCGGCTTGGAGCTTGTGTATCCTCTCCTGGCAATAAGTGGTCCTATGATGGCAGGAGATAGCATTTTCTTGGTTTTGCCAGTGGGGGTCAGTAGCATGATAGAAGAAATAAGCCAGGATACACAAAAGAGCAGTACAAGAGGAAATAATAACAGTAACAAGGCAGAAATATTATGCATGGATTGATAAAAAAGAAAGGAAAGCATGTTTTACCTGAAAACCGTACATCTCTTGCAGGAACAAAAAGACTACGTCTCGCTGTGTTGTCCAGGCTGCTCTACACTGCCTACTCACAGGCGCAATCCCACTACTGATCAGCACGGGGGTTTTGACCTGCTCTGTTTCCGACCTGGGCTGGTTCACCCCTCCTTAGGACAACCTGGTGGCTCCAAGCTCCCCCAGAGTCATCATATTGATACCGAACTTAGTGTGGACACCCAATCAACATAGCACAGGACAGACCAGAACTCCTGGACTCAAGTGATCCACCAGCCTCAGCCTCCCACGGATCTGGGATTACAGGCTCACACCACAGAGTCTAGCAGATGTTTAGCACTGCTTTCTCTAACTTGAAGCGTGTGACCTCACCGAGTCCTACGGCACCCCCATTCTGCAAGCCAAGGTGGCGCATGCAGTCTCTAAAAATGGTATAGCTGTAATCGGACTGACCCGTGGAATAATTGTAGCATTTTATTTTACCTGCCCAGCGAACGTTGTGAAAAGGAAACTCATAAAACAATGGCAAAATTGTGTTTTTTCCTCCCCACTGAAAATAGTTTCATCATTTTTCAGTACATGGTATGGTACATAAGATGGTACCATGAGAAAATTACAACTTGTCTCGCAAGAAAGAAGCCCTCATACGGCTACGCGTATGGAAAAATTGAGCAGGGGATGAAAAAAGGAAAAATGGCTGCAGCGGGAAGGGGTTAAATAATTTTTTTAAGTCTTTTGCGGAGTAGCCCTTTTATCAGGTCCTAGAGTCGGCTTGGAGCTTGTGTATCCTCTCCTGGCAATAAGTGGTCCTATGATGGCAGGAGATAGCATTTTCTTGGTTTTGCCAGTGGGGGTCAGTAGCATGATAGAAGAAATAAGCCAGGATACACAAAAGAGCAGTACAAGAGGAAATAATAACAGTAACAAGGCAGAAATATTATGCATGGATTGATAAAAAAGAAAGGAAAGCACGTTTTACCTGAAAACCGTACATCTCTTGCAGGAACAAAAAGACTATGTCTCGCTGTGTTGTCCAGGCTGCTCTACACTGGCTACTCACAGACGCAATCCCACTACTGATCAGCACGGAGGTTTTGACCTGCTCTGTTTCCAACCTGGGCTGGTTCACCTCTCCTTAGGACAACCTGGTGGCTCCATGCTCCCCCTGAGTCACCATATTGATACCGAACTTAGTGTGGACACCCGATCAACATAGCACAGGACAGACAAGAACTCCTGGACTCAAGTGATCCACCAGCCTCAGGCTCCCAAGGAGCTGGGATTACAGGCTCACGCCACAGAGTCCAGCAGATGTTTAGCACTGCTTTCTCTAACTTGAAGCGTCTAACCTTACCGAGTCCTACGGCTCCCCAATTCTGCAAGCCAAGGTGACGCATGCAGTCTCTAAAAATGGTATAGCTGTAATCGGACTGACCCGTGGAATAATTGTAGCATTTCATTTTACCTGCCCAGCGAACGTTGTGAAAAGGAAACTCATAAAACAATGGCAAAATTGTGTTTTTTCCTCCCCACTGAAAATAGTTTCATCATTTTTCAGTACATGGTATGGTACATAAGATGGTACCATGAGAAAATTACAACTTGTCTCGCAAGAAAGAAGCCCTCATACGGCTACGTGTATGGAAAAATTGAGCAGGGGATGAAAAAAGGAAAAATGGCTGCAGCGGGAAGGGGTTAAATAATTTTTTTAAGTCTTTTGCTGAGTAGCCCTTTTATCAGGTCCTAGAGTCGGCTTGGAGCTTGTGTATCCTCTCCTGGCAATAAGTGGTCCTATGATGGCAGGAGATAGCATTTTCTTGGTTTTGCCAGTGGGGGTCAGTAGCATGATAGAAGAAATAAGCCAGGATACACAAAAGAGCAGTACAAGAGGAAATAATAACAGTAACAAGGCAGAAATATTATGCATGGATTGATAAAAAAGAAAGGAAAGCATGTTTTACCTGAAAACCGTACATCTCTTGCAGGAACAAAAAGACTACGTCTCGCTGTGTTGTCCAGGCTGCTCTACACTGCCTACTCACAGGCGCAATCCCACTACTGATCAGCACGGGGGTTTTGACCTGCTCTGTTTCTGACCTGGGCTGGTTCACCCCTCCTTAGGACAACCTGGTGGCTCCAAGCTCCCCCAGAGTCACCATATTGATACCGAACTTAGTGTGGACACCCAATCAACATAGCACAGGACAGACCAGAACTCCTGGACTCAAGTGATCCACCAGCCTCAGCCTCCCACGGATCTGGGATTACAAGCTCACACCACAGAGTCTAGCAGATGTTTAGCACTGCTTTCTCTAACTTGAAGCGTGTGACCTCACCGAGTCCTACGGCACCCCCATTCTGCAAGCCAAGGTGACGCATGCAGTCTCTAAAAATGGTATAGCTGTAATCGGACTGACCCGTGGAATAATTGTAGCATTTCATTTTACCTGCCCAGCGAACGTTGTGAAAAGGAAACTCATAAAACAATGGCAAAATTGTGTTTTTTCCTCCCCACTGAAAATAGTTTCATCATTTTTCAGTACATGGTATGGTACATAAGATGGTACCATGAGAAAATTACAACTTGTCTCGCAAGAAAGAAGCCCTCATACGGCTACGCGTATGGAAAAATTGAGCAGGGGATGAAAAAAGGAAAAATGGCTGCAGCGGGAAGGGGTTAAATAATTTTTTAAAGTCTTTTGCGGAGTAGCCCTTTTATCAGGTCCTAGAGTCGGCTTGGAGCTTGTGTATCCTCTCCTGGCAATAAGTGGTCCTATGATGGCAGGAGATAGCATTTTCTTGGTTTTGCCAGAGGGGGTCAGTAGCATGATAGAAGAAATAAGCCAGGATACACAAAAGAGCAGTACAAGAGGAAATAACAACAGTAACAAGGCAGAAATATTATGCATGGATTGATAAAAAAGAAAGGAAAGCATGTTTTACCTGAAAACCGTACATCTCTTGCAGGAACAAAAAGACTACGTCTCGCTGTGTTGTCCAGGCTGCTCTACACTGCCTACTCACAGGCGCAATCCCACTACTGATCAGCACGGGGGTTTTGACCTGCTCTGTTTCCGACCTGGGCTGGTTCACCCCTCCTTAGGACAACCTGGTGGCTCCAAGCTCCCCCAGAGTCACCATATTGATACTGAACTTAGTGTGGACACCCAATCAACATAGCACAGGACAGAGCAGAACTCCTGGACTCAAGTGATCCACCAGCCTCAGCCTCCCACGGATCTGGGATTACAGGCTCACACCACAGAGTCTAGCAGATGTTTAGCACTGCTTTCTCTAACTTGAAGCGTGTGACCTCACCGAGTCCTATGGCACCCCCATTCTGCAAGCCAAGGTGACGCATGCAGTCTCTAAAAATGGTATAGCTGTAATCGGACTGACCCGTGGAATAATTGTAGCATTTTATTTTACCTGCCCAGCGAACGTTGTGAAAAGGAAACTCATAAAACAATGGCAAAATTGTGTTTTTTCCTCCCCACTGAAAATAGTTTCATCATTTTTCAGTACATGGTATGGTACATAAGATGGTACCATGAGAAAATTACAACTTGTCTCGCAAGAAAGAAGCCCTCATACGGCTACGTGTATGAAAAAATTGAGCAGGGGATGAAAAAAGGAAAAATGGCTGCAGCGGGAAGGGGTTAAATAATTTTTTTAAGTCTTTTGCTGAGTAGCCCTTTTATCAGGTCCTAGAGTCGGCTTGGAGCTTGTGTATCCTCTCCTGGCAATAAGTGGTCCTATGATGGCAGGAGATAGCATTTTCTTGGTTTTGCCAGTGGGGGTCAGTAGCATGATAGAAGAAATAAGCCAGGATACACAAAAGAGCAGTACAAGAGGAAATAATAACAGTAACAAGGCAGAAATATTATGCATGGATTGATAAAAAAGAAAGGAAAGCACGTTTTACCTGAAAACCGTACATCTCTTGCAGGAACAAAAAGACTATGTCTCGCTGTGTTGTCCAGGCTGCTCTACACTGGCTACTCACAGACGCAATCCCACTACTGATCAGCACGGAGGTTTTGACCTGCTCTGTTTCCAACCTGGGCTGGTTCACCTCTCCTTAGGACAACCTGGTGGCTCCAAGCTCCCCCCGAGTCACCATATTGATACCGAACTTAGTGTGGACACCCGATCAACATAGCACAGGACAGACCAGAACTCCTGGACTCAAGTGATCCACCAGCCTCAGGCTCCCAAGGAGCTGGGATTACAGGCTCACGCCACAGAGTCCAGCAGATGTTTAGCACTGCTTTCTCTAACTTGAAGCGTCTGACCTTACCGAGTCCTACGGCTCCCCAATTCTGCAAGCCAAGGTGACGCATGCAGTCTCTAAAAATGGTATAGCTGTAATCGGACTGACCCGTGGAATAATTGTAGCATTTCATTTTACCTGCCCAGCGAACGTTGTGAAAAGGAAACTCATAAAACAATGGCAAAATTGTGTTTTTTCCTCCCCACTGAAAATAGTTTCATCATTTTTCAGTACATGGTATGGTACATAAGATGGTACCATGAGAAAATTACAACTTGTCTCGCAAGAAAGAAGCCCTCATACGGCTACGTGTATGGAAAAATTGAGCAGGGGATGAAAAAAGGAAAAATGGCTGCAGCGGGAAGGGATTAAATAATTTTTTTAAGTCTTTTGCTGAGTAGCCCTTTTATCAGGTCCTAGAGTCGGCTTGGAGCTTGTGTATCCTCTCCTGGCAATAAGTGGTCCTATGATGGCAGGAGATAGCATTTTCTTGGTTTTGCCAGTGGGGGTCAGTAGCATGATAGAAGAAATAAGCCAGGATACACAAAAGAGCAGTACAAGAGGAAATAATAACAGTAACAAGGCAGAAATATTATGCATGGATTGATAAAAAAGAAAGGAAAGCATGTTTTACCTGAAAACCGTACATCTCTTGCAGGAACAAAAAGACTACGTCTCGCTGTGTTGTCCAGGCTGCTCTACACTGCCTACTCACAGGCGCAATCCCACTACTGATCAGCACGGGGGTTTTGACCTGCTCTGTTTCTGACCTGGGCTGGTTCACCCCTGCTTAGGACAACCTGGTGGCTCCAAGCTCCCCCAGAGTCACCATATTGATACCGAACTTAGTGTGGACACCCAATCAACATAGCACAGGACAGACCAGAACTCCTGGACTCAAGTGATCCACCAGCCTCAGCCTCCCACGGATCTGGGATTACAAGCTCACACCACAGAGTCTAGCAGATGTTTAGCACTGCTTTCTCTAACTTGAAGCGTGTGACCTCACCGAGTCCTACGGCACCCCCATTCTGCAAGCCAAGGTGACGCATGCAGTCTCTAAAAATGGTATAGCTGTAATCGGACTGACCCGTGGAATAATTGTAGCATTTCATTTTACCTGCCCAGCGAACGTTGTGAAAAGGAAACTCATAAAACAATGGCAAAATTGTGTTTTTTCCTCCCCACTGAAAATAGTTTCATCATTTTTCAGTACATGGTATGGTACATAAGATGGTACCATGAGAAAATTACAACTTGTCTCGCAAGAAAGAAGCCCTCATACGGCTACGCGTATGGAAAAATTGAGCAGGGGATGAAAAAAGGAAAAATGGCTGCAGCGGGAAGGGGTTAAATAATTTTTTAAAGTCTTTTGCGGAGTAGCCCTTTTATCAGGTCCTAGAGTCGGCTTGGAGCTTGTGTATCCTCTCCTGGCAATAAGTGGTCCTATGATGGCAGGAGATAGCATTTTCTTGGTTTTGCCAGAGGGGGTCAGTAGCATGATAGAAGAAATAAGCCAGGATACACAAAAGAGCAGTACAAGAGGAAATAACAACAGTAACAAGGCAGAAATATTATGCATGGATTGATAAAAAAGAAAGGAAAGCATGTTTTACCTGAAAACCGTACATCTCTTGCAGGAACAAAAAGACTACGTCTCGCTGTGTTGTCCAGGCTGCTCTACACTGCCTACTCACAGGCGCAATCCCACTACTGATCAGCACGGGGGTTTTGACCTGCTCTGTTTCCGACCTGGGCTGGTTCACCCCTCCTTAGGACAACCTGGTGGCTCCAAGCTCCCCCAGAGTCACCATATTGATACTGAACTTAGTGTGGACACCCAATCAACATAGCACAGGACAGAGCAGAACTCCTGGACTCAAGTGATCCACCAGCCTCAGCCTCCCACGGATCTGGGATTACAGGCTCACACCACAGAGTCTAGCAGATGTTTAGCACTGCTTTCTCTAACTTGAAGCGTGTGACCTCACCGAGTCCTATGGCACCCCCATTCTGCAAGCCAAGGTGACGCATGCAGTCTCTAAAAATGGTATAGCTGTAATCGGACTGACCCGTGGAATAATTGTAGCATTTTATTTTACCTGCCCAGCGAACGTTGTGAAAAGGAAACTCATAAAACAATGGCAAAATTGTGTTTTTTCCTCCCCACTGAAAATAGTTTCATCATTTTTCAGTACATGGTATGGTACATAAGATGGTACCATGAGAAAATTACAACTTGTCTCGCAAGAAAGAAGCCCTCATACGGCTACGTGTATGAAAAAATTGAGCAGGGGATGAAAAAAGGAAAAATGGCTGCAGCGGGAAGGGGTTAAATAATTTTTTTAAGTCTTTTGCTGAGTAGCCCTTTTATCAGGTCCTAGAGTCGGCTTGGAGCTTGTGTATCCTCTCCTGGCAATAAGTGGTCCTATGATGGCAGGAGATAGCATTTTCTTGGTTTTGCCAGTGGGGGTCAGTAGCATGATAGAAGAAATAAGCCAGGATACACAAAAGAGCAGTACAAGAGGAAATAATAACAGTAACAAGGCAGAAATATTATGCATGGATTGATAAAAAAGAAAGGAAAGCACGTTTTACCTGAAAACCGTACATCTCTTGCAGGAACAAAAAGACTATGTCTCGCTGTGTTGTCCAGGCTGCTCTACACTGGCTACTCACAGACGCAATCCCACTACTGATCAGCACGGAGGTTTTGACCTGCTCTGTTTCCAACCTGGGCTGGTTCACCTCTCCTTAGGACAACCTGGTGGCTCCAAGCTCCCCCCGAGTCACCATATTGATACCGAACTTAGTGTGGACACCCGATCAACATAGCACAGGACAGACCAGAACTCCTGGACTCAAGTGATCCACCAGCCTCAGGCTCCCAAGGAGCTGGGATTACAGGCTCACGCCACAGAGCCCAGCAGATGTTTAGCACTGCTTTCTCTAACTTGAAGCGTCTGACCTTACCGAGCCCTACGGCTCCCCAATTCTGCAAGCCAAGGTGACGCATGCAGTCTCTAAAAATGGTATAGCTGTAATCGGACTGACCCGTGGAATAATTGTAGCATTTCATTTTACCTGCCCAGCGAACGTTGTGAAAAGGAAACTCATAAAACAATGGGAAAATTGTGTTTTTTCCTCCCCACTGAAAATAGTTTCATCATTTTTCAGTACATGGTATGGTACATAAGATGGTACCATGAGAAAATTACAACTTGTCTCGCAAGAAAGAAGCCCTCATACGGCTACGCGTATGGAAAAATTGAGCAGGGGATGAAAAAAGGAAAAATGGCTGCAGCGGGAAGAGGTTAAATAATTTTTTTAAGTCTTTTGCGGAGTAGCCCTTTTATCAGGTCCTAGAGTCGGCTTGGAGCTTGTGTATCCTCTCCTGGCAATAAGTGGTCCTATGATGGCAGGAGATAGCATTTTCTTGGTTTTGCCAGTGGGGGTCAGTAGCATGATAGAAGAAATAAGCCAGGATACACAAAAGAGCAGTACAAGAGGAAATAATAACAGTAACAAGGCAGAAATATTATGCATGGATTGATAAAAAAGAAAGGAAAGCATGTTTTACCTGAAAACCGTACATCTCTTGCAGGAACAAAAAGACTACGTCTCGCTGTGTTGTCCAGGCTGCTCTACACTGCCTACTCACAGGCGCAATCCCACTACTGATCAGCACGGGGGTTTTGACCTGCTCTGTTTCCGACCTGGGCTGGTTCACCCCTCCTTAGGACAACCTGGTGGCTCCAAGCTCCCCCAGAGTCATCATATTGATACCGAACTTAGTGTGGACACCCAATCAACATAGCACAGGACAGACCAGAACTCCTGGACTCAAGTGATCCACCAGCCTCAGCCTCCCACGGATCTGGGATTACAGGCTCACACCACAGAGTCTAGCAGATGTTTAGCACTGCTTTCTCTAACTTGAAGCGTGTGACCTCACCGAGTCCTACGGCACCCCCATTCTGCAAGCCAAGGTGGCGCATGCAGTCTCTAAAAATGGTATAGCTGTAATCGGACTGACCCGTGGAATAATTGTAGCATTTTATTTTACCTGCCCAGCGAACGTTGTGAAAAGGAAACTCATAAAACAATGGCAAAATTGTGTTTTTTCCTCCCCACTGAAAATAGTTTCATCATTTTTCAGTACATGGTATGGTACATAAGATGGTACCATGAGAAAATTACAACTTGTCTCGCAAGAAAGAAGCCCTCATACGGCTACGCGTATGGAAAAATTGAGCAGGGGATGAAAAAAGGAAAAATGGCTGCAGCGGGAAGGGGTTAAATAATTTTTTTAAGTCTTTTGCGGAGTAGCCCTTTTATCAGGTCCTAGAGTCGGCTTGGAGCTTGTGTATCCTCTCCTGGCAATAAGTGGTCCTATGATGGCAGGAGATAGCATTTTCTTGGTTTTGCCAGTGGGGGTCAGTAGCATGATAGAAGAAATAAGCCAGGATACACAAAAGAGCAGTACAAGAGGAAATAATAACAGTAACAAGGCAGAAATATTATGCATGGATTGATAAAAAAGAAAGGAAAGCACGTTTTACCTGAAAACCGTACATCTCTTGCAGGAACAAAAAGACTATGTCTCGCTGTGTTGTCCAGGCTGCTCTACACTGGCTACTCACAGACGCAATCCCACTACTGATCAGCACGGGGGTTTTGACCTGCTCTGTTTCTGACCTGGGCTGGTTCACCCCTCCTTAGGACAACCTGGTGGCTCCAAGCTCCCCCAGAGTCACCATATTGATACCGAACTTAGTGTGGACACCCAATCAACATAGCACAGGACAGAGCAGAACTCCTGGACTCAAGTGATCCACCAGCCTCAGCCTCCCACGGATCTGGGATTACAAGCTCACACCACAGAGTCTAGCAGATGTTTAGCACTGCTTTCTCTAACTTGAAGCGTGTGACCTCACCGAGTCCTACGGCACCCCCATTCTGCAAGCCAAGGTGACGCATGCAGTCTCTAAAAATGGTATAGCTGTAATCGGACTGACCCGTGGAATAATTGTAGCATTTCATTTTACCTGCCCAGCGAACGTTGTGAAAAGGAAACTCATAAAACAATGGCAAAATTGTGTTTTTTCCTCCCCACTGAAAATAGTTTCATCATTTTTCAGTACATGGTATGGTACATAAGATGGTACCATGAGAAAATTACAACTTGTCTCGCAAGAAAGAAGCCCTCATACGGCTACGCGTATGGAAAAATTGAGCAGGGGATGAAAAAAGGAAAAATGGCTGCAGCGGGAAGGGGTTAAATAATTTTTTAAAGTCTTTTGCGGAGTAGCCCTTTTATCAGGTCCTAGAGTCGGCTTGGAGCTTGTGTATCCTCTCCTGGCAATAAGTGGTCCTATGATGGCAGGAGATAGCATTTTCTTGGTTTTGCCAGAGGGGGTCAGTAGCATGATAGAAGAAATAAGCCAGGATACACAAAAGAGCAGTACAAGAGGAAATAACAACAGTAACAAGGCAGAAATATTATGCATGGATTGATAAAAAAGAAAGGAAAGCATGTTTTACCTGAAAACCGTACATCTCTTGCAGGAACAAAAAGACTACGTCTCGCTGTGTTGTCCAGGCTGCTCTACACTGCCTACTCACAGGCGCAATCCCACTACTGATCAGCACGGGGGTTTTGACCTGCTCTGTTTCCGACCTGGGCTGGTTCACCCCTCCTTAGGACAACCTGGTGGCTCCAAGCTCCCCCAGAGTCACCATATTGATACTGAACTTAGTGTGGACACCCAATCAACATAGCACAGGACAGAGCAGAACTCCTGGACTCAAGTGATCCACCAGCCTCAGCCTCCCACGGATCTGGGATTACAGGCTCACACCACAGAGTCTAGCAGATGTTTAGCACTGCTTTCTCTAACTTGAAGCGTGTGACCTCACCGAGTCCTATGGCACCCCCATTCTGCAAGCCAAGGTGACGCATGCAGTCTCTAAAAATGGTATAGCTGTAATCGGACTGACCCGTGGAATAATTGTAGCATTTTATTTTACCTGCCCAGCGAACGTTGTGAAAAGGAAACTCATAAAACAATGGCAAAATTGTGTTTTTTCCTCCCCACTGAAAATAGTTTCATCATTTTTCAGTACATGGTATGGTACATAAGATGGTACCATGAGAAAATTACAACTTGTCTCGCAAGAAAGAAGCCCTCATACGGCTACGTGTATGAAAAAATTGAGCAGGGGATGAAAAAAGGAAAAATGGCTGCAGCGGGAAGGGGTTAAATAATTTTTTTAAGTCTTTTGCTGAGTAGCCCTTTTATCAGGTCCTAGAGTCGGCTTGGAGCTTGTGTATCCTCTCCTGGCAATAAGTGGTCCTATGATGGCAGGAGATAGCATTTTCTTGGTTTTGCCAGTGGGGGTCAGTAGCATGATAGAAGAAATAAGCCAGGATACACAAAAGAGCAGTACAAGAGGAAATAATAACAGTAACAAGGCAGAAATATTATGCATGGATTGATAAAAAAGAAAGGAAAGCACGTTTTACCTGAAAACCGTACATCTCTTGCAGGAACAAAAAGACTATGTCTCGCTGTGTTGTCCAGGCTGCTCTACACTGGCTACTCACAGACGCAATCCCACTACTGATCAGCACGGAGGTTTTGACCTGCTCTGTTTCCAACCTGGGCTGGTTCACCTCTCCTTAGGACAACCTGGTGGCTCCAAGCTCCCCCCGAGTCACCATATTGATACCGAACTTAGTGTGGACACCCGATCAACATAGCACAGGACAGACCAGAACTCCTGGACTCAAGTGATCCACCAGCCTCAGGCTCCCAAGGAGCTGGGATTACAGGCTCACGCCACAGAGTCCAGCAGATGTTTAGCACTGCTTTCTCTAACTTGAAGCGTCTGACCTTACCGAGTCCTACGGCTCCCCAATTCTGCAAGCCAAGGTGACGCATGCAGTCTCTAAAAATGGTATAGCTGTAATCGGACTGACCCGTGGAATAATTGTAGCATTTCATTTTACCTGCCCAGCGAACGTTGTGAAAAGGAAACTCATAAAACAATGGCAAAATTGTGTTTTTTCCTCCCCACTGAAAATAGTTTCATCATTTTTCAGTACATGGTATGGTACATAAGATGGTACCATGAGAAAATTACAACTTGTCTCGCAAGAAAGAAGCCCTCATACGGCTACGTGTATGGAAAAATTGAGCAGGGGATGAAAAAAGGAAAAATGGCTGCAGCGGGAAGGGATTAAATAATTTTTTTAAGTCTTTTGCTGAGTAGCCCTTTTATCAGGTCCTAGAGTCGGCTTGGAGCTTGTGTATCCTCTCCTGGCAATAAGTGGTCCTATG
The DNA here is from genome assembly GCF_035609145.1 of Eleutherodactylus coqui. Taxonomy (NCBI): domain Eukaryota; kingdom Metazoa; phylum Chordata; class Amphibia; order Anura; family Eleutherodactylidae; genus Eleutherodactylus; species Eleutherodactylus coqui. The sequence continues at coordinate 187,419,212 of NC_089842.1, forward strand.
ATGGCAGGAGATAGCATTTTCTTGGTTTTGCCAGTGGGGGTCAGTAGCATGATAGAAGAAATAAGCCAGGATACACAAAAGAGCAGTACAAGAGGAAATAATAACAGTAACAAGGCAGAAATATTATGCATGGATTGATAAAAAAGAAAGGAAAGCATGTTTTACCTGAAAACCGTACATCTCTTGCAGGAACAAAAAGACTACGTCTCGCTGTGTTGTCCAGGCTGCTCTACACTGCCTACTCACAGGCGCAATCCCACTACTGATCAGCACGGGGGTTTTGACCTGCTCTGTTTCTGACCTGGGCTGGTTCACCCCTGCTTAGGACAACCTGGTGGCTCCAAGCTCCCCCAGAGTCACCATATTGATACCGAACTTAGTGTGGACACCCAATCAACATAGCACAGGACAGACCAGAACTCCTGGACTCAAGTGATCCACCAGCCTCAGCCTCCCACGGATCTGGGATTACAAGCTCACACCACAGAGTCTAGCAGATGTTTAGCACTGCTTTCTCTAACTTGAAGCGTGTGACCTCACCGAGTCCTACGGCACCCCCATTCTGCAAGCCAAGGTGACGCATGCAGTCTCTAAAAATGGTATAGCTGTAATCGGACTGACCCGTGGAATAATTGTAGCATTTCATTTTACCTGCCCAGCGAACGTTGTGAAAAGGAAACTCATAAAACAATGGCAAAATTGTGTTTTTTCCTCCCCACTGAAAATAGTTTCATCATTTTTCAGTACATGGTATGGTACATAAGATGGTACCATGAGAAAATTACAACTTGTCTCGCAAGAAAGAAGCCCTCATACGGCTACGCGTATGGAAAAATTGAGCAGGGGATGAAAAAAGGAAAAATGGCTGCAGCGGGAAGGGGTTAAATAATTTTTTAAAGTCTTTTGCGGAGTAGCCCTTTTATCAGGTCCTAGAGTCGGCTTGGAGCTTGTGTATCCTCTCCTGGCAATAAGTGGTCCTATGATGGCAGGAGATAGCATTTTCTTGGTTTTGCCAGAGGGGGTCAGTAGCATGATAGAAGAAATAAGCCAGGATACACAAAAGAGCAGTACAAGAGGAAATAACAACAGTAACAAGGCAGAAATATTATGCATGGATTGATAAAAAAGAAAGGAAAGCATGTTTTACCTGAAAACCGTACATCTCTTGCAGGAACAAAAAGACTACGTCTCGCTGTGTTGTCCAGGCTGCTCTACACTGCCTACTCACAGGCGCAATCCCACTACTGATCAGCACGGGGGTTTTGACCTGCTCTGTTTCCGACCTGGGCTGGTTCACCCCTCCTTAGGACAACCTGGTGGCTCCAAGCTCCCCCAGAGTCACCATATTGATACTGAACTTAGTGTGGACACCCAATCAACATAGCACAGGACAGAGCAGAACTCCTGGACTCAAGTGATCCACCAGCCTCAGCCTCCCACGGATCTGGGATTACAGGCTCACACCACAGAGTCTAGCAGATGTTTAGCACTGCTTTCTCTAACTTGAAGCGTGTGACCTCACCGAGTCCTATGGCACCCCCATTCTGCAAGCCAAGGTGACGCATGCAGTCTCTAAAAATGGTATAGCTGTAATCGGACTGACCCGTGGAATAATTGTAGCATTTTATTTTACCTGCCCAGCGAACGTTGTGAAAAGGAAACTCATAAAACAATGGCAAAATTGTGTTTTTTCCTCCCCACTGAAAATAGTTTCATCATTTTTCAGTACATGGTATGGTACATAAGATGGTACCATGAGAAAATTACAACTTGTCTCGCAAGAAAGAAGCCCTCATACGGCTACGTGTATGAAAAAATTGAGCAGGGGATGAAAAAAGGAAAAATGGCTGCAGCGGGAAGGGGTTAAATAATTTTTTTAAGTCTTTTGCTGAGTAGCCCTTTTATCAGGTCCTAGAGTCGGCTTGGAGCTTGTGTATCCTCTCCTGGCAATAAGTGGTCCTATGATGGCAGGAGATAGCATTTTCTTGGTTTTGCCAGTGGGGGTCAGTAGCATGATAGAAGAAATAAGCCAGGATACACAAAAGAGCAGTACAAGAGGAAATAATAACAGTAACAAGACAGAAATATTATGCATGGATTGATAAAAAAGAAAGGAAAGCACGTTTTACCTGAAAACCGTACATCTCTTGCAGGAACAAAAAGACTATGTCTCGCTGTGTTGTCCAGGCTGCTCTACACTGGCTACTCACAGACGCAATCCCACTACTGATCAGCACGGAGGTTTTGACCTGCTCTGTTTCCAACCTGGGCTGGTTCACCTCTCCTTAGGACAACCTGGTGGCTCCAAGCTCCCCCCGAGTCACCATATTGATACCGAACTTAGTGTGGACACCCGATCAACATAGCACAGGACAGACCAGAACTCCTGGACTCAAGTGATCCACCAGCCTCAGGCTCCCAAGGAGCTGGGATTACAGGCTCACGCCACAGAGTCCAGCAGATGTTTAGCACTGCTTTCTCTAACTTGAAGCGTCTGACCTTACCGAGTCCTACGGCTCCCCAATTCTGCAAGCCAAGGTGACGCATGCAGTCTCTAAAAATGGTATAGCTGTAATCGGACTGACCCGTGGAATAATTGTAGCATTTCATTTTACCTGCCCAGCGAACGTTGTGAAAAGGAAACTCATAAAACAATGGCAAAATTGTGTTTTTTCCTCCCCACTGAAAATAGTTTCATCATTTTTCAGTACATGGTATGGTACATAAGATGGTACCATGAGAAAATTACAACTTGTCTCGCAAGAAAGAAGCCCTCATACGGCTACGTGTATGGAAAAATTGAGCAGGGGATGAAAAAAGGAAAAATGGCTGCAGCGGGAAGGGATTAAATAATTTTTTTAAGTCTTTTGCTGAGTAGCCCTTTTATCAGGTCCTAGAGTCGGCTTGGAGCTTGTGTATCCTCTCCTGGCAATAAGTGGTCCTATGATGGCAGGAGATAGCATTTTCTTGGTTTTGCCAGTGGGGGTCAGTAGCATGATAGAAGAAATAAGCCAGGATACACAAAAGAGCAGTACAAGAGGAAATAATAACAGTAACAAGGCAGAAATATTATGCATGGATTGATAAAAAAGAAAGGAAAGCATGTTTTACCTGAAAACCGTACATCTCTTGCAGGAACAAAAAGACTACGTCTCGCTGTGTTGTCCAGGCTGCTCTACACTGCCTACTCACAGGCGCAATCCCACTACTGATCAGCACGGGGGTTTTGACCTGCTCTGTTTCTGACCTGGGCTGGTTCACCCCTCCTTAGGACAACCTGGTGGCTCCAAGCTCCCCCAGAGTCACCATATTGATACCGAACTTAGTGTGGACACCCAATCAACATAGCACAGGACAGACCAGAACTCCTGGACTCAAGTGATCCACCAGCCTCAGCCTCCCACGGATCTGGGATTACAAGCTCACACCACAGAGTCTAGCAGATGTTTAGCACTGCTTTCTCTAACTTGAAGCGTGTGACCTCACCGAGTCCTACGGCACCCCCATTCTGCAAGCCAAGGTGACGCATGCAGTCTCTAAAAATGGTATAGCTGTAATCGGACTGACCCGTGGAATAATTGTAGCATTTCATTTTACCTGCCCAGCGAACGTTGTGAAAAGGAAACTCATAAAACAATGGCAAAATTGTGTTTTTTCCTCCCCACTGAAAATAGTTTCATCATTTTTCAGTACATGGTATGGTACATAAGATGGTACCATGAGAAAATTACAACTTGTCTCGCAAGAAAGAAGCCCTCATACGGCTACGTGTATGGAAAAATTGAGCAGGGGATGAAAAAAGGAAAAATGGCTGCAGCGGGAAGGGGTTAAAGGAGATGTCCCGCGCCGAAACGGGTTTTTTTTTTTTTAAACCCCCCCCCCCGTTCGGCGCGAGACAACCCCGATGCAGGGGTTAAAAAAACAAACAGCACAGCGCTTACCTGAATCCCGGCGGTCCGGCGTCTTCATACTCACCTGCTGAAGATGGCCGCCGGGATCCTCTGGCTTCATGGACTGCAGGGCTTCTGTGCGGTCCATTGCCGATTCCAGCCTCCTGATTGGCTGGAATCGGCACGTGACGGGGCGGAGCTACACGGAGCTACACGGAGCCCCATAGAGAAGAGGAGAAGACCCGGACTGCGCAAGCGCGGCTAATTTGGCCATCGGAGGGCGAAAATTAGTCGGCACCATGGAGACGAGGACGCCAGCAACGGAGCAGGTAAGTATAAAACTTTTTATAACTTCTGTATGGCTCATAATTAATGCACAATGTATATTACAAAGTGCATTATTATGGCCATACAGAAGTGTATAGACCCACTTGCTGCCTCGGGACATCTCCTTTAAATAATTTTTTTAAGTCTTTTGCGGAGTAGCCCTTTTATCAGGTCCTAGAGTCGGCTTGGAGCTTGTGTATCCTCTCCTGGCAATAAGTGGTCCTATGATGGCAGGAGATAGCATTTTCTTGGTTTTGCCAGTGGGGGTCAGTAGCATGATAGAAGAAATAAGCCAGGATACACAAAAGAGCAGTACAAGAGGAAATAATAACAGTAACAAGGCAGAAATATTATGTATGGATTGATAAAAAAGAAAGGAAAGCATGTTTTACCTGAAAACCGTACATCTCTTGCAGGAACAAAAAGACTATGTCTTGCTGTGTTGTCCAGGCTGCTCTACACTGCCTACTCACAGGCGCAATCCCACTACTGATCAGCACGGGGGTTTTGACCTGCTCTGTTTCCAACCTGGGCCAGTGCACCCCTCCTTAGGACAACCTGGTGGCTCCAAGCTCCCCCAGAGTCACCATATTGATACCGAACTTAGTGTGGACACCTGATCAACATAGCACAGGACAGACCAGAACTCCTGGACTCAAGTGATCCACCAGACTCAGCCTCCCAAGGAGCTGGGATTACAGGCTCACGCCACAGAGCCCAGCAGATGTTTAGCACTGCTTTCTCTAACTTGAAGCGTCTGACCTTACCGAGTCCTTCGGCACCCCCATTCTGCAAGCCAAGGTGGCGCATGCAGTCTCTGAAAATGGTATAGCTGTAATCGGACTGACCCGTGGAATAATTGTAGCATTTTATTTTACCTGCCCAGCGAACGTTGTGAAAAGGAAACTCATAAAACAATGGCAAAATTGTGTTTTTTCCTCCCCACTGAAAATAGTTTCATCATTTTTCAGTACATGGTATGGTACATAAGATGGTACCATGAGAAAATTACAACTTGTCTCGCAAGAAAGAAGCCCTCATACGGCTACGCGTATGGAAAAATTGAGCAGGGGATGAAAAAAGGAAAAATGGCTGCAGCGGGAAGGGGTTAAATAATTTTTTTAAGTCTTTTGCGGAGTAGCCCTTTTATCAGGTCCTAGAGTCGGCTTGGAGCTTGTGTATCCTCTCCTGGCAATAAGTGGTCCTATGATGGCAGGAGATAGCATTTTCTTGGTTTTGCCAGAGGGGGTCAGTAGCATGATAGAAGAAATAAGCCAGGATACACAAAAGAGCAGTACAAGAGGAAATAACAACAGTAACAAGGCAGAAATATTATGCATGGATTGATAAAAAAGAAAGGAAAGCATGTTTTACCTGAAAACCGTACATCTCTTGCAGGAACAAAAAGACTACGTCTCGCTGTGTTGTCCAGGCTGCTCTACACTGCCTACTCACAGGCGCAATCCCACTACTGATCAGCACGGGGGTTTTGACCTGCTCTGTTTCCGACCTGGGCTGGTTCACCCCTCCTTAGGACAACCTGGTGGCTCCAAGCTCCCCCAGAGTCACCATATTGATACTGAACTTAGTGTGGACACCCAATCAACATAGCACAGGACAGAGCAGAACTCCTGGACTCAAGTGATCCACCAGCCTCAGCCTCCCACGGATCTGGGATTACAGGCTCACACCACAGAGTCTAGCAGATGTTTAGCACTGCTTTCTCTAACTTGAAGCGTGTGACCTCACCGAGTCCTACGGCACCCCCATTCTGCAAGCCAAGGTGACGCATGCAGTCTCTAAAAATGGTATAGCTGTAATCGGACTGACCCGTGGAATAATTGTAGCATTTCATTTTACCTGCCCAGCGAACGTTGTGAAAAGGAAACTCATAAAACAATGGCAAAATTGTGTTTTTTCCTCCCCACTGAAAATAGTTTCATCATTTTTCAGTACATGGTATGGTACATAAGATGGTACCATGAGAAAATTACAACTTGTCTCGCAAGAAAGAAGCCCTCATACGGCTACGTGTATGGAAAAATTGAGCAGGGGATGAAAAAAGGAAAAATGGCTGCAGCGGGAAGGGGTTAAATAATTTTTTTAAGTCTTTTGCAGAGTAGCCCTTTTATCAGGTCCTAGAGTCGGCTTGGAGCTTGTGTATCCTCTCCTGGCAATAAGTGGTCCTATGATGGCAGGAGATAGCATTTTCTTGGTTTTGCCAGTGGGGGTCAGTAGCATGATAGAAGAAATAAGCCAGGATACACAAAAGAGCAGTAGAAGAGGAAATAATAACAGTAACAAGGCAGAAATATTATGCATGGATTGATAAAAAAGAAAGGAAAGCATGTTTTACCTGAAAACCGTACATCTCTTGCAGGAACAAAAAGACTATGTCTTGCTGTGTTGTCCAGGCTGCTCTACACTGCCTACTCACAGGCGCAATCCCACTACTGATCAGCACGGGGGTTTTGACCTGCTCTGTTTCCAACCTGGGCCAGTGCACCCCTCCTTAGGACAACCTGGTGGCTCCAAGCTCCCCCAGAGTCACCATATTGATACCGAACTTAGTGTGGACACCTGATCAACATAGCACAGGACAGACCAGAACTCCTGGACTCAAGTGATCCACCAGACTCAGCCTCCCAAGGAGCTGGGATTACAGGCTCACGCCACAGAGCCCAGCAGATGTTTAGCACTGCTTTCTCTAACTTGAAGCGTCTGACCTTACCGAGTCCTACGGCACCCCCATTCTGCAAGCCAAGGTGGCGCATGCAGTCTCTGAAAATGGTATAGCTGTAATCGGACTGACCCGTGGAATAATTGTAGCATTTTATTTTACCTGCCCAGCGAACGTTGTGAAAAGGAAACTCATAAAACAATGGCAAAATTGTGTTTTTTCCTCCCCACTGAAAATAGTTTCATCATTTTTCAGTACATGGTATGGTACATAAGATGGTACCATGAGAAAATTACAACTTGTCTCGCAAGAAAGAAGCCCTCATACGGCTACGCGTATGGAAAAATTGAGCAGGGGATGAAAAAAGGAAAAATGGCTGCAGCGGGAAGGGGTTAAATAATTTTTTTAAGTCTTTTGCGGAGTAGCCCTTTTATCAGGTCCTAGAGTCGGCTTGGAGCTTGTGTATCCTCTCCTGGCAATAAGTGGTCCTATGATGGCAGGAGATAGCATTTTCTTGGTTTTGCCAGAGGGGGTCAGTAGCATGATAGAAGAAATAAGCCAGGATACACAAAAGAGCAGTACAAGAGGAAATAACAACAGTAACAAGGCAGAAATATTATGCATGGATTGATAAAAAAGAAAGGAAAGCATGTTTTACCTGAAAACCGTACATCTCTTGCAGGAACAAAAAGACTACGTCTCGCTGTGTTGTCCAGGCTGCTCTACACTGCCTACTCACAGGCGCAATCCCACTACTGATCAGCACGGGGGTTTTGACCTGCTCTGTTTCCGACCTGGGCTGGTTCACCCCTCCTTAGGACAACCTGGTGGCTCCAAGCTCCCCCAGAGTCACCATATTGATACTGAACTTAGTGTGGACACCCAATCAACATAGCACAGGACAGAGCAGAACTCCTGGACTCAAGTGATCCACCAGCCTCAGCCTCCCACGGATCTGGGATTACAGGCTCACACCACAGAGTCTAGCAGATGTTTAGCACTGCTTTCTCTAACTTGAAGCGTGTGACCTCACCGAGTCCTACGGCACCCCCATTCTGCAAGCCAAGGTGACGCATGCAGTCTCTAAAAATGGTATAGCTGTAATCGGACTGACCCGTGGAATAATTGTAGCATTTCATTTTACCTGCCCAGCGAACGTTGTGAAAAGGAAACTCATAAAACAATGGCAAAATTGTGTTTTTTCCTCCCCACTGAAAATAGTTTCATCATTTTTCAGTACATGGTATGGTACATAAGATGGTACCATGAGAAAATTACAACTTGTCTCGCAAGAAAGAAGCCCTCATACGGCTACGTGTATGGAAAAATTGAGCAGGGGATGAAAAAAGGAAAAATGGCTGCAGCGGGAAGGGGTTAAATAATTTTTTTAAGTCTTTTGCGGAGTAGCCCTTTTATCAGGTCCTAGAGTCGGCTTGGAGCTTGTGTATCCTCTCCTGGCAATAAGTGGTCCTATGATGGCAGGAGATAGCATTTTCTTGGTTTTGCCAGTGGGGGTCAGTAGCATGATAGAAGAAATAAGCCAGGATACACAAAAGAGCAGTAGAAGAGGAAATAATAACAGTAACAAGGCAGAAATATTATGCATGGATTGATAAAAAAGAAAGGAAAGCATGTTTTACCTGAAAACCGTACATCTCTTGCAGGAACAAAAAGACTATGTCTTGCTGTGTTGTCCAGGCTGCTCTACACTGCCTACTCACAGGCGCAATCCCACTACTGATCAGCACGGGGGTTTTGACCTGCTCTGTTTCCAACCTGGGCCAGTTCACCCCTCCTTAGGACAACCTGGTGGCTCCAAGCTCCCCCAGAGTCACCATATTGATACCGAAATTAGTGTGGACACCCGATCAACATAGCACAGGACAGACCAGAACTCCTGGACTCAAGTGATCCACCAGACTCAGCCTCCCAAGGAGCTGGGATTACAGGCTCACGCCACAGAGCCCAGCAGATGTTTAGCACTGCTTTCTCTAACTTGAAGCGTCTGACCTTACCGAGTCCTACGGCACCCCCATTCTGCAAGCCAAGGTGGCGCATGCAGTCTCTAAAAATGGTATAGCTGTAATCGGACTGACCCGTGGAATAATTGTAGCATTTTATTTTACCTGCCCAGCGAACGTTGTGAAAAGGAAACTCATAAAACAATGGCAAAATTGTGTTTTTTCCTCCCCACTGAAAATAGTTTCATCATTTTTCAGTACATGGTATGGTACATAAGATGGTACCATGAGAAAATTACAACTTGTCTCGCAAGAAAGAAGCCCTCATACGGCTACGCGTATGGAAAAATTGAGCAGGGGATGAAAAAAGGAAAAATGGCTGCAGCGGGAAGGGGTTAAATAATTTTTTTAAGTCTTTTGCGGAGTAGCCCTTTTATCAGGTCCTAGAGTCGGCTTGGAGCTTGTGTATCCTCTCCTGGCAATAAGTGGTCCTATGATGGCAGGAGATAGCATTTTCTTGGTTTTGCCAGTGGGGGTCAGTAGCATGATAGAAGAAATAAGCCAGGATACACAAAAGAGCAGTACAAGAGGAAATAATAACAGTAACAAGGCAGAAATATTATGCATGGATTGATAAAAAAGAAAGGAAAGCACGTTTTACCTGAAAACCGTACATCTCTTGCAGGAACAAAAAGACTATGTCTCGCTGTGTTGTCCAGGCTGCTCTACACTGGCTACTCACAGACGCAATCCCACTACTGATCAGCACGGAGGTTTTGACCTGCTCTGTTTCCAACCTGGGCTGGTTCACCTCTCCTTAGGACAACCTGGTGGCTCCAAGCTCCCCCCGAGTCACCATATTGATACCGAACTTAGTGTGGACACCCGATCAACATAGCACAGGACAGACCAGAACTCCTGGTCTCAAGTGATCCACCAGCCTCAGGCTCCCAAGGAGATGGGATTACAGGCTCACGCCACAGAGCCCAGCAGATGTCTAGCACTGCTTTCTCTAACTTGAAGCGTCTGACCTTACCGAGTCCTACGGCTCCCCAATTCTGCAAGCCAAGGTGACGCATGCAGTCTCTAAAAATGGTATAGCTGTAATCGGACTGACCCGTGGAATAATTGTAGCATTTCATTTTACCTGCCCAGCGAACGTTGTGAAAAGGAAACTCATAAAACAATGGGAAAATTGTGTTTTTTCCTCCCCACTGAAAATAGTTTCATCATTTTTCAGTACATGGTATGGTACATAAGATGGTACCATGAGAAAATTACAACTTGTCTCGCAAGAAAGAAGCCCTCATACGGCTACGCGTATGGAAAAATTGAGCAGGGGATGAAAAAAGGAAAAATGGCTGCTGCGGGAAGAGGTTAAATAATTTTTTTAAGTCTTTTGCGGAGTAGCCCTTTTATCAGGTCCTAGAGTCGGCTTGCAGCTTGTGTATCCTCTCCTGGCAATAAGTGGTCCTATGATGGCAGGAGATAGCATTTTCTTGGTTTTGCCAGTGGGGGTCAGTAGCATGATAGAAGAAATAAGCCAGGATACACAAAAGAGCAGTACAAGAGGAAATAATAACAGTAACAAGGCAGAAATATTATGCATGGATTGATAAAAAAGAAAGGAAAGCACGTTTTACCTGAAAACCGTACATCTCTTGCAGGAACAAAAAGACTATGTCTCGCTGTGTTGTCCAGGCTGCTCTACACTGGCTACTCACAGACGCAATCCCACTACTGATCAGCACGGAGGTTTTGACCTGCTCTGTTTCCAACCTGGGCTGGTTCACCTCTCCTTAGGACAACCTGGTGGCTCCAAGCTCCCCCCGAGTCACCATATTGATACCGAACTTAGTGTGGACACCCGATCAACATAGCACAGGACAGACCAGAACTCCTGGTCTCAAGTGATCCACCAGCCTCAGGCTCCCAAGGAGATGGGATTACAGGCTCACGCCACAGAGCCCAGCAGATGTCTAGCACTGCTTTCTCTAACTTGAAGCGTCTGACCTTACCGAGTCCTACGGCTCCCCAATTCTGCAAGCCAAGGTGACGCATGCAGTCTCTAAAAATGGTATAGCTGTAATCGGACTGACCCGTGGAATAATTGTAGCATTTCATTTTACCTGCCCAGCGAACGTTGTGAAAAGGAAACTCATAAAACAATGGGAAAATTGTGTTTTTTCCTCCCCACTGAAAATAGTTTCATCATTTTTCAGTACATGGTATGGTACATAAGATGGTACCATGAGAAAATTACAACTTGTCTCGCAAGAAAGAAGCCCTCATACGGCTACGCGTATGGAAAAATTGAGCAGGGGATGAAAAAAGGAAAAATGGCTGCTGCGGGAAGAGGTTAAATAATTTTTTTAAGTCTTTTGCGGAGTAGCCCTTTTATCAGGTCCTAGAGTCGGCTTGCAGCTTGTGTATCCTCTCCTGGCAATAAGTGGTCCTATGATGGCAGGAGATAGCATTTTCTTGGTTTTGCCAGTGGGGGTCAGTAGCATGATAGAAGAAATAAGCCAGGATACACAAAAGAGCAGTACAAGAGGAAATAATAACAGTAACAAGGCAGAAATATTATGCATGGATTGATAAAAAAGAAAGGAAAGCATGTTTTACCTGAAAACCGTACATCTCTTGCAGGAACAAAAAGACTACGTCTCGCTGTGTTGTCCAGGCTGCTCTACACTGCCTACTCACAGGCACAATCCCACTACTGATCAGCACGGGGGTTTTGACCTGCTCTGTTTCCGACCTGGGCTGGTTCACCCCTCCTTAGGACAACATGGTGGCTCCAAGCTCCCCCAGAGTCACCATATTGATACCGAACTTAGTGTGGACACCCAATCAACATAGCACAGGACAGACCAGAACTCCTGGACTCAAGTGATCCACCAGCCTCAGCCTCCCACGGATCTGGGATTACAGGCTCACACCACAGAGTCTAGCAGATGTTTAGCACTGCTTTCTCTAACTTGAAGCGTGTGACCTCACCGAGTCCTACGGCACCCCCATTCTGCAAGCCAAGGTGACGCATGCAGTCTCTAAAAATGGTATAGCTGTAATCGGACTGACCCGTGGAATAATTGTAGCATTTCATTTTACCTGCCCAGCGAACGTTGTGAAAAGGAAACTCATAAAACAATGGCAAAATTGTGTTTTTTCCTCCCCACTGAAAATAGTTTCATCATTTTTCAGTACATGGTATGGTACATAAGATGGTACCATGAGAAAATTACAACTTGTCTCGCAAGAAAGAAGCCCTCATACGGCTACGTGTATGGAAAAATTGAGCAGGGGATGAAAAAAGGAAAAATGGCTGCAGCGGGAAGGGGTTAAATAATTTTTTTAAGTCTTTTGCGGAGTAGCCCTTTTATCAGGTCCTAGAGTCGGCTTGGAGCTTGTGTATCCTCTCCTGGCAATAAGTGGTCCTATGATGGCAGGAGATAGCATTTTCTTGGTTTTGCCAGTGGGGGTCAGTAGCATGATAGAAGAAATAAGCCAGGATACACAAAAGAGCAGTAGAAGAGGAAATAATAACAGTAACAAGGCAGAAATATTATGCATGGATTGATAAAAAAGAAAGGAAAGCATGTTTTACCTGAAAACCGTACATCTCTTGCAGGAACAAAAAGACCTTGTCTTGCTGTGTTGTCCAGGCTGCTCTACACTGCCTACTCACAGGCGCAATCCCACTACTGATCAGCATGGGGGTTTTGACCTGCTCTGTTTCCAAACTGGGCCAGTTCACCCCTCCTTAGGACAACCTGGTGGCTCCAAGCTCCCCCAGAGTCACCATATTGATACCGAACTTAGTGTGGACACCCGATCAATATAGCACAGGATAGACCAGAACTCCTGGACTCAAGTGATCCACCAGACTCAGCCTCCCAAGGAGCTGGGATTACAGGCTCACGCCACAGAGCCCAGCAGATGTTTAGCACTGCTTTCTCTAACTTGAAGCGTCTGACCTCACCGAGTCCTACGGCACCCCCATTCTGCAAGCCAAGGTGGCGCATGCAGTCTCTAAAAATGGTATAGCTGTAATCGGACTGACCCGTGGAATAATTGTAGCATTTCATTTTACCTGCCCAGCGAACGTTGTGAAAAGGAAACTCATAAAACAATGGCAAAATTGTGTTTTTTCCTCCCCACTGAAAATAGTTTCATCATTTTTCAGTACATGGTATGGTACATAAGATGGTACCATGAGAAAATTACAACTTGTCTCGCAAGAAAGAAGCCCTCATACGGCTACGCGTATGGAAAAATTGAGCAGGGGATGAAAAAAGGAAAAATGGCTGCAGCGGGAAGAGGTTAAATAATTTTTTTAAGTCTTTTGCGGAGTAGCCCTTTTATCAGGTCCTAGAGTCGGCTTGGAGCTTGTGTATCCTCTCCTGGCAATAAGTGGTCCTATGATGGCAGGAGATAGCATTTTCTTGGTTTTGCCAGTGGGGGTCAGTAGCATGATAGAAGAAATAAGCCAGGATACACAAAAGAGCAGTACAAGAGGAAATAATAACAGTAACAAGGCAGAAATATTATGCATGGATTGATAAAAAAGAAAGGAAAGCATGTTTTACCTGAAAACCGTACATCTCTTGCAGGAACAAAAAGACTATGTCTCGCTGTGTTGTCCAGGCTGCTCTACACTGCCTACTCACAGGCGCAATCCCACTACTGATCAACACGGGGGTTTTGACCTGCTCTGTTTCCGACCTGGGCTGGTTCACCCCTCCTTAGGACAACATGGTGGCTCCAAGCTCCCCCAGAGTCACCATATTGATACCGAACTTAGTGTGGACACCCAATCAACATAGCACAGGACAGACCAGAACTCCTGGACTCAAGTGATCCACCAGCCTCAGCCTCCCACGGATCTGGGATTACAGGCTCACACCACAGAGTCTAGCAGATGTTTAGCACTGCTTTCTCTAACTTGAAGCGTGTGACCTCACCGAGTCCTACGGCACCCCCATTCTGCAAGCCAAGGTGACGCATGCAGTCTCTAAAAATGGTATAGCTGTAATCGGACTGACCCGTGGAATAATTGTAGCATTTCATTTTACCTGCCCAGCGAACGTTGTGAAAAGGAAACTCATAAAACAATGGCAAAATTGTGTTTTTTCCTCCCCACTGAAAATAGTTTCATCATTTTTCAGTACATGGTATGGTACATAAGATGGTACCATGAGAAAATTACAACTTGTCTCGCAAGAAAGAAGCCCTCATACGGCTACACGTATGGAAAAATTGAGCAGGGGATGAAAAAAGGAAAAATGGCTGCAGCGGGAAGGGGTTAAATAATTTCTTTAAGTCTTTTGCGGAGTAGCCCTTTCATCAGGTCCTAGATTCGGCTTGGAGCTTGTGTATCCTCTTCTGGCAATAAGTGGTCCTATGATGGCAGGAGATAGCATTTTCTTGGTTTTGCCAGTGGGGGTCAGTAGCATGATAGAAGAAATAAGCCAGGAGACACAGAAGAGCAGTACATGAGGAAATAATAACAGTAACAAGGCAGAAATATTATGCATGGATTGATAAAAAAGAAAGGAAAGCATGTTTTACCTGATAACCGTACATCTCTTGCAGGAACAAAAAGGCTATGTCTCGCTGTGTTGTCCAGGCGGCTCTAACGCTGGCTACTCACAGGTGCAATCCCACTACTGATCAGCACGGGGGTTTTGACCTGCTCTGTTTCCAACCTGGTCCGATTCACCCCTCCTTAGGACAACCTGGTGGCTCCAAGCTCCCCCAGAGTCACCATATTGATACCGAACTTAGTGTGGACTGCCGATCAACACAGCACAGGACAGAGCAGAACTCCCAGACTCAAGTGATCCACCAGACTCAGCCTCCCAAGGAGCTGGGATTACAGGCTCACGCCACAGAGCCCAGCAGATGTTTAGCACTGCTTTCTCTAACTTGAAGCTTCTGACCTTACTGAGTCCTACGGCACCCCCATTCTGCAAGCCAAGGTGACGCATCCAGTCTCTAAAAATGGTATAGCTGTAATCGGACTGACCCGTGGAATAATTGTAGCATTTCATTTTACCTGCCCAGCGAACGTTGTGAAAAGGAAACTCATAAAACAATGGCAAAATTGTGTTTTTTCCTCCCCACTGAAAATAGTTTCATCATTTTTCAGTACATGGTATGGTACATAAGATGGTACTATGAGAAAATTACAACTTGTCTCGCAAGAAAGAAGCCCTCATACGACTACGCGTATGGAAAAATTGAGCAGGGGATGAAAAAAGGAAAAATGGCTGCAGCGGGAAGGGGTTAAATAATTTTTTTAAGTCTTTTGCGGAGTAGCCCTTTCATCAGGTCCTAGAGTCGGCTTGGAGCTTGTGTATCCTCTCCTGGCAATAAGTGGTCCTATGATGGCAGGAGATAGCATTTTCTTGGTTTTGCCAGTGGGGGTCAGTAGCATGATAGAAGAAATAAGCCAGGATACACAAAAGAGCAGTAGAAGAGGAAATAATAACAGTAACAAGGCAGAAATATTATGCATGGATTGATAAAAAAGAAAGGAAAGCATGTTTTACCTGAAAACCGTACATCTCTTGCAGGAACAAAAAGACCTTGTCTTGCTGTGTTGTCCAGGCTGCTCTACACTGCCTACTCACAGGCGCAATCCCACTACTGATAAGCACGGGGGTTTTGACCTGCTCTGTTTCCAAACTGGGCCAGTTCACCCCTCCTTAGGACAACCTGGTGGCTCCAAGCTCCCCCAGAGTCACCATATTGATACCGAACTTAGTGTGGACACCCGATCAACATAGCACAGGACAGACCAGAACTCCTGGACTCAAGTGATCCACCAGCCTCAGCCTCCCACGGATCTGGGATTACAGGCTCACACCACAGAGTCTAGCAGATGTTTAGCACTGCTTTCTCTAACTTGAAGCGTGTGACCTCACCGAGTCCTACGGCACCCCCATTCTGCAAGCCAAGGTGACGCATGCAGTCTCTAAAAATGGTATAGCTGTAATCGGACTGACCCGTGGAATAATTGTAGCATTTCATTTTACCTGCCCAGCGAACGTTGTGAAAAGGAAACTCATAAAACAATGGCAAAATTGTGTTTTTTCCTCCCCACTGAAAATAGTTTCATCATTTTTCAGTACATGGTATGGTACATAAGATGGTACCATGAGAAAATTACAACTTGTCTCGCAAGAAAGAAGCCCTCATACGACTACGCGTATGGAAAAATTGAGCAGGGGATGAAAAAAGGAAAAATGGCTGCAGCGGGAAGGGGTTAAATAATTTTTTTAAGTCTTTTGCGGAGTAGCCCTTTCATCAGGTCCTAGAGTCGGCTTGGAGCTTGTGTATCCTCTCCTGCCAATAAGTGGTCCTATGATGGCAGGAGATAGCATTTTCTTGGTTTTGCCAGTGGGGATCAGTAGCATGATAGAAGAAATAAGCCAGGATACACAAAAGAGCAGTACAAGAGGAAATAATAACAGTAACAAGGCAGAAATATTATGCATGGATTGATAAAAAAGAAAGGAAAGCACGTTTTACCTGAAAACCGTACATCTCTTGCAGGAACAAAAAGACTATGTCTCGCTGTGTTGTCCAGTCTGCTCTACACTGCCTACTCACAGGCGCAATCCCACTACTGATCTGCATGGGGGTTTTTGACCTGCTCTGTTTCTGACCTGGGCCAGTTCACCCCTCCTTAGGACAATCTGGTGGCTCCAAGCTCCCCCAGAGTCACCATATTGATTCTGAACTTAATGTGGACACCCAATCAACATAGCGCAGGACAGACCAGAACTCCTGGACTCAAGTGATCCACCAGCCTGAGCCTCGCAAGGAGCAGGGGTTACAGGCTCATGCCACAGAGCCCAGCAGATGTTTAGCACTGCCTTCTCTAACTTGAAGCATCTGACCTCACCGAGTCCTACGGCACCCCCATTCTGCAAGCCAAGGTGGCGCATACAGTCTCTAAAAATGGTATAGCTGTAATCGGACTGACCCGTGGAATAATTGTAGCATTTCATTTTACCTGCCCAGCGAACGTTGTGAAAAGGAAACTCATAAAACCATGGCAAAATTGTGTTTTTTCCTCCCCACTGAAAATAGTTTCATCATTTTTCAGTACATGGTATGGTACATAAGATGGTACCATGAGAAAATTACAACTTGTCTCGCAAGAAAGAAGCTCTCATACGACTACGCGTATGGAAAAATTGTGCAGGGGATGAAAAAAGGAAAAATGGCTGCAGCGGGAAGGGGTTAAATAATTTTTTTAAGTCTTTTGCGGAATAGCCCTTTCATCAGGTCCTAGAGTCGGCTTGGAGCTTGTGTATCCTCTCCTGGCAATAAGTGGTCCTATGATGGCAGGAGATAGCATTTTCTTGGTTTTGCCAGTGGGGGTCAGTAGCATGATAGAAGAAATAAGCCAGGATACACAAAAGAGCAGTACAAGAGGAAATAATAACAGTAACAAGGCAGAAATATTATGCATGGATTGATAAAAAAGAAAGGAAAGCACGTTTTACCTGAAAACCGTACATCTCTTGCAGGAACAAAAAGATTATGTCTCGCTGTGTTGTCCAGGCTGCTCTACACTGCCTACTCACAGGCGCCATCCCACTACTGATCAGCACGAGGGTTTTGACCTGCTCTGTTTCCGACCTGGGCCGGTTCACCCCTCCTTAGGACAACCTGGTGGCTCCAAGCTCACCCAGAGTCACCATATTGATACCGAACTTAGTGTGGACACCCAATCAACATAGCACAGGACAGACCAGAACTCCTGGACTCAAGTGATCCACCAGCCTCAGGCTGCCAAGGAGCTGGGATTACAGGCTCACGCCACAGAGCCCAGCAGATGTTTAGCACTGCTTTCTCTAACTTGAAGCGTCTGACCTCACCGAGTCCTACGGCACCCCCATTCTGCAAGCCAAGGTGGCGCATACAGTCTCTAAAAATGGTATACCTGTAATCGGACTGACCCGTGGAATAATTGTAGCATTTCATTTTACCTGCCCAGCGAACGTTGTGAAAAGGAAACTCATAAAACCATGGCAAAATTGTGTTTTTTCCTCCCCAGTGAAAATAGTTTCATCATTTTTCAGTACATGGTATGGTACATAAGATGGTACCATGAGAAAATTACAACTTGTCTCGCAAGAAAGAAGCCCTCATACGACTACGCGTATGGAAAAATTGAGCAGGGGATGAAAAAAGGAAAAATGGCTGCAGCGGGAAGGGGTTAAATAATTTTTTTAAGTCTTTTGCGGAGTAGCCCTTTCATCAGGTCCTAGAGTCGGCTTGGAGCTTGTGTATCCTCTCCTGGCAATAAGTGGTCCTATGATGGCAGGAGATAGCATTTTCTTGGTTTTGCCAGTGGGGGTCAGTAGCATGATAGAAGAAATAAGCCAGGATACACAAAAGAGCAGTACAAGAGGAAATAATAACAGTAACAAGGCAGAAATATTATGCATGGATTGATAAAAAAGAAAGGAAAGCACGTTTTACCTGAAAACCGTACATCTCTTGCAGGAACAAAAAGACTATGTCTCGCTGTGTTGTCCAGGCTGCTCTACACTGCCTACTCACAGGCGCAATCCCACTACTGATCAGCACAGGGGGTTTGACCTGCTCTGTTTCCAACCTGGGCCAGTTCACCCCTCCTTAGGACAACCTGGTGGCTCCAAGCTCCCCCAGAGTCACCATATTGATACCGAACTTAGTGTGGACACCCAATCAACATAGCACAGGACAGACCAGAACTCCTGGACTCAAGTGATCCACCAGCCTCAGCTTCCCAAAGAGCTGGGATTACAGGCTCACGCCACAGAGCCCAGCAGATGTTTAGCACTGCTTTCTCTAACTTGAAGCGTCTGACCTCACCGAGTCCTACGGCACCCCCATTCTGCAAGCCAAGGTGGCGCATGCAGTCTCTAAAAATGGTATAGCTGTAATCGGACTGACCCGTGGAATAATTGTAGCATTTCATTTTACCTGCCCAGCGAACGTTGTGAAAAGGAAACTCATAAAACAATGGCAAAATTGTGTTTTTTCCTCCCCACTGAAAATAGTTTCATCATTTTTCAGTACATGGTATGGTACATAAGATGGTACCATGAGAAAATTACAACTTGTCTCGCAAGAAAGAAGCCCTCATACGGCTACACGTATGGAAAAATTGAGCAGGGGATGAAAAAAGGAAAAATGGCTGCAGCGGGAAGGGGTTAAATAATTTCTTTAAGTCTTTTGCGGAGTAAGCCCTTTCATCAGGTCCTAGATTCGGCTTGGAGCTTGTGTATCCTCTTCTGGCAATAAGTGGTCCTATGATGGCAGGAGATAGCATTTTCTTGGTTTTGCCAGTGGGGGTCAGTAGCATGATAGAAGAAATAAGCCAGGAGACACAGAAGAGCAGTACATGAGGAAATAATAACAGTAACAAGGCAGAAATATTATGCATGGATTGATAAAAAAGAAAGGAAAGCATGTTTTACCTGATAACCGTACATCTCTTGCAGGAACAAAAAGGCTATGTCTCGCTGTGTTGTCCAGGCTGCTCTAACGCTGGCTACTCACAGGTGCAATCCCACTACTGATCAGCACGGGGGTTTTGACCTGCTCTGTTTCCAACCTGGTCCGATTCACCCCTCCTTAGGACAACCTGGTGGCTCCAAGCTCCCCCAGAGTCACCATATTGATACCGAACTTAGTGTGGACTGCTGATCAACACAGCACAGGACAGACCAGAACTCCCAGACTCAAGTGATCCACCAGACTCAGCCTCCCAAGGAGCTGGGATTACAGGCTCACGCCACAGAGCCCAGCAGATGTTTAGCACTGCTTTCTCTAACTTGAAGCTTCTGACCTTACTGAGTCCTACGGCACCCCCATTCTGCAAGCCAAGGTGACGCATCCAGTCTCTAAAAATGGTATAGCTGTAATCGGACTGACCCGTGGAATAATTGTAGCATTTCATTTTACCTGCCCAGCGAACGTTGTGAAAAGGAAA
Organism: Eleutherodactylus coqui; assembly: GCF_035609145.1. Classification (NCBI taxonomy): domain Eukaryota; kingdom Metazoa; phylum Chordata; class Amphibia; order Anura; family Eleutherodactylidae; genus Eleutherodactylus; species Eleutherodactylus coqui. Next base: position 187,439,069 of record NC_089842.1, read on the forward strand.
CTCATAAAACAATGGGAAAATTGTGTTTTTTCCTCCCCACTGAAAATAGTTTCATCATTTTTCAGTACATGGTATGGTACATAAGATGGTACCATGAGAAAATTACAACTTGTCTTGCAAGAAAGAAGCCCTCATACGACTACGCGTATGGAAAAATTGAGCAGGGGATGAAAAAAGGAAAAATGGCTGCAGCGGGAAGGGGTTAAATAATTTTTTTAAGTCTTTTGCGGAGTAGCCCTTTCATCAGGTCCTAGAGTCGGCTTGGAGCTTGTGTATCCTCTCCTGGCAATAAGTGGTCCTATGATGGCAGGAGATAGCATTTTCTTGGTTTTGCCAGTGGGGATCAGTAGCATGATAGAAGAAATAAGCCAGGATACACAAAAGAGCAGTACAAGAGGAAATAATAACAGTAACAAGGCAGAAATATTATGCATGGATTGATAAAAAAGAAAGGAAAGCACGTTTTACCTGAAAACCGTACATCTCTTGCAGGAACAAAAGGACTATGTCTCGCTGTGTTGTCCAGTCTGCTCTACACTGCCTACTCACAGGCGCAATCCCACTACTGATCTGCATGGGGGTTTTTGACCTGCTCTGTTTCTGACCTGGGCCAGTTCACCCCTCCTTAGGACAATCTGGTGGCTCCAAGCTCCCCCAGAGTCACCATATTGATTCTGAACTTAATGTGGACACCCAATCAACATAGCGCAGGACAGACCAGAACTCCTGGACTCAAGTGATCCACCAGCCTGAGCCTCGCAAGGAGCTGGGATTACAGGCTCATGCCACAGAGCCCAGCAGATGTTTAGCACTGCCTTCTCTAACTTGAAGCATCTGACCTCACCGAGTCCTACGGCACCCCCATTCTGCAAGCCAAGGTGGCGCATACAGTCTCTAAAAATGGTATAGCTGTAATCGGACTGACCCGTGGAATAATTGTAGCATTTCATTTTACCTGCCCAGCGAACGTTGTGAAAAGGAAACTCATAAAACCATGGCAAAATTGTGTTTTTTCCTCCCCACTGAAAATAGTTTCATCATTTTTCAGTACATGGTATGGTACATAAGATGGTACCATGAGAAAATTACAACTTGTCTCGCAAGAAAGAAGCTCTCATACGACTACGCGTATGGAAAAATTGTGCAGGGGATGAAAAAAGGAAAAATGGCTGCAGCGGGAAGGGGTTAAATAATTTTTTTAAGTCTTTTGCGGAATAGCCCTTTCATCAGGTCCTAGAGTCGGCTTGGAGCTTGTGTATCCTCTCCTGGCAATAAGTGGTCCTATGATGGCAGGAGATAGCATTTTCTTGGTTTTGCCAGTGGGGGTCAGTAGCATGATAGAAGAAATAAGCCAGGAAACACAAAAGAGCAGTACAAGAGGAAATAATAACAGTAACAAGGCAGAAATATTATGCATGGATTGATAAAAAAGAAAGGAAAGCACGTTTTACCTGAAAACCGTACATCTCTTGCAGGAACAAAAAGATTATGTCTCGCTGTGTTGTCCAGGCTGCTCTACACTGCCTACTCACAGGCGCCATCCCACTACTGATCAGCACGAGGGTTTTGACCTGCTCTGTTTCCGACCTGGGCCGGTTCACCCCTCCTTAGGACAACCTGGTGGCTCCAAGCTCACCCAGAGTCACCATATTGATACCGAACTTAGTGTGGACACCCAATCAACATAGCACAGGACAGACCAGAACTCCTGGACTCAAGTGATCCACCAGCCTCAGGCTGCCAAGGAGCTGGGATTACAGGCTCACGCCACAGAGCCCAGCAGATGTTTAGCACTGCTTTCTCTAACTTGAAGCGTCTGACCTCACCGAGTCCTACGGCACCCCCATTCTGCAAGCCAAGGTGGCGCATACAGTCTCTAAAAATGGTATACCTGTAATCGGACTGACCCGTGGAATAATTGTAGCATTTCATTTTACCTGCCCAGCGAACGTTGTGAAAAGGAAACTCATAAAACCATGGCAAAATTGTGTTTTTTCCTCCCCAGTGAAAATAGTTTCATCATTTTTCAGTACATGGTATGGTACATAAGATGGTACCATGAGAAAATTACAACTTGTCTCGCAAGAAAGAAGCCCTCATACGACTACGCGTATGGAAAAATTGAGCAGGGGATGAAAAAAGGAAAAATGGCTGCAGCGGGAAGGGGTTAAATAATTTTTTTAAGTCTTTTGCGGAGTAGCCCTTTCATCAGGTCCTAGAGTCGGCTTGGAGCTTGTGTATCCTCTCCTGGCAATAAGTGGTCCTATGATGGCAGGAGATAGCATTTTCTTGGTTTTGCCAGTGGGGGTCAGTAGCATGATAGAAGAAATAAGCCAGGATACACAAAAGAGCAGTACAAGAGGAAATAATAACAGTAACAAGGCAGAAATATTATGCATGGATTGATAAAAAAGAAAGGAAAGCACGTTTTACCTGAAAACCGTACATCTCTTGCAGGAACAAAAAGATTATGTCTCGCTGTGTTGTCCAGGCTGCTCTACACTGCCTACTCACAGGCGCAATCCCACTACTGATCAGCACAGGGGGTTTGACCTGCTCTGTTTCCAACCTGGGCCAGTTCACCCCTCCTTAGGACAACCTGGTGGCTCCAAGCTCCCCCAGAGTCACCATATTGATACCGAACTTAGTGTGGACACCCAATCAACATAGCACAGGACAAACCAGAACTCCTGGACTCAAGTGATCCACCAGCCTCAGCCTCCCAAAGAGCTGGGATTACAGGCTCACGCCACAGAGCCCAGCAGATGTTTAGCACTGCTTTCTCTAACTTGAAGCGTCTAACCTCACCGAGTCCTACGGCACCCCCATTCTGCAAGCCAAGGTGGCGCATACAGTCTCTAAAAATGGTATAGCTGTAATCGGACTGACCCGTGGAATAATTGTAGCATTTCATTTTACCTGCCCAGCGAACGTTGTGAAAAGGAAACTCATAAAACAATGGCAAAATTGTGTTTTTTCCTCCCCACTGAAAATAGTTTCATAATTTTTCAGTACATGGTATGGTACATAAGATGGTACCATGAGAAAATTACAACTTGTCTCGCAAGAAAGAAGCCCTCATACGACTACGCGTATGGAAAAATTGAGCAGGGGATGAAAAAAGGAAAAATGGCTGCAGCGGGAAGGGGTTAAATAATTTTTTTACGTCTTTTGCGGAGTAGCCCTTTCATCAGGTCCTAGAGTCGGCTTGGAGCTTGTGTATCCTCTCCTGGCAATAAGTGGTCCTATGATGGCAGGAGATAGCATTTTCTTGGTTTTGCCAGTGGGGGTCAGTAGCATGATAGAAGAAATAAGCCAGGATACACAAAAGAGCAGTACAAGAGGAAATAATAACAGTAACAAGGCAGAAATATTATGCATGGATTGATAAAAAAGAAAGGAAAGCATGTTTTACCTGAAAACCGTACATCTCTTGCAGGAACAAAAAGACTATGTCTCGCTGTGTTGTCCAGGCTGCTCTACACTGGCTACTCACAGACGCAATCCCACTACTGATCAGCATGGAGGTTTTGACCTGCTCTGTTTCCAACCTGGGCTGGTTCACCTCTCCTTAAGACAACCTGGTGGCCCCAAGCTCCCCCCGAGTCACCATATTGATACCAAACTTAGTGTGGACACCCGATCAACATAGCACAGGACAGACCAGAACTCCTGGACTCAAGTGATCCACCAGACTCAACCTCCCAAGGAGCTGGGATTACAGGCTCACGCCACAGAGCCCAGCAGATGTTTAGCACTGCTTTCTCTAACTTGAAGCGTCTGACCTTACCGAGTCCTACGGCTCCCCCATTCTGCAAGCCAAGGTGACGCATGCAGTCTCTAAAAATGGTATAGCTGTAATCGGACTGACCCGTGGAATAATTGTAGCATTTCATTTTACCTGCCCAGCGAACGTTGTGAAAAGGAAACTCATAAAACAATGGCAAAATTGTGTTTTTTCCTCCCCACTGAAAATAGTTTCATCATTTTTCAGTACATGGTATGGTACATAAGATGGTACCATGAGAAAATTACAACTTGTCTCGCAAGAAAGAAGCCCTCATACGGCTACGCGTATGGAAAAATTGAGCAGGGGATGAAAAAAGGAAAAATGGCTGCAGCGGGAAGGGGTTAAATAATTTTTTTAAGTCTTTTGCGGAGTAGCCCTTTTATCAGGTCCTAGAGTCAGCTTGGAGCTTGTGTATCCTCTCCTGGCAATAAGTGGTCCTATGATGGCAGGAGATAGCATTTTCTTGGTTTTGCCAGTGGGGGTCAGTAGCATGATAGAAGAAATAAGCCAGGATACACAAAAGAGCAGTACAAGAGGAAATAATAACAGTAACAAGGCAGAAATATTATGCATGGATTGATAAAAAAGAAAGGAAAGCATGTTTTACCTGAAAACCGTACATCTCTTGCAGGAACAAAAAGACTATGTCTCGCTGTGTTGTCCAGGCTGCTCTACACTGCCTACTCACAGGCGCAATCCCACTACTGATCAGCACGGGGGTTTTGACCTGCTCTGTTTCCGACCTGGGCCAGTTCACCCCTCCTTAGGACAACCTGGTGGCTCCAAGCTCCCCCAGAGTCACCATATTGATACCGAACTTAGTGTGGACACCCGACCAACATAGCACAGGACAGACCAGAACTCCTGGATTCAAGTGATCCACCAGCCTCAGCCTCCCAAGGAGCTGGGATTACAGGCTCACACCACAGAGCCCAGCAGATGTTTAGCACTGCTTTCTCTAACTTGAAGCGTCTGACCTCACCGAGTCCTACGGCACCCCCATTCTGCAAGCCAAGGTGGCGCATACAGTCTCAAAAATGGTATAGCTGTAATCGGACTGACCCGTGGAATAATTGTAGCATTTCATTTTACCTGCCCAGCGAACGTTGTGAAAAGGAAACTCATAAAACAATGGCAAAATTGTGTTTTTTCCTCCCAACTGAAAATAGTTTCATCATTTTTCAGTACATGGTATGGTACATAAGATGGTACCATGAGAAAATTACAACTTGTCTCGCAAGAAAGAAGCCCTCATACGGCTACGTGTATGGAAAAATTGAGCAGGGGACGAAAAAAGGAAAAATGGCTGCAGCGGGAAGGGGTTAAATAATTTTTTTAAGTCTTTTGCTGAGTAGCCCTTTTATCAGGTCCTAGAGTCGGCTTGGAGCTTGTGTATCCTCTCCTGGCAATAAGTGGTCCTATGATGGCAGGAGATAGCATTTTCTTGGTTTTGCCAGTGGGGGTCAGTAGCATGATAGAAGAAATAAGCCAGGATACACAAAAGAGCAGTACAAGAGGAAATAATAACAGTAACAAGGCAGAAATATTATGCATGGATTGATAAAAAAGAAAGGAAAGCATGTTTTACCTGAAAACCGTACATCTCTTGCAGGAACAAAAAGACTATGTCTCGCTGTGTTGTCCAGGCTGCTCTACACTGCCTACTCACAGGCGCAATCCCACTACTGATCAGCACGGGGGTTTTGACCTGCTCTGTTTCCAACCTGGGCCAGTTCACCCCTCCTTAGGACAACCTGGTGGCTCCAAGCTCCCCCAGAGTCACCATATTGATACCGAACTTAGTGTGGACACCCGATCAACATAGCACAGGACAGACCAGAACTCCTGGACTCAAGTGATCCACCAGCCTCAGGCTCCCAAGGAGCTGGGATTACAGGCTCACACCACAGAGCCCAGCAGATGTTTAGCACTGCTTTCTCTAACTTGAAGCGTCTGACCTTACCGAGTCCTACGGCTCCCCAATTCTGCAAGCCAAGGTGACGCATGCAGTCTCTAAAAATGGTATAGCTGTAATCGGACTGACCCGTGGAATAATTGTAGCATTTCATTTTACCTGCCCAGCGAACGTTGTGAAAAGGAAACTCATAAAACCATGGCAAAATTGTGTTTTTTCCTCCCCACTGAAAATAGTTTCATCATTTTTCAGTACATGGTATGGTACATAAGATGGTACCATGAGAAAATTACAACTTGTCTCGCAAGAAAGAAGCCCTCATACGGCTACGCGTATGGAAAAATTGAGCAGGGGATGAAAAAAGGAAAAATGGCTGCAGCGGGAAGAGGTTAAATAATTTTTTTAAGTCTTTTGCGGAGTAGCCCTTTTATCAGGTCCTAGAGTCGGCTTGGAGCTTGTGTATCCTCTCCTGGCAATAAGTGGTCCTATGATGGCAGGAGATAGCATTTTCTTGGTTTTGCCAGTGGGGGTCAGTAGCATGATAGAAGAAATAAGCCAGGATACACAAAAGAGCAGTACAAGAGGAAATAATAACAGTAACAAGGCAGAAATATTATGCATGGATTGATAAAAAAGAAAGGAAAGCATGTTTGACCTGAAAACCGTACATCTCTTGCAGGAACAAAAAGACTACGTCTCGCTGTGTTGTCCAGGCTGCTCTACACTGCTTACTCACAGGCGCAATCCCACTACTGATCAGCACGGGGGTTTTGACCTGCTCTGTTTCCGACCTGGGCTGGTTCACCCCTCCTTAGGACAACCTGGTGGCTCCAAGCTCCCCCAGAGTCACCATATTGATACCGAACTTAGTGTGGACACCCAATCAACATAGCACAGGACAGACCAGAACTCCTGGACTCAAGTGATCCACCAGCCTCAGCCTCCCACGGATCTGGGATTACAGGCTCACACCACAGAGTTTAGCAGATGTTTAGCACTGCTTTCTCTAACTTGAAGCGTGTGACCTCACCGAGTCCTACCGCACCCCCATTCTGCAAGCCAAGGTGACGCATGCAGTCTCTAAAAATGGTATAGCTGTAATCGGACTGACCCGTGGAATAATTGTAGCATTTTATTTTACCTGCCCAGCGAACGTTGTGAAAAGGAAACTCATAAAACAATGGCAAAATTGTGTTTTTTCCTCCCCACTGAAAATAGTTTCATCATTTTTCAGTACATGGTATGGTACATAAGATGGTACCATGAGAAAATTACAACTTGTCTCGCAAGAAAGAAGCCCTCATACGGCTACATGTATGGAAAAATTGAGCAGGGGATGAAAAAAGGAAAAATGGCTGCAGCGGGAAGGGGTTAAATAATTTTTTTAAGTCTTTTGCTGAGTAGCCCTTTTATCAGGTCCTAGAGTCGGCTTGGAGCTTGTGTATCCTCTCCTGGCAATAAGTGGTCCCATGATGGCAGGAGATAGCATTTTCTTGGTTTTGCCAGTGGGGGTCAGTAGCATGATAGAAGAAATAAGCCAGGATACACAAAAGAGCAGTACAAGAGGAAATAATAACAGTAACAAGGCAGAAATATTATGCATGGATTGATAAAAAAGAAAGGAAAGCACGTTTTACCTGAAAACCGTACATCTCTTGCAGGAACAAAAAGACTATGTCTCGCTGTGTTGTCCAGGCTGCTCTACACTGGCTACTCACAGACGCAATCCCACTACTGATCAGCACGGAGGTTTTGACCTGCTCTGTTTCCAACCTGGGCTGGTTCACCTCTCCTTAGGACAACCTGGTGGCTCCAAGCTCCCCCCGAGTCACCATATTGATACCGAACTTAGTGTGGACACCCGATCAACATAGCACAGGACAGACCAGAACTCCTGGACTCAAGTGATCCACCAGACTCAGCCTCCCAAGGAGCTGGGATTACAGGCTCACGCCACAGAGTCCAGCAGATGTTTAGCACTGCTTTCTCTAACTTGAAGCGTCTGACCTTACCGAGTCCTACGGCTCCCCAATTCTGCAAGCCAAGGTGACGCATGCAGTCTCTAAAAATGGTATAGCTGTAATCGGACTGACCTGTGGAATAATTGTAGCATTTCATTTTACCTGCCCAGCGAACGTTGTGAAAAGGAAACTCATAAAACAATGGGAAAATTGTGTTTTTTCCTCCCCACTGAAAATAGTTTCATCATTTTTCAGTACATGGTATGGTACATAAGATGGTACCATGAGAAAATTACAACTTGTCTCGCAAGAAAGAAGCCCTCATATGGCTACGCGTATGGAAAAATTGAGCAGGGGATGAAAAAAGGAAAAATTGCTGCAGCGGGAAGAGGTTAAATAATTTTTTTAAGTCTTTTGCGGAGTAGCCCTTTTATCAGGTCCTAGAGTCGGCTTGGAGCTTGTGTATCCTCTCCTGGCAATAAGTGGTCCTATGATGGCAGGAGATAGCATTTTCTTGGTTTTGCCAGTGGGGGTCAGTAGCATGATAGAAGAAATAAGCCAGGATACACAAAAGAGCAGTACAAGAGGAAATAATAACAGTAACAAGGCAGAAATATTATGCATGGATTGATAAAAAAGAAAGGAAAGCATGTTTTACCTGAAAACCGTACATCTCTTGCAGGAACAAAAAGACTACGTCTCGCTGTGTTGTCCAGGCTGCTCTACACTGCCTACTCACAGGCGCAATCCCACTACTGATCAGCACGGGGGTTTTGACCTGCTCTGTTTCTGACCTGGGCTGGTTCACCCCTCCTTAGGACAACCTGGTGGCTCCAAGCTCCCCCAGAGTCATCATATTGATACCGAACTTAGTGTGGACACCCAATCAACATAGCACAGGACAGACCTGAACTCCTGGACTCAAGTGATCCACCAGCCTCAGCCTCCCACGGATCTGGGATTACAGGCTCACACCACAGAGTCTAGCAGATGTTTAGCACTGCTTTCTCTAACTTGAAGCGTGTGACCTCACCGAGTCCTACGGCACCCCCATTCTGCAAGCCAAGGTGACGCATGCAGTCTCTAAAAATGGTATAGCTGTAATCGGACTGACCCGTGGAATAATTGTAGCATTTCATTTTACCTGCCCAGCGAACGTTGTGAAAAGGAAACTCATAAAACAATGGCAAAATTGTGTTTTTTCCTCCCCACTGAAAATAGTTTCATAATTTTTCAGTACATGGTATGGTACATAAGATGGTACCATGAGAAAATTACAACTTGTCCCGCAAGAAAGAAGCCCTCATACGATTACGCGTATGGAAAAATTGAGCAGGGGATGAAAAAAGGAAAAATGGCTGCAGCGGGAAGGGGTTAAATAATTTTTTTACGTCTTTTGCGGAGTAGCCCTTTCATCAGGTCCTAGAGTCGGCTTGGAGCTTGTGTATCCTCTCCTGGCAATAAGTGGTCCTATGATGGCAGGAGATAGCATTTTCTTGGTTTTGCCAGTGGGGGTCAGTAGCATGATAGAAGAAATAAGCCAGGATACACAAAAGAGCAGTACAAGAGGAAATAATAACAGTAACAAGGCAGAAATATTATGCATGGATTGATAAAAAAGAAAGGAAAGCATGTTTTACCTGAAAACCGTACATCTCTTGCAGGAACAAAAAGACTATGTCTCGCTGTGTTGTCCAGGCTGCTCTACACTGGCTACTCACAGACGCAATCCCACTACTGATCAGCATGGAGGTTTTGACCTGCTCTGTTTCCAACCTGGGCTGGTTCACCTCTCCTTAAGACAACCTGGTGGCCCCAAGCTCCCCCCGAGTCACCATATTGATACCAAACTTAGTGTGGACACCCGATCAACATAGCACAGGACAGACCAGAACTCCTGGACTCAAGTGATCCACCAGACTCAACCTCCCAAGGAGCTGGGATTACAGGCTCACGCCACAGAGCCCAGCAGATGTTTAGCACTGCTTTCTCTAACTTGAAGCGTCTGACCTTACCGAGTCCTACGGCTCCCCCATTCTGCAAGCCAAGGTGACGCATGCAGTCTCTAAAAATGGTATAGCTGTAATCGGACTGACCCGTGGAATAATTGTAGCATTTCATTTTACCTGCCCAGCGAACGTTGTGAAAAGGAAACTCATAAAACAATGGCAAAATTGTGTTTTTTCCTCCCCACTGAAAATAGTTTCATCATTTTTCAGTACATGGTATGGTACATAAGATGGTACCATGAGAAAATTACAACTTGTCTCGCAAGAAAGAAGCCCTCATACGACTACGCGTATGGAAAAATTGAGCAGGGGATGAAAAAAGGAAAAATGGCTGCAGCGGGAAGGGGTTAAATAATTTTTTTACGTCTTTTGCGGAGTAGCCCTTTCATCAGGTCCTAGAGTCGGCTTGGAGCTTGTGTATCCTCTCCTGGCAATAAGTGGTCCTATGATGGCAGGAGATAGCATTTTCTTGGTTTTGCCAGTGGGGGTCAGTAGCATGATAGAAGAAATAAGCCAGGATACACAAAAGAGCAGTACAAGAGGAAATAATAACAGTAACAAGGCAGAAATATTATGCATGGATTGATAAAAAAGAAAGGAAAGCATGTTTTACCTGAAAACCGTACATCTCTTGCAGGAACAAAAAGACTATGTCTCGCTGTGTTGTCCAGGCTGCTCTACACTGGCTACTCACAGACGCAATCCCACTACTGATCAGCATGGAGGTTTTGACCTGCTCTGTTTCCAACCTGGGCTGGTTCACCTCTCCTTAAGACAACCTGGTGGCCCCAAGCTCCCCCCGAGTCACCATATTGATACCAAACTTAGTGTGGACACCCGATCAACATAGCACAGGACAGACCAGAACTCCTGGACTCAAGTGATCCACCAGACTCAACCTCCCAAGGAGCTGGGATTACAGGCTCACGCCACAGAGCCCAGCAGATGTTTAGCACTGCTTTCTCTAACTTGAAGCGTCTGACCTTACCAAGTCCTACGGCTCCCCCATTCTGCAAGCCAAGGTGACGCATGCAGTCTCTAAAAATGGTATAGCTGTAATCGGACTGACCCGTGGAATAATTGTAGCATTTCATTTTACCTGCCCAGCGAACGTTGTGAAAAGGAAACTCATAAAACAATGGCAAAATTGTGTTTTTTCCTCCCCACTGAAAATAGTTTCATCATTTTTCAGTACATGGTATGGTACATAAGATGGTACCATGAGAAAATTACAACTTGTCTCGCAAGAAAGAAGCCCTCATACGGCTACGCGTATGGAAAAATTGAGCAGGGGATGAAAAAAGGAAAAATGGCTGCAGCGGGAAGGGGTTAAATAATTTTTTTAAGTCTTTTGCGGAGTAGCCCTTTTATCAGGTCCTAGAGTCAGCTTGGAGCTTGTGTATCCTCTCCTGGCAATAAGTGGTCCTATGATGGCAGGAGATAGCATTTTCTTGGTTTTGCCAGTGGGGGTCAGTAGCATGATAGAAGAAATAAGCCAGGATACACAAAAGAGCAGTACAAGAGGAAATAATAACAGTAACAAGGCAGAAATATTATGCATGGATTGATAAAAAAGAAAGGAAAGCATGTTTTACCTGAAAACCGTACATCTCTTGCAGGAACAAAAAGACTACGTCTCGCTGTGTTGTCCAGGCTGCTCTACACTGCCTACTCACAGGCGCAATCCCACTACTGATCAGCACGGGGGTTTTGACCTGCTCTGTTTCCGACCTGGGCTGGTTCACCCCTCCTTAGGACAACCTGGTGGCTCCAAGCTCCCCCAGAGTCATCATATTGATACCGAACTTAGTGTGGACACCCAATCAACATAGCACAGGACAGACCTGAACTCCTGGACTCAAGTGATCCACCAGCCTCAGCCTCCCACGGATCTGGGATTACAGGCTCACACCACAGAGTCTAGAAGATGTTTAGCACTGCTTTCTCTAACTTGAAGCGTGTGACCTCACCGAGTCCTACGGCACCCCCATTCTGCAAGCCAAGGTGACGCATGCAGTCTCTAAAAATGGTATAGCTGTAATCGGACTGACCCGTGGAATAATTGTAGCATTTCATTTTACCTGCCCAGCGAACGTTGTGAAAAGGAAACTCATAAAACAATGGCAAAATTGTGTTTTTTCCTCCCCACTGAAAATAGTTTCATAATTTTTCAGTACATGGTATGGTACATAAGATGGTACCATGAGAAAATTACAACTTGTCTCGCAAGAAAGAAGCCCTCATACGATTACGCGTATGGAAAAATTGAGCAGGGGATGAAAAAAGGAAAAATGGCTGCAGCGGGAAGGGGTTAAATAATTTTTTTACGTCTTTTGCGGAGTAGCCCTTTCATCAGGTCCTAGAGTCGGCTTGGAGCTTGTGTATCCTCTCCTGGCAATAAGTGGTCCTATGATGGCAGGAGATAGCATTTTCTTGGTTTTGCCAGTGGGGGTCAGTAGCATGATAGAAGAAATAAGCCAGGATACACAAAAGAGCAGTACAAGAGGAAATAATAACAGTAACAAGGCAGAAATATTATGCATGGATTGATAAAAAAGAAAGGAAAGCATGTTTTACCTGAAAACCGTACATCTCTTGCAGGAACAAAAAGACTATGTCTCGCTGTGTTGTCCAGGCTGCTCTACACTGGCTACTCACAGACGCAATCCCACTACTGATCAGCATGGAGGTTTTGACCTGCTCTGTTTCCAACCTGGGCTGGTTCACCTCTCCTTAAGACAACCTGGTGGCCCCAAGCTCCCCCCGAGTCACCATATTGATACCAAACTTAGTGTGGACACCCGATCAACATAGCACAGGACAGACCAGAACTCCTGGACTCAAGTGATCCACCAGACTCAACCTCCCAAGGAGCTGGGATTACAGGCTCACGCCACAGAGCCCAGCAGATGTTTAGCACTGCTTTCTCTAACTTGAAGCGTCTGACCTTACCGAGTCCTACGGCTCCCCCATTCTGCAAGCCAAGGTGACGCATGCAGTCTCTAAAAATGGTATAGCTGTAATCGGACTGACCCGTGGAATAATTGTAGCATTTCATTTTACCTGCCCAGCGAACGTTGTGAAAAGGAAACTCATAAAACAATGGCAAAATTGTGTTTTTTCCTCCCCACTGAAAATAGTTTCATCATTTTTCAGTACATGGTATGGTACATAAGATGGTACCATGAGAAAATTACAACTTGTCTCGCAAGAAAGAAGCCCTCATACGACTACGCGTATGGAAAAATTGAGCAGGGGATGAAAAAAGGAAAAATGGCTGCAGCGGGAAGGGGTTAAATAATTTTTTTACGTCTTTTGCGGAGTAGCCCTTTCATCAGGTCCTAGAGTCGGCTTGGAGCTTGTGTATCCTCTCCTGGCAATAAGTGGTCCTATGATGGCAGGAGATAGCATTTTCTTGGTTTTGCCAGTGGGGGTCAGTAGCATGATAGAAGAAATAAGCCAGGATACACAAAAGAGCAGTACAAGAGGAAATAATAACAGTAACAAGGCAGAAATATTATGCATGGATTGATAAAAAAGAAAGGAAAGCATGTTTTACCTGAAAACCGTACATCTCTTGCAGGAACAAAAAGACTATGTCTCGCTGTGTTGTCCAGGCTGCTCTACACTGGCTACTCACAGACGCAATCCCACTACTGATCAGCATGGAGGTTTTGACCTGCTCTGTTTCCAACCTGGGCTGGTTCACCTCTCCTTAAGACAACCTGGTGGCCCCAAGCTCCCCCCGAGTCACCATATTGATACCAAACTTAGTGTGGACACCCGATCAACATAGCACAGGACAGACCAGAACTCCTGGACTCAAGTGATCCACCAGACTCAACCTCCCAAGGAGCTGGGATTACAGGCTCACGCCACAGAGCCCAGCAGATGTTTAGCACTGCTTTCTCTAACTTGAAGCGTCTGACCTTACCAAGTCCTACGGCTCCCCCATTCTGCAAGCCAAGGTGACGCATGCAGTCTCTAAAAATGGTATAGCTGTAATCGGACTGACCCGTGGAATAATTGTAGCATTTCATTTTACCTGCCCAGCGAACGTTGTGAAAAGGAAACTCATAAAACAATGGCAAAATTGTGTTTTTTCCTCCCCACTGAAAATAGTTTCATCATTTTTCAGTACATGGTATGGTACATAAGATGGTACCATGAGAAAATTACAACTTGTCTCGCAAGAAAGAAGCCCTCATACGGCTACGCGTATGGAAAAATTGAGCAGGGGATGAAAAAAGGAAAAATGGCTGCAGCGGGAAGGGGTTAAATAATTTTTTTAAGTCTTTTGCGGAGTAGCCCTTTCATCAGGTCCTAGAGTCAGCTTGGAGCTTGTGTATCCTCTCCTGGCAATAAGTGGTCCTATGATGGCAGGAGATAGCATTTTCTTGGTTTTGCCAGTGGGGGTCAGTAGCATGATAGAAGAAATAAGCCAGGATACACAAAAGAGCAGTACAAGAGGAAATAATAACAGTAACAAGGCAGAAATATTATGCATGGATTGATAAAAAAGAAAGGAAAGCATGTTTTACCTGAAAACCGTACATCTCTTGCAGGAACAAAAAGACTATGTCTCGCTGTGTTGTCCAGGCTGCTCTACACTGCCTACTCACAGGTGCAATCCCACTACTGATCAGCACGGGGGTTTTGACCTGCTCTGTTTCCGACCTGGGCCAGTTCACCCCTCCTTAGGACAACCTGGTGGCTCCAAGCTCCCCCAGAGTCACCATATTGATACCGAACTTAGTGTGGACACCCGATCAACATAGCACAGGACAGACCAGAACTCCTGGACTCAAGTGATCCACCAGCCTCAGGCTCCCAAGGAGCTGGGATTACAGGCTCACACCACAGAGCCCAGCAGATGTTTAGCACTGCTTTCTCTAACTTGAAGCGTCTGACCTTACCGAGTCCTACGGCTCCCCAATTCTGCAAGCCAAGGTGACGCATGCAGTCTCTAAAAATGGTATAGCTGTAATCGGACTGACCCGTGGAATAATTGTAGCATTTCATTTTACCTGCCCAGCGAACGTTGTGAAAATTAAACTCATAAAACCATGGCAAAATTGTGTTTTTTCCTCCCCACTGAAAATAGTTTCATCATTTTTCAGTACATGGTATGGTACATAAGATGGTACCATGAGAAAATTACAACTTGTCTCGCAAGAAAGAAGCCCTCATACGGCTACGCGTATGGAAAAATTGAGCAGGGGATGAAAAAAGGAAAAATGGCTGCAGCGGGAAGGGGTTAAATAATTTTTTTAAGTCTTTTGCGGAGTAGCCCTTTTATCAGGTCCTAGAGTCGGCTTGGAGCTTGTGTATCCTCTCCTGGCAATAAGTGGTTCTATGATGGCAGGAGATAGCATTTTCTTGGTTTTTCCAGTGGGGGTCAGTAGCATGATAGAAGAAATAAGCCAGGATACACAAAAGAGCAGTACAAGAGGAAATAATAACAGTAACAAGGCAGAAATATTATGCATGGATTGATAAAAAAGAAAGGAAAGCATGTTTTACCTGAAAACCGTACATCTCTTGCAGGAACAAAAAGACTATGTCTCGCTGTGTTGTCCAGGCTGCTCTACACTGCCTACTCACAGGCGCAATCCCACTACTGATCAGCACAGGGGTTTTGACCTGCTCTGTTTCCAACCTGGGCCAGTTCACCCCTCCTTAGGACAACCTGGTGGCTCCAAGCTCCCCCAGAGTCACCATACTGATACCGAACTTAGTGTGGACACCCGATCAACATAGCACAGGACAGACCAGAACTCCTGGACTCAAGTGATCCACCAGCCTCAGGCTCCCAAGGAGCTGGGATTACAGGCTCACACCACAGAGCCCAGCAGATGTTTAGCACTGCTTTCTCTAACTTGAAGCGTCTGACCTTACCGAGTCCTACGGCTCCCCAATTCTGCAAGCCAAGGTGACGCATGCAGTCTCTAAAAATGGTATAGCTGTAATCGGACTGACCCGTGGAATAATTGTAGCATTTCATTTTACCTGCCCAGCGAACGTTGTGAAAAGGAAACTCATAAAACAATGGGAAAATTGTGTTTTTTCCTCCCCACTGAAAATAGTTTCATCATTTTTCAGTACATGGTATGGTACATAAGATGGTACCATGAGAAAATTACAACTTGTCTCGCAAGAAAGAAGCCCTCATATGGCTACGCGTATGGAAAAATTGAGCAGGGGATGAAAAAAGGAAAAATGGCTGCAGCGGGAAGAGGTTAAATAATTTTTTTAAGTCTTTTGCGGAGTAGCCCTTTTATCAGGTCCTAGAGTCGGCTTGGAGCTTGTGTATCCTCTCCTGGCAATAAGTGGTCCTATGATGGCAGGAGATAGCATTTTCTTGGTTTTGCCAGTGGGGGTCAGTAGCATGATAGAAGAAATAAGCCAGGATACACAAAAGAGCAGTACAAGAGGAAATAATAACAGTAACAAGGCAGAAATATTATGCATGGATTGATAAAAAAGAAAGGAAAGCATGTTTTACCTGAAAACCGTACATCTCTTGCAGGAACAAAAAAACTACGTCTCGCTGTGTTGTCCAGGCTGCTCTACACTGCCTACTCACAGGCGCAATCCCACTACTGATCAGCACGGGGGTTTTGACCTGCTCTGTTTCCGACCTGGGCTGGTTCACCCCTCCTTAGGACAACCTGGTGGCTCCAAGCTCCCCCAGAGTCATCATATTGATACCGAACTTAGTGTGGACACCCAATCAACATAGCACAGGACAGACCAGAACTCCTGGACTCAAGTGATCCACCAGCCTCAGCCTCCCACGGATCTGGGATTACAGGCTCACACCACAGAGTCTAGCAGATGTTTAGCACTGCTTTCTCTAACTTGAAGCGTGTGACCTCACCGAGTCCTACCGCACCCCCATTCTGCAAGCCAAGGTGACGCATGCAGTCTCTAAAAATGGTATAGCTGTAATCGGACTGACCCGTGGAATAATTGTAGCATTTCATTTTACCTGCCCAGCGAACGTTGTGAAAAGGAAACTCATAAAACAATGGCAAAATTGTGTTTTTTCCTCCCCACTGAAAATAGTTTCATCATTTTTCAGTACATGGTATGGTACATAAGATGGTACCATGAGAAAATTACAACTTGTCTCGCAAGAAAGAAGCCCTCATACGGCTACGTGTATGGAAAAATTGAGCAGGGGATGAAAAAAGGAAAAATGGCTGCAGCGGGAAGGGGTTAAATAATTTTTTAAAGTCTTTTGCGGAGAAGCCCTTTTATCAGGTCCTAGAGTCAGCTTAGAGCTTGTGTATCCTCTCCTGGCAATAAGTGGTCCTATGATGGCAGGAGATAGCATTTTCTTGGTTTTGCCAGTGGGGGTCAGTAGCATGATAGAAGAAATAAGCCAGGATACACAAAAGAGCAGTACAAGAGGAAATAATAACAGTAACAAGGCAGAAATATTATGCATGGATTGATAAAAAAGAAAGGAAAGCATGTTTTACCTGAAAACCGTACATCTCTTGCAGGAACAAAAAGACTACGTCTCGCTGTGTTGTCCAGGCTGCTCTACACTGCCTACTCACAGGCGCAATCCCACTACTGATCAGCACGGGGGTTTTGACCTGCTCTGTTTCTGACCTGGTTCACCCCTCCTTAGGACAACCTGGTGGCTCCAAGCTCCCCCAGAGTCATCATATTGATACCGAACTTAGTGTGGACACCCAATCAACATAGCACAGGACAGACCAGAACTCCTGGACTCAAGTGATCCACCAGCCTCAGCCTCCCACGGATCTGGGATTACAGGCTCACACCACAGAGTCTAGCAGATGTTTAGCACTGCTTTCTCTAACTTGAAGCGTGTGACCTCACCGAGTCCTACGGCACCCCCATTCTGCAAGCCAAGGTGACGCATGCAGTCTCTAAAAATGGTATAGCTGTAATCGGACTGACCCGTGGAATAATTGTAGCATTTCATTTTACCTGCCCAGCGAACGTTGTGAAAAGGAAACTCATAAAACAATGGCAAAATTGTGTTTTTTCCTCCCCACTGAAAATAGTTTCATCATTTTTCAGTACATGGTATGGTACATAAGATGGTACCATGAGAAAATTACAACTTGTCTCGCAAGAAAGAAGCCCTCATACGGCTACGTGTATGGAAAAATTGAGCAGGGGATGAAAAAAGGAAAAATGGCTGCAGCGGGAAGGGGTTAAATAATTTTTTTAAGTCTTTTGCTGAGTAGCCCTTTTATCAGGTCCTAGAGTCGGCTTGGAGCTTGTGTATCCTCTCCTGGCAATAAGTGGTCCTATGATGGCAGGAGATAGCATTTTCTTGGTTTTGCCAGTGGGGGTCAGTAGCATGATAGAAGAAATAAGCCAGGATACACAAAAGAGCAGTAGAAGAGGAAATAATAACAGTAACAAGGCAGAAATATTATGCATGGATTGATAAAAAAGAAAGGAAAGCATGTTTTACCTGAAAACCGTACATCTCTTGCAGGAACAAAAAGACTACGTCTCGCTGTGTTGTCCAGGCTGCTCTACACTGCCTACTCACAGGCGCAATCCCACTACTGATCAGCACGGGGGTTTTGACCTGCTCTGTTTCTGACCTGGGCTGGTTCACCCCTCCTTAGGACAACCTGGTGGCTCCAAGCTCCCCCAGAGTCACCATATTGATACTGAACTTAGTGTGGACACCCAATCAACATAGCACAGGACAGACCAGAACTCCTGGACTCAAGTGATCCACCAGCCTCAGCCTCCCACGGATCTGGGATTACAGGCTCACACCACAGAGTCTAGCAGATGTTTAGCACTGCTTTCTCTAACTTGAAGCGTGTGACCTCACCGAGTCCTACGGCACCCCCATTCTGCAAGCCAAGGTGACGCATGCAGTCTCTAAAAATGGTATAGCTGTAATCGGACTGACCCGTGGAATAATTGTAGCATTTCATTTTACCTGCCCAGCGAACGTTGTGAAAAGGAAACTCATAAAACAATGGCAAAATTGTGTTTTTTCCTCCCCACTGAAAATAGTTTCATCATTTTTCAGTACATGGTATGGTACATAAGATGGTACCATGAGAAAATTACAACTTGTCTCGCAAGAAAGAAGCCCTCATACGGCTACGTGTATGGAAAAATTGAGCAGGGGATGAAAAAAGGAAAAATGGCTGCAGCGGGAAGGGGTTAAATAATTTTTTTAAGTCTTTTGCTGAGTAGCCCTTTTATCAGGTCCTAGAGTCGGCTTGGAGCTTGTGTATCCTCTCCTGGCAATAAGTGGTCCCATGATGGCAGGAGATAGCATTTTCTTGGTTTTGCCAGTGGGGGTCAGTAGCATGATAGAAGAAATAAGCCAGGATACACAAAAGAGCAGTACAAGAGGAAATAATAACAGTAACAAGGCAGAAATATTATGCATGGATTGATAAAAAAGAAAGGAAAGCACGTTTTACCTGAAAACCGTACATCTCTTGCAGGAACAAAAAGACTATGTCTCGCTGTGTTGTCCAGGCTGCTCTACACTGGCTACTCACAGACGCAATCCCACTACTGATCAGCACGGAGGTTTTGACCTGCTTTGTTTCCAACCTGGGCTGGTTCACCTCTCCTTAGGACAACCTGGTGGCTCCAAGCTCCCCCCGAGTCACCATATTGATACCGAACTTAGTGTGGACACCCAATCAACATATCACAGGACAGACCAGAACTCCTGGACTCAAGTGATCCACCAGCCTCAGGCTCCCAAGGAGCTGGGATTACAGGCTCACGCCACAGAGTCCAGCAGATGTTTAGCACTGCTTTCTCTAACTTGAAGCGTCTGACCTTACCGAGTCCTACGGCTCCCCAATTCTGCAAGCCAAGGTGACGCATGCAGTCTCTAAAAATGGTATAGCTGTAATCGGACTGACCTGTGGAATAATTGTAGCATTTCATTTTACCTGCCCAGCGAACGTTGTGAAAAGGAAACTCATAAAACAATGGGAAAATTGTGTTTTTTCCTCCCCACTGAAAATAGTTTCATCATTTTTCAGTACATGGTATGGTACATAAGATGGTACCATGAGAAAATTACAACTTGTCTCGCAAGAAAGAAGCCCTCATACGGCTACGTGTATGGAAAAATTGAGCAGGGGATGAAAAAAGGAAAAATGGCTGCAGCGGGAAGGGGTTAAATAATTTTTTTAAGTCTTTTGCGGAGTAGCCCTTTTATCAGGTCCTAGAGTCGGCTTGGAGCTTGTGTATCCTCTCCTGGCAATAAGTGGTCCTATGATGGCAGGAGATAGCATTTTCTTGGTTTTGCCAGTGGGGGTCAGTAGCATGATAGAAGAAATAAGCCAGGATACACAAAAGAGCAGTACAAGAGGAAATAATAACAGTAACAAGGCAGAAATATTATGCATGGATTGATAAAAAAGAAAGGAAAGCATGTTTTACCTGAAAACCGTACATCTCTTGCAGGAACAAAAAGACTACGTCTCGCTGTGTTGTCCAGGCTGCTCTACACTGCCTACTCACAGGCGCAATCCCACTACTGATCAGCACGGGGGTTTTGACCTGCTCTGTTTCCGACCTGGGCTGGTTCACCCCTCCTTAGGACAACCTGGTGGCTCCAAGCTCCCCCAGAGTCATCATATTGATACCGAACTTAGTGTGGACACCCAATCAACATAGCACAGGACAGACCAGAACTCCTGGACTCCTGGACTCAAGTGAT
Source organism: Eleutherodactylus coqui (assembly GCF_035609145.1). Taxonomy (NCBI): domain Eukaryota; kingdom Metazoa; phylum Chordata; class Amphibia; order Anura; family Eleutherodactylidae; genus Eleutherodactylus; species Eleutherodactylus coqui. The sequence goes on from NC_089842.1 coordinate 187,459,452, forward strand.
CCACCAGCCTCAGCCTCCCACGGATCTGGGATTACAGGCTCACACCACAGAGTCTAGCAGATGTTTAGCACTGCTTTCTCTAACTTGAAGCGTGTGACCTCACCGAGTCCTACGGCACCCCCATTCTGCAAGCCAAGGTGACGCATGCAGTCTCTAAAAATGGTATAGCTGTAATCGGACTGACCCGTGGAATAATTGTAGCATTTCATTTTACCTGCCCAGCGAACGTTGTGAAAAGGAAACTCATAAAACAATGGCAAAATTGTGTTTTTTCCTCCCCACTGAAAATAGTTTCATCATTTTTCAGTACATGGTATGGTACATAAGATGGTACCATGAGAAAATTACAACTTGTCTCGCAAGAAAGAAGCCCTCATACGGCTACGTGTATGGAAAAATTGAGCAGGGGATGAAAAAAGGAAAAATGGCTGCAGCGGGAAGGGGTTAAATAATTTTTTTAAGTCTTTTGCTGAGTAGCCCTTTTATCAGGTCCTAGAGTCGGCTTGGAGCTTGTGTATCCTCTCCTGGCAATAAGTGGTCCTATGATGGCAGGAGATAGCATTTTCTTGGTTTTGCCAGTGGGGGTCAGTAGCATGATAGAAGAAATAAGCCAGGATACACAAAAGAGCAGTACAAGAGGAAATAATAACAGTAACAAGGCAGAAATATTATGCATGGATTGATAAAAAAGAAAGGAAAGCACGTTTTACCTGAAAACCGTACATCTCTTGCAGGAACAAAAAGACTATGTCTCGCTGTGTTGTCCAGGCTGCTCTACACTGGCTACTCACAGACGCAATCCCACTACTGATCAGCATGGGGGTTTTGACCTGCTCTGTTTCCGACCTGAGCCAGTTCACCCCTCCTTAGGACAACCTGGTGGCTCCAAGCTCCCCCAGAGTCACCATATTGATACCAAACTTAGTGTGGACACCCGATCAACATAGCACAGGACAGACCAGAACTCCTGGACTCAAGTGATCCACTGGCCTCAGCCTCCCAAGGAGCTGGGATTACAGGCTCACGCCACAGAGCCCAGCAGATGTTTAGCACTGCTTTCTCTAACTTGAAGCGTCTGACCTTACCGAGTCCTACGGCACCCCCATTCTGCAAGCCAAGGTGGCGCATGCAGTCTCTAAAAATGGTATAGCTGTAATCGGACTTACCCGTGGAATAATTGTAGCATTTTATTTTACCTGCCCAGCGAACGTTGTGAAAAGGAAACTCATAAAACAATGGGAAAATTGTGTTTTTTCCTCCCCACTGAAAATAGTTTCATCATTTTTCAGTACATGGTATGGTACATAAGATGGTACCATGAGAAAATTACAACTTGTCTCGCAAGAAAGAAGCCCTCATACGGCTACGCGTATGGAAAAATTGAGCAAGGGATGAAAAAAGGAAAAATGGCTGCAGCGGGAAGGGGTTAAATATTTTTTTTAAGTCTTTTGCGGAGTAGTCCTTTTATCAGGTCCTAGAGTCGGCTTGGAGCTTGTGTATCCTCTCCTGGCAATAAGTGGTCCTATGATGGCAGGAGATAGCATTTTCTTGGTTTTGCCAGTGGGGGTCAGTAGCATGATAGAAGAAATAAGCCAGGATACACAAAAGAGCAGTACAAGAGGAAATAATAACAGTAACAAGGCAGAAATATTATGCATGGATTGATAAAAAAGAAAGGAAAGCACGTTTTACCTGAAAACCGTACATCTCTTGCAGGAACAAAAAGACTATGTCTCGCTGTGTTGTCCAGGCTGCTCTACACTGGCTACTCACAGACGCAATCCCACTACTGATCAGCACGGAGGTTTTGACCTGCTCTGTTTCCAACCTGGGCTGGTTCACCTCTCCTTAGGACAACCTGGTGGCTCCAAGCTCCCCCCGAGTCACCATATTGATACCGAACTTAGTGTGGACACCCGATCAACATAGCACAGGACAGACCAGAACTCCTGGACTCAAGTGATCCACCAGCCTCAGCCTCCCACGGATCTGGGATTACAGGCTCACACCACAGAGTCTAGCAGATGTTTAGCACTGCTTTCTCTAACTTGAAGCGTGTCACCTCACCGAGTCCTACGGCACCCCCATTCTGCAAGCCAAGGTGACGCATGCAGTCTCTAAAAATGGTATAGCTGTAATCGGACTGACCCGTGGAATAATTGTAGCATTTCATTTTACCTGCCCAGCGAACGTTGTGAAAAGGAAACTCATAAAACAATGGCAAAATTGTGTTTTTTCCTCCCCACTGAAAATAGTTTCATCATTTTTCAGTACATGGTATGGTACATAAGATGGTACCATGAGAAAATTACAACTTGTCTCGCAAGAAAGAAGCCCTCATACGGCTACGTGTATGGAAAAATTGAGCAGGGGATGAAAAAAGGAAAAATGGCTGCAGCGGGAAGGGGTTAAATAATTTTTTTAAGTCTTTTGCGGAGTTGCCCTTTTATCAGGTCCTAGAGTCGGCTTGGAGCTTGTGTATCCTCTCCTGGCAATAAGTGGTCCTATGATGGCAGGAGATAGCATTTTCTTGGTTTTGCCAGTGGGGGTCAGTAGCATGATAGAAGAAATAAGCCAGGATACACAAAAGAGCAGTACAAGAGGAAATAATAACAGTAACAAGGCAGAAATATTATGCATGGATTGATAAAAAAGAAAGGAAAGCACGTTTTACCTGAAAACCGTACATCTCTTGCAGGAACAAAAAGACTATGTCTCGCTGTGTTGTCCAGGCTGCTCTACACTGGCTACTCACAGACGCAATCCCACTACTGATCAGCATGGGGGTTTTGACCTGCTCTGTTTCCGACCTGAGCCAGTTCACCCCTCCTTAGGACAACCTGGTGGCTCCAAGCTCCCCCAGAGTCACCATATTGATACCAAACTTAGTGTGGACACCCGATCAACATAGCACAGGACAGACCAGAACTCCTGGACTCAAGTGATCCACCAGACTCAGCCTCCCAAGGAGCTGGGATTACAGGCTCACACCACAGAGCCCAGCAGATGTTTAGCACTGCTTTCTCTAACTTGAAGCGTCTGACCTTACCGAGTCCTACGGCACCCCCATTCTGCAAGCCAAGGTGGCGCATGCAGTCTCTAAAAATGGTATAGCTGTAATCGGACTGACCCGTGGAATAATTGTAGCATTTTATTTTACCTGCCCAGCGAACGTTGTGAAAAGGAAACTCATAAAACAATGGCAAAATTGTGTTTTTTCCTCCCCACTGAAAATAGTTTCATCATTTTTCAGTACATGGTATGGTACATAAGATGGTACCATGAGAAAATTACAACTTGTCTCGCAAGAAAGAAGCCCTCATACGGCTACGCGTATGGAAAAATTGAGCAGGGGATGAAAAAAGGAAAAATGGCTGCAGCGGGAAGGGGTTAAATAATTTTTTTAAGTCTTTTGCGGAGTAGCCCTTTTATCAGGTCCTAGAGTCGGCTTGGAGCTTGTGTATCCTCTCCTGGCAATAAGTGGTCCTATGATGGCAGGAGATAGCATTTTCTTGGTTTTGCCAGTGGGGGTCAGTAGCATGATAGAAGAAATAAGCCAGGATACACAAAAGAGCAGTACAAGAGGAAATAATAACAGTAACAAGGCAGAAATATTATGCATGGATTGATAAAAAAGAAAGGAAAGCACGTTTTACCTGAAAACCGTACATCTCTTGCAGGAACAAAAAGACTATGTCTCGCTGTGTTGTCCAGGCTGCTCTACACTGGCTACTCACAGACGCAATCCCACTACTGATCAGCACGGAGGTTTTGACCTGCTCTGTTTCCAACCTGGGCTGGTTCACCTCTCCTTAGGACAACCTGGTGGCTCCAAGCTCCCCCAGAGTCACCATATTGATACCGAACTTAGTGTGGACACCTGATCAACATAGCACAGGACAGACCAGAACTCCTGGACTCAAATGATCCACCAGCCTCAGGCTCCAAAGGAGCTGGGATTACAGGCTCACACCACAGAGCCCAGCAGATGTTTAGCACTGCTTTCTCTAACTTGAAGCGTCTGACCTTACCGAGTCCTACGGCTCCCCAATTCTGCAAGCCAAGGTGACGCATGCAGTCTCTAAAAATGGTATAGCTGTAATCGGACTGACCCGTTGAATAATTGTAGCATTTCATTTTACCTGCCCAGCGAACGTTGTGAAAAGGAAACTCATAAAACAATGGGAAAATTGTGTTTTTTCCTCCCCACTGAAAATAGTTTCATCATTTTTCAGTACATGGTATGGTACATAAGATGGTACCATGAGAAAATTACAACTTGTCTCGCAAGAAAGAAGCCCTCATACGGCTACGCGTATGGAAAAATTGAGCAGGGGATGAAAAAAGGAAAAATGGCTGCAGCGGGAAGAGGTTAAATAATTTTTTTAAGTCTTTTGCGGAGTAGCCCTTTTATCAGGTCCTAGAGTCGGCTTGGAGCTCGTGTATCCTCTCCTGGCAATAAGGGATCCTATGATGGCAGGAGATAGCATTTTCTTGGTTTTGCCAGTGGGGGTCAGTAGCATGATAGAAGAAATAAGCCAGGATACACAAAAGAGCAGTACAAGAGGAAATAATAACAGTAACAAGGCAGAAATATTATGCATGGATTGATAAAAAAGAAAGGAAAGCATGTTTTACCTGAAAACCGTACATCTCTTGCAGGAACAAAAAGACTACGTCTCGCTGTGTTGTCCAGGCTGCTCTACACTGCCTACTCACAGGCGCAATCCCACTACTGATCAGCACGGGGGTTTTGACCTGCTCTGTTTCCGACCTGGGCTGGTTCACCCCTCCTTAGGACAACCTGGTGGCTCCAAGCTCCCCCAGAGTCACCATATTGATACCGAACTTAGTGTGGACACCCAATCAACATAGCACAGGACAGACTAGAACTCCTGGACTCAAGTGATCCACCAGCCTCAGCCTCCCACGGATCTGGGATTACAGGCTCACACCACAGAGTCTAGCAGATGTTTAGCACTGCTTTCTCTAACTTGAAGCGTGTGACCTCACCGAGACCTACGGCACCCCCATTCTGCAAGCCAAGGTAACGCATGCAGTCTCTAAAAATGGTATAGCTGTAATCGGACTGACCCGTGGAATAATTGTAGCATTTCATTTTACCTACCCAGCGAACGTTGTGAAAAGGAAACTCATAAAACAATGGCAAAATTGTGTTTTTTCCTCCCCACTGAAAATAGTTTCATCATTTTTCAGTACATGGTATGGTACATAAGATGGTACCATGAGAAAATTACAACTTGTCTCGCAAGAAAGAAGCCCTCATACGGCTACGTGTATGGAAAAATTGAGCAGGGGATGAAAAAAGGAAAAATGGCTGCAGCGGGAAGGGGTTAAATAATTTTTTTAAGTCTTTTGCGGAGTAGCCCTTTTATCAGGTCCTAGAGTCGGCTTGGAGCTTGTGTATCCTCTCCTGGCAATAAGTGGTCCTATGATGGCAGGAGATAGCATTTTCTTGGTTTTGCCAGTGGGGGTCAGTAGCATGATAGAAGAAATAAGCCAGGATACACAAAAGAGCAGTACAAGAGGAAATAATAACAGTAACAAGGCAGAAATATTATGCATGGATTGATAAAAAAGAAAGGAAAGCACGTTTTACCTGAAAAACGTACATCTCTTGCAGGAACAAAAAGACTATGTCTCGCTGTGTTGTCCAGGCTGCTCTACACTGGCTACTCACAGACGCAATCCCACTACTGATCAGCATGGGGGTTTTGACCTGCTCTGTTTCTGACCTGAGCCAGTTCACCCCTCCTTAGGACAACCTGGTGGCTCCAAGCTCCCCCAGAGTCACCATATTGATACCAAACTTAGTGTGGACACCCGATCAACATAGCACAGGACAGACCAGAACTCCTGGACTCAAGTGATCCACCAGACTCAGCCTCCCAAGGAGCTGGGATTACAGGCTCACGCCACAGAGCCCAGCAGATGTTTAGCACTGCTTTCTCTAACTTGAAGCGTCTGACCTTACCGAGTCCTACGGCACCCCCATTCTGCAAGCCAAGGTGGCGCATGCAGTCTCTAAAAATGGTATAGCTGTAATCGGACTGACCCGTGGAATAATTGTAGCATTTCATTTTACCTGCCCAGCGAACGTTGTGAAAAGGAAACTCATAAAACAATGGGAAAATTGTGTTTTTTCCTCCCCACTGAAAATAGTTTCATCATTTTTCAGTACATGGTATGGTACATAAGATGGTACCATGAGAAAATTACAACTTGTCTCGCAAGAAAGAAGCCCTCATACGGCTACGCGTATGGAAAAATTGAGCAGGGGATGAAAAAAGGAAAAATGGCTGCAGCGGGAAGAGGTTAAATAATTTTTTTAAGTCTTTTGCGGAGTAGCCCTTTTATCAGGTCCTAGAGTCGGCTTGGAGCTTGTGTATCCTCTCCTGGCAATAAGGGGTCCTATGATGGCAGGAGATAGCATTTTCTTGGTTTTGCCAGTGGGGGTCAGTAGCATGATAGAAGAAATAAGCCAGGATACACAAAAGAGCAGTACAAGAGGAAATAATAACAGTAACAAGGCAGAAATATTATGCATGGATTGATAAAAAAGAAAGGAAAGCATGTTTTACCTGATAACCGTACATCTCTTGCAGGAACAAAAAGACTATGTCTCGCTGTGTTGTCCAGGCTGCTCTACACTGCCTACTCACAGGCGCAATCCCACTACTGATCAGCACGGGGGGTTTGACCTGCTCTGTTTCTGACCTGGGCTGGTTCACCCCTCCTTAGGACAACCTGGTGGCTCCAAGCTCCCCCAGAGTCACCATATTGATACCGAACTTAGTGTGGACACCCGATCAACATAAACAGGACAGACCAGAACTCCTGGACTCAAGTGATCCACCAGCCTCAGCCTCCCAAGGAGCTGGGATTACAGGCTCACGCTACAGACCCCAGCAGATGTTTAGCACTGCTTTCTCTAACTTGAAGCGTGTGACCTCACCGAGTCCTACGGCACCCCCATTCTGCAAGCCAAGGTGACGCATGCAGTCTCTAAAAATGGTATAGCTGTAATCTGACTGACCCGTGGAATAATTGTAGCATTTCATTTTACCTGCCCAGCGAACGTTGTGAAAAGGAAACTCATAAAACAATGGCAAAATTGTGTTTTTTCCTCCCCACTGAAAATATTTTCATCATTTTTCAGTACATGGTGTGGTACATAAGATGGTACCATGAGAAAATTACAACTTGTCTCGCAAAAAAGAAGCCCTCATACGGCTACGCGTATGGAAAAATTGAGCAGGGGATGAAAAAAGGAAAAATGGCTGCAGCGGGAAGGGGTTAAATAATTTTTTTAAGTCTTTTGCGGAGTAGCCCTTTCATCAGGTCCTAGAGTTGGCTTGGAGCTTGTGTATCCTCTCCTGGCAATAAGTGGTCCTATGATGGCAGGAGATAGCATTTTCTTGGTTTTGCCAGTGGGGGTCAGTAGCATGATAGAAGAAATAAGCCAGGATACACAAAAGAGCAGTACAAGAGGAAATAATAACAGTAACAAGGCAGAAATATTATGCATGGATTGATAAAAAAGAAAGGAAAGCATGTTTTACCTGATAACCGTACATCTCTTGCAGGAACAAAAAGACTATGTCTCGCTGAGTTGTCCAGGCTGCTCTACACTGCCTACTCACAGGCGCAATCCCACTACTGATCAGCACGGGGGGTTTGACCTGCTCTGTTTCCAACCTGGGCTGGTTCACCCCTCCTTAGGACAACCTGGTGGCTCCAAGCAACCCCCAGAGTCACCATATTGATACTGAACTTAGTGTGGACACCCAATCAACATAGCACAGGACAGACCAGAACTCCTGGACTCAAGTGATTCTCCAGCCTCGGGCTCCCAAGGAGCTGGGATTACAGGCTCACGCCACAGAGCCCAGCAGATGTTTAGCACTGCTTTCTCTAACTTGAAGCGTCTGACCTCACCGAGTCCTACGGCACCCCCATTCTGCAAGCCAAGGTGGCGCATGCAGTCTCTAAAAATGGTATAGCTGTAATCGGACTGACCCGTGGAATAATTGTAGCATTTCATTTTACCTGCCCAGCGAACGTTGTGAAAAGGAAACTCATAAAACAATGGGAAAATTGTGTTTTTTCCTCCCCACTGAAAATAGTTTCATCATTTTTCAGTACATGGTATGGTACATAAGATGGTACCATGAGAAAATTACAACTTGTCTCGCAAGAAAGAAGCCCTCATACGGCTACGCGTATGGAAAAATTGAGCAGGGGATGAAAAAAGGAAAAATGGCTGCAGCGGGAAGAGGTTAAATAATTTTTTTAAGTCTTTTGCGGAGTAGCCCTTTTATCAGGTCCTAGAGTCGGCTTGGAGCTTGTGTATCCTCTCCTGGCAATAAGGGGTCCTATGATGGCAGGAGATAGCATTTTCTTGGTTTTGCCAGTGGGGGTCAGTAGCATGATAGAAGAAATAAGCCAGGATACACAAAAGAGCAGTACAAGAGGAAATAATAACAGTAACAAGGCAGAAATATTATGCATGGATTGATAAAAAAGAAAGGAAAGCATGTTTTACCTGATAACCGTACATCTCTTGCAGGAACAAAAAGACTATGTCTCGCTGTGTTGTCCAGGCTGCTCTACACTGCCTACTCACAGGCGCAATCCCACTACTGATCAGCACGGGGGGTTTGACCTGCTCTGTTTCTGACCTGGGCTGGTTCACCCCTCCTTAGGACAACCTGGTGGCTCCAAGCTCCCCCAGAGTCACCATATTGATACCGAACTTAGTGTGGACACCCGATCAACATAAACAGGACAGACCAGAACTCCTGGACTCAAGTGATCCACCAGCCTCAGCCTCCCAAGGAGCTGGGATTACAGGCTCACGCTACAGACCCCAGCAGATGTTTAGCACTGCTTTCTCTAACTTGAAGCGTGTGACCTCACCGAGTCCTACGGCACCCCCATTCTGCAAGCCAAGGTGACGCATGCAGTCTCTAAAAATGGTATAGCTGTAATCTGACTGACCCGTGGAATAATTGTAGCATTTCATTTTACCTGCCCAGCGAACGTTGTGAAAAGGAAACTCATAAAACAATGGCAAAATTGTGTTTTTTCCTCCCCACTGAAAATATTTTCATCATTTTTCAGTACATGGTGTGGTACATAAGATGGTACCATGAGAAAATTACAACTTGTCTCGCAAGAAAGAAGCCCTCATACGGCTACGCGTATGGAAAAATTGAGCAGGGGATGAAAAAAGGAAAAATGGCTGCAGCGGGAAGGGGTTAAATAATTTTTTTAAGTCTTTTGCGGAGTAGCCCTTTCATCAGGTCCTAGAGTTGGCTTGGAGCTTGTGTATCCTCTCCTGGCAATAAGTGGTCCTATGATGGCAGGAGATAGCATTTTCTTGGTTTTGCCAGTGGGGGTCAGTAGCATGATAGAAGAAATAAGCCAGGATACACAAAAGAGCAGTACAAGAGGAAATAATAACAGTAACAAGGCAGAAATATTATGCATGGATTGATAAAAAAGAAAGGAAAGCATGTTTTACCTGATAACCGTACATCTCTTGCAGGAACAAAAAGACTATGTCTCGCTGAGTTGTCCAGGCTGCTCTACACTGCCTACTCACAGGCGCAATCCCACTACTGATCAGCACGGGGGGTTTGACCTGCTCTGTTTCCAACCTGGGCTGGTTCACCCCTCCTTAGGACAACCTGGTGGCTCCAAGCAACCCCCAGAGTCACCATATTGATACTGAACTTAGTGTGGACACCCAATCAACATAGCACAGGACAGACCAGAACTCCTGGACTCAAGTGATTCTCCAGCCTCGGGCTCCCAAGGAGCTGGGATTACAGGCTCACGCCACAGAGCCCAGCAGATGTTTAGCACTGCTTTCTCTAACTTGAAGCGTCTGACCTCACCGAGTCCTACGGCACCCCCATTCTGCAAGCCAAGGTGACGCATGCAGTCTCTAAAAATGGTATAGCTGTAATCGGACTGACCCGTGGAATAATTGTAGCATTTCATTTTACCTGCCCAGCGAACGTTGTGAAAAGGAAACTCATAAAACAATGGCAAAATTGTGTTTTTTCCTCCCCACTGAAAATAGTTTCATCATTTTTCAGTACATGGTATGGTACATAAGATGGTACCATGAGAAAATTACAACTTGTCTCGCAAGAAAGAAGCCCTCATACGGCTACGCGTATGGAAAAATTGAGCAGGGGATGAAAAAAGGAAAAATGGCTGCAGCGGGAAGAGGTTAAATAATTTTTTTAAGTCTTTTGCGGAGTAGCCCTTTTATCAGGTCCTAGAGTCGGCTTGGAGCTTGTGTATCCTCTCCTGGCAATAAGTGGTCCTATGATGGCAGGAGATAGCATTTTCTTGGTTTTGCCAGTGGGGGTCAGTAGCATGATAGAAGAAATAAGCCAGGATACACAAAAGAGCAGTACAAGAGGAAATAATAACAGTAACAAGGCAGAAATATTATGCATGGATTGATAAAAAAGAAAGGAAAGCATGTTTTACCTGAAAACCGTACATCTCTTGCAGGAACAAAAAGACTACGTCTCGCTGTGTTGTCCAGGCTGCTCTACACTGCCTACTCACAGGTGCAATCCCACTACTGATCAGCACGGGGGTTTTGACCTGCTCTGTTTCTGACCTGGGCTGGTTCACCCCTCCTTAGGACAACCTGGTGGCTCCAAGCTCCCCCAGAGTCACCATATTGATACCGAACTTAGTGTGGACACCCAATCAACATAGCACAGGACAGACTAGAACTCCTGGACTCAAGTGATCCACCAGCCTCAGCCTCCCACGGATCTGGGATTACAGGCTCACACCACAGAGTCTAGCAGATGTTTAGCACTGCTTTCTCTAACTTGAAGCGTGTGACCTCACCGATACCTACGGCACCCCCATTCTGCAAGCCAAGGTGACGCATGCAGTCTCTAAAAATGGTATAGCTGTAATCGGACTGACCCGTGGAATAATTGTAGCATTTCATTTTACCTACCCAGCGAACGTTGTGAAAAGGAAACTCATAAAACAATGGCAAAATTGTGTTTTTTCCTCCCCACTGAAAATAGTTTCATCATTTTTCAGTACATGGTATGGTACATAAGATGGTACCATGAGAAAATTACAACTTGTCTTGCAAGAAAGAAGCCCTCATACGGCTACGCGTATGGAAAAATTGAGCAGGGGATGAAAAAAGGAAAAATGGCTGCAGCGGGAAGGGGTTAAATAATTTTTTTAAGTCTTTTGCGGAGTAGCCCTTTCATCAGGTCCTAGAGTTGGCTTGGAGCTTGTGTATCCTCTCCTGGCAATAAGTGGTCCTATGATGGCAGGAGATAGCATTTTCTTGGTTTTGCCAGTGGGGGTCAGTAGCATGATAGAAGAAATAAGCCAGGATACACAAAAGAGCAGTACAAGAGGAAATAATAACAGTAACAAGGCAGAAATATTATGCATGGATTGATAAAAAAGAAAGGAAAGCATGTTTTACCTGATAACCGTACATCTCTTGCAGGAACAAAAAGACTATGTCTCGCTGAGTTGTCCAGGCTGCTCTACACTGCCTACTCACAGGCGCAATCCCACTACTGATCAGCACGGGGGGTTTGACCTGCTCTGTTTCCAACCTGGGCTGGTTCACCCCTCCTTAGGACAACCTGGTGGCTCCAAGCAACCCCCAGAGTCACCATATTGATACCAAACTTAGTGTGGACACCCAAACAACATAGCACAGGACAGACCAGAACTCCTGGACTCAAGTGATCCACCAGCCTCGGGCTCCCAAGGAGCTGGGATTACAGGCTCACGCCACAGAGCCCAGCAAATGTTTAGCACTGCTTTCTCTAACTTGAAGCGTCTGACCTCACCGAGTCCTACGGCACCCCCATTCTGCAAGCCAAGGTGACGCATGCAGTCTCTAAAAATGGTATAGCTGTAATCGGACTGACCCGTGGAATAATTGTAGCATTTCATTTTACCTGCCCAGCGAACGTTGTGAAAAGGAAACTCATAAAACAATGGCAAAATTGTGTTTTTTCCTCCCCACTGAAAATAATTTCATCATTTTTCAGTACATGGTATGGTACATAAGATGGTACCATGAGAAAATTACAACTTGTCTCGCAAGAAAGAAGCCCTCATACGGCTACGCGTATGGAAAAATTGAGCAGGGGATGAAAAAAGGAAAAATGGCTGCAGCGGGAAGGGGTTAAATAATTTTTTTAAGTCTTTTGCGGAGTAGCCCTTTTATCAGGTCCTAGAGTCGGCTTGGAGCTTGTGTATCCTCTCCTGGCAATAAGTGGTCCTATGATGGCAGGAGATAGCATTTTCTTGGTTTTGCCAGTGGGGGTCAGTAGCATGATAGAAGAAATAAGCCAGGATACACAAAAGAGCAGTACAAGAGGAAATAATAACAGTAACAAGGCAGAAATATTATGCATGGATTGATAAAAAAGAAAGGAAAGCATGTTTTACCTGAAAACCGTACATCTCTTGCAGGAACAAAAAGACTACGTCTCGCTGTGTTGTCCAGGCTGCTCTACACTGCCTACTCACAGGCGCAATCCCACTACTGATCAGCACGGGGGTTTTGACCTGCTCTGTTTCTGACCTGGGCTGGTTCACCCCTCCTTAGGACAACCTGGTGGCTCCAAGCTCCCCCAGAGTCACCATATTGATACCGAACTTAGTGTGGACACCCAATCAACATAGCACAGGACAGACTAGAACTCCTGGACTCAAGTGATCCACCAGCCTCAGCCTCCCACGGATCTGGGATTACAGGCTCACACCACAGAGTCTAGCAGATGTTTAGCACTGCTTTCTCTAACTTGAAGCGTGTGACCTCACCGATACCTACGGCACCCCCATTCTGCAAGCCAAGGTGACGCATGCAGTCTCTAAAAATGGTATAGCTGTAATCGGACTGACCCGTGGAATAATTGTAGCATTTCATTTTACCTACCCAGCGAACGTTGTGAAAAGGAAACTCATAAAACAATGGCAAAATTGTGTTTTTTCCTCCCCACTGAAAATAGTTTCATCATTTTTCAGTACATGGTATGGTACATAAGATGGTACCATGAGAAAATTACAACTTGTCTTGCAAGAAAGAAGCCCTCATACGGCTACGCGTATGGAAAAATTGAGCAGGGGATGAAAAAAGGAAAAATGGCTGCAGCGGGAAGGGGTTAAATAATTTTTTTAAGTCTTTTGCGGAGTAGCCCTTTCATCAGGTCCTAGAGTTGGCTTGGAGCTTGTGTATCCTCTCCTGGCAATAAGTGGTCCTATGATGGCAGGAGATAGCATTTTCTTGGTTTTGCCAGTGGGGGTCAGTAGCATGATAGAAGAAATAAGCCAGGATACACAAAAGAGCAGTACAAGAGGAAATAATAACAGTAACAAGGCAGAAATATTATGCATGGATTGATAAAAAAGAAAGGAAAGCATGTTTTACCTGATAACCGTACATCTCTTGCAGGAACAAAAAGACTATGTCTCGCTGAGTTGTCCAGGCTGCTCTACACTGCCTACTCACAGGCGCAATCCCACTACTGATCAGCACGGGGGGTTTGACCTGCTCTGTTTCCAACCTGGGCAGGTTCACCCCTCCTTAGGACAACCTGGTGGCTCCAAGCAACCCCCAGAGTCACCATATTGATACCAAACTTAGTGTGGACACCCAAACAACATAGCACAGGACAGACCAGAACTCCTGGACTCAAGTGATCCACCAGCCTCGGGCTCCCAAGGAGCTGGGATTACAGGCTCACGCCACAGAGCCCAGCAAATGTTTAGCACTGCTTTCTCTAACTTGAAGCGTCTGACCTCACCGAGTCCTACAGCACCCCCATTCTGCAAGCCAAGGTGACGCATGCAGTCTCTAAAAATGGTATAGCTGTAATCGGACTGACCCGTGGAATAATTGTAGCATTTCATTTTACCTGCCCAGCGAACGTTGTGAAAAGGAAACTCATAAAACAATGGCAAAATTGTGTTTTTTCCTCCCCACTGAAAATAGTTTCATCATTTTTCAGTACATGGTATGGTACATAAGATGGTACCATGAGAAAATTACAACTTGTCTCGCAAGAAAGAAGCCCTCATACGGCTACGCGTATGGAAAAATTGAGCAGGGGATGAAAAAAGGAAAAATGGCTGCAGCGGGAAGGGGTTAAATAATTTTTTTAAGTCTTTTGCGGAGTAGCCCTTTCATCAGGACCTAGAGTCGGCTTGGAGCTTGTGTATCCTCTCCTGGCAATAAGTGGTCCTATGATGGCAGGAGATAGCATTTTCTTGGTTTTGCCAGTGGGGGTCAGTAGCATGATAGAAGAAATAAGCCAGGATACACAAAAGAGCAGTACAAGAGGAAATAATAACAGTAACAAGGCAGAAATATTATGCATGGATTGATAAAAAAGAAAGGAAAGCATGTTTTACCTGATAACCGTACATCTCTTGCAGGAACAAAAAGACTATGTCTCGCTGAGTTGTCCAGGCTGCTCTACACTGCCTACTCACAGGCGCAATCCCACTACTGATCAGCACGGGGGGTTTGACCTGCTCTGTTTCCAACCTGGGCTGGTTCACCCCTCCTTAGGACAACCTGGTGGCTCCAAGCAACCCCCAGAGTCACCATATTGATACTGAACTTAGTGTGGACACCCAATCAACATAGCACAGGACAGACCAGAACTCCTGGACTCAAGTGATTTTCCAGCCTCGGGCTCCCAAGGAGCTGGGATTACAGGCTCACGACACAGAGCCCAGCAGATGTTTAGCACTGCTTTCTCTAACTTGAAGCGTCTGACCTCACCGAGTCCTACGGCACCCCCATTCTGCAAGCCAAGGTGACGCATGCAGTCTCTAAAAATGGTATAGCTGTAATCGGACTGACCCGTGGAATAATTGTAGCATTTCATTTTACCTGCCCAGCGAACGTTGTGAAAAGGAAACTCATAAAACAATGGCAAAATTGTGTTTTTTCCTCCCCACTGAAAATAGTTTCATCATTTTTCAGTACATGGTATGGTACATAAGATGGTACCATGAGAAAATTACAACTTGTCTCGCAAGAAAGAAGCCCTCATACGGCTACGCGTATGGAAAAATTGAGCAGGGGATGAAAAAAGGAAAAATGGCTGCAGCGGGAAGAGGTTAAATAATTTTTTTAAGTCTTTTGCGGAGTAGCCCTTTTATCAGGTCCTAGAGTCGGCTTGGAGCTTGTGTATCCTCTCCTGGCAATAAGTGGTCCTATGATGGCAGGAGATAGCATTTTCTTGGTTTTGCCAGTGGCGGTCAGTAGCATGATAGAAGAAATAAGCCAGGATACACAAAAGAGCAGTACAAGAGGAAATAATAACAGTAACAAGGCAGAAATATTATGCATGGATTGATAAAAAAGAAAGGAAAGCATGTTTTACCTGAAAACCGTACATCTCTTGCAGGAACAAAAAGACTACGTCTCGCTGTGTTGTCCAGGCTGCTCTACACTGCCTACTCACAGGCGCAATCCCACTACTGATCAGCACGGGGGTTTTGACCTGCTCTGTTTCCGACCTGGGCTGGTTCACCCCTCCTTAGGACAACATGGTGGCTCCAAGCTCCCCCAGAGTCACCATATTGATACCGAACTTAGTGTGGACACCCAATCAACATAGCACAGGACAGACCAGAACTCCTGGACTCAAGTGATCCACCAGCCTCAGCCTCCCACGGATCTGGGATTACAGGCTCACACCACAGAGTCTAGCAGATGTTTAGCACTGCTTTCTCTAACTTGAAGCGTGTGACCTCACCGACACCTACGGCACCCCCATTCTGCAAGCCAAGGTGACGCATGCAGTCTCTAAAAATGGTATAGCTGTAATCAGACTGACCTGTGGAATAATTGTAGCATTTCATTTTACCTGCCCAGCGAACGTTGTGAAAAGGAAACTCATAAAACAATGGCAAAATTGTGTTTTTTCCTCCCCACTGAAAATAGTTTCATCATTTTTCAGTACATGGTATGGTACATAAGATGGTACCATGAGAAAATTACAACTTGTCTCGCAAGAAAGAAGCCCTCATACGGCTACGCGTATGGAAAAATTGAGCAGGGGATGAAAAAAGGAAAAATGGCTGCAGCGGGAAGGGGTTAAATAATTTTTTTAAGTCTTTTGCGGAGTAGCCCTTTCATCAGGACCTAGAGTCGGCTTGGAGCTTGTGTATCCTCTCCTGGCAATAAGTGGTCCTATGATGGCAGGAGATAGCATTTTCTTGGTTTTGCCAGTGGGGGTCAGTAGCATGATAGAAGAAATAAGCCAGGATACACAAAAGAGCAGTACAAGAGGAAATAATAACAGTAACAAGGCAGAAATATTATGCATGGATTGATAAAAAAGAAAGGAAAGCATGTTTTACCTGATAACCGTACAACTCTTGCAGGAACAAAAAGACTATGTCGCGCTGTGTTGTCCAGGCTGCTCTACACTGCCTACTCACAGGCGCAATCCCACTACTGATCAGCACGGGGGGTTTGACCTGCTCTGTTTCCAATCTGGGCTGGTTCACCCCTCCTTAGGACAACCTGGTGGCTCCAAGCTCCCCCAGAGTCACCATATTGATACCGAACTTAGTGTGGACACCCGATCAACATAAACAGGACAGACCAGAACTCCTGGACTCAAGTGATCCACCAGACTCAGCCTCCCAAGGAGCTGGGATTACAGGCTCACGCCACAGACCCCAGCAGATGTTTAGCTCTGCTTTCTCTAACTTGAAGCGTCTGACCTCACCGAGTCCTACGGCACCCCCATTCTGCAAGCCAAGGTGACGCATGCAGTCTCTAAAAATGGTATAGCAGTAATCGGACTGACCCGTGGAATAATTGTAGCATTTCATTTTACCTGCCCAGCGAACGTTGTGAAAAGGAAACTCATAAAACAATGGCAAAATTGTGTTTTTTCCTCCCCACTGAAAATAGTTTCATCATTTTTCAGTACATGGTATGGTACATAAGATGGTACCATGAGAAAATTACAACGTGTCTCGCAAGAAAGAAGCCCTCATACGGCTACGCGTATGGAAAAATTGAGCAGGGGATGAAAAAAGGAAAAATGGCTGCAGCGGGAAGGGGTTAAATAATTTTTTTAAGTCTTTTGCGGAGTAGCCCTTTCATCAGGTCCTAGAGTTGGCTTGGAGCTTGTGTATCCTCTCCTGGCAATAAGTGGTCCTATGATGGCAGGAGATAGCATTTTCTTGGTTTTGCCAGTGGGGGTCAGTAGCATGATAGAAGAAATAAGCCAGGATACACAAAAGAGCAGTACAAGAGGAAATAATAACAGTAACAAGGCAGAAATATTATGCATGGATTGATAAAAAAGAAAGGAAAGCACGTTTTACCTGAAAACCGTACATCTCTTGCAGGAACAAAAAGACTATGTCTCGCTGTGTTGTCCAGGCTGCTCTACACTGCCTACTCACAGGTGCAATCCCACTACTGATCAGCATGGGGGTTTTGACCTGCTCTGTTTCCGATCTGGGCCAGTTCACCCCTCCTTAGGACAACCTGGTGGCTCCAAGCTCCCCCAGAGTCACCATATTGATACCAAACTTAGTGTGGACACCTGATCAACATAGCACAGGACAGACCAGAACTCCTGGACTCAAGTGATCCACCAGCCTCAGCCTCCCAAGGAGCTGGGATTACAGACTCACACCACAGAGCCCAGCAGATGTTTAGCACTGCTTTCTCTAACTTGAAGCGTCTGACCTCACCGAGTCCTACGGCACCCCCATTCTGCAACCCAAGGTGACGCATGCAGTCTCAAAAATGGTATAGCTGTAATCGGACTGACCTGTGGAATAATTGTAGCATTTCATTTTACCTGCCCAGCAAACGTTGTGAAAAGGAAACTCATAAAACAATGGCAAAATTGTGTTTTTTCCTCCCCACTGAAAATAGTTTCATCATTTTTCAGTACATGGTATGGTACATAAGATGGTACCATGAGAAAATTACAACTTGTCTCGCAAGAAAGAAGCCCTCATACGGCTACGCGTATGGAAAAATTGAGCAGGGGATGAAAAAAAGGAAAAATGGCTGCAGCGGGAAGGGGTTAAATAATTTTTTTAAGTCTTTTGCGGAGTAGCCCTTTTATCAGGTCCTAGAGTCGGCTTGGAGCTTGTGTATCCTCTCCTGGCAATAAGTGGTCCTATGATGGCAGGAGATAGCATTTTCTTGGTTTTGCCAGTGGGGGTCAGTAGCATGATAGAAGAAATAAGCCAGGATACACAAAAGAGCAGTACAAGAGGAAATAATAACAGTAACAAGGCAGAAATATTATGCATGGATTGATAAAAAAGAAAGGAAAGCACGTTTTACCTGAAAACCGTACATCTCTTGCAGGAACAAAAAGACTATGTCTCGCTGTGTTGTCCAGGCTGCTCTACACTGGCTACTCACAGACGCAATCCCACTACTGATCAGCACGGAGGTTTTGACCTGCTCTGTTTCCAACCTGGGCTGGTTCACCTCTCCTTAGGACAACCTGGTGGCTCCAAGCTCCCCCCGAGTCACCATATTGATACCGAACTTAGTGTGGACACCCGATCAACATAGCACAGGACAGACCAGAACTCCTGGACTCAAGTGATCCACCAGCCTCAGGCTCCCAAGGAGCTGGGATTACAGGCTCACGCCACAGAGCCCAGCAGATGTTTAGCACTGCTTTCTCTAACTTGAAGCGTCTGACCTTACCGAGTCCTACGGCTCCCCAATTCTGCAAGCCAAGGTGACGCATGCAGTCTCTAAAAATGGTATAGCTGTAATCGGACTGACCCGTGGAATAATTGTAGCATTTCATTTTACCTGCCCAGCGAACGTTGTGAAAAGGAAACTCATAAAACAATGGGAAAATTGTGTTTTTTCCTCCCCACTGAAAATAGTTTCATCATTTTTCAGTACATGGTATGGTACATAAGATGGTACCATGAGAAAATTACAACTTGTCTCGCAAGAAAGAAGCCCTCATACGGCTACGCGTATGGAAAAATTGAGCAGGGGATGAAAAAAGGAAAAATGGCTGCAGCGGGAAGAGGTTAAATAATTTTTTTAAGTCTTTTGCGGAGTAGCCCTTTTATCAGGTCCTAGAGTCGGCTTGGAGCTTGTGTATCCTCTCCTGGCAATAAGTGGTCCTATGATGGCAGGAGATAGCATTTTCTTGGTTTTGCCAGTGGGGGTCAGTAGCATGATAGAAGAAATAAGCCAGGATACACAAAAGAGCAGTACAAGAGGAAATAATAACAGTAACAAGGCAGAAATATTATGTATGGATTGATAAAAAAGAAAGGAAAGCATGTTTTACCTGAAAACCGTACATCTCTTGCAGGAACAAAAAGACTACGTCTCGCTGTGTTGTCCAGGCTGCTCTACACTGCCTACTCACAGGCGCAATCCCACTACTGATCAGCACGGGGGTTTTGACCTGCTCTGTTTCTGACCTGGGCTGGTTCACCCCTCCTTAGGACAACCTGGTGGCTCCAAGCTCCCCCAGAGTCACCATATTGATACCGAACTTAGTGTGGACACCCAATCAACATAGCACAGGACAGACCAGAACTCCTGGACTCAAGTGATCCACCAGCCTCAGCCTCCCACGGATCTGGGATTACAGGCTCACACCACAGAGTCTAGCAGATGTTTAGCACTGCTTTCTCTAACTTGAAGCGTGTGACCTCACCGTGTCCTACGGCACCCCCATTCTGCAAGCCAAGGTGACGCATGCAGTCTCTAAAAATGGTATAGCTGTAATCGGACTGACCCGTGGAATAATTGTAGCATTTCATTTTACCTGTCCAGCGAACATTGTGAAAAGGAAACTCATAAAACAATGGCAAAATTGTGTTTTTTCCTCCCCACTGAAAATAGTTTCATCATTTTTCAGTACATGGTATGGTACATAAGATGGTACCATGAGAAAATTACAACTTGTCTCGCAAGAAAGAAGCCCTCATACGGCTACGCGTATGGAAAAATTGAGCAGGGGATGAAAAAAAGGAAAAATGGCTGCAGCGGGAAGGGGTTAAATAATTTTTTTAAGTCTTTTGCGGAGTAGCCCTTTTATCAGGTCCTAGAGTCGGCTTGGAGCTTGTGTATCCTCTCCTGGCAATAAGTGGTCCTATGATGGCAGGAGATAGCATTTTCTTGGTTTTGCCAGTGGGGGTCAGTAGCATGATAGAAGAAATAAGCCAGGATACACAAAAGAGCAGTACAAGAGGAAATAATAACAGTAACAAGGCAGAAATATTATGCATGGATTGATAAAAAAGAAAGGAAAGCACGTTTTACCTGAAAACCGTACATCTCTTGCAGGAACAAAAAGACTATGTCTCGCTGTGTTGTCCAGGCTGCTCTACACTGGCTACTCACAGACGCAATCCCACTACTGATCAGCACGGTGGTTTTGACCTGCTCTGTTTCCAACCTGGGCTGGTTCACCTCTCCTTAGGACAACCTGGTGGCTCCAAGCTCCCCCCGAGTCACCATATTGATACCGAACTTAGTGTGGACACCCGATCAACATAGCACAGGACAGACCAGAACTCCTGGACTCAAGTGATCCACCAGCCTCAGGCTCCCAAGGAGCTGGGATTACAGGCTCACGCCACAGAGCCCAGCAGATGTTTAGCACTGCTTTCTCTAACTTGAAGCGTCTGACCTTACCGAGTCCTACGGCTCCCCAATTCTGCAAGCCAAGGTGACGCATGCAGTCTCTAAAAATGGTATAGCTGTAATCGGACTGACCCGTGGAATAATTGTAGCATTTCATTTTACCTGCCCAGCGAACGTTGTGAAAAGGAAACTCATAAAACAATGGGAAAATTGTGTTTTTTCCTCCCCACTGAAAATAGTTTCATCATTTTTCAGTACATGGTATGGTACATAAGATGGTACCATGAGAAAATTACAACTTGTCTCGCAAGAAAGAAGCCCTCATACGGCTACGCGTATGGAAAAATTGAGCAGGGGATGAAAAAAGGAAAAATGGCTGCAGCGGGAAGAGGTTAAATAATTTTTTTAAGTCTTTTGCGGAGTAGCCCTTTTATCAGGTCCTAGAGTCGGCTTGGAGCTTGTGTATCCTCTCCTGGCAATAAGTGGTCCTATGATGGCAGGAGATAGCATTTTCTTGGTTTTGCCAGTGGGGGTCAGTAGCATGATAGAAGAAATAAGCCAGGATACACAAAAGAGCAGTACAAGAGGAAATAATAACAGTAACAAGGCAGAAATATTATGCATGGATTGATAAAAAAGAAAGGAAAGCATGTTTTACCTGAAAACCGTACATCTCTTGCAGGAACAAAAAGACTACGTCTCGCTGTGTTGTCCAGGCTGCTCTACACTGCCTACTCACAGGCGCAATCCCACTACTGATCAGCACGGGGGTTTTGACCTGCTCTGTTTCCGACCTGGGCTGGTTCACCCCTCCTTAGGACAACCTGGTGGCTCCAAGCTCCCCCAGAGTCACCATATTGATACCGAACTTAGTGTGGACACCCAATCAACATAGCACAGGACAGACCAGAACTCCTGGACTCAAGTGATCCACCAGCCTCAGCCTCCCACGGATCTGGGATTACAGGCTCACACCACAGAGCCTAGCAGATGTTTAGCACTGCTTTCTCTAACTTGAAGCGTGTGACCTCACCGTGTCCTACGGCACCCCCATTCTGCAAGCCAAGGTGACGCATGCAGTCTCTAAAAATGGTATAGCTGTAATCGGACTGACCCGTGGAATAATTGTAGCATTTCATTTTACCTGTCCAGCGAACATTGTGAAAAGGAAACTCATAAAACAATGGCAAAATTGTGTTTTTTCCTCCCCACTGAAAATAGTTTCATCATTTTTCAGTACATGGTATGGTACATAAGATGGTACCATGAGAAAATTACAACTTGTCTCGTAAGAAAGAAGCCCTCATACGGCTACGTGTATGGAAAAATTGAGCAGGGGATGAAAAAAGGAAAAATGGCTGCAGCGGGAAGGGGTTAAATAATTTTTTTAAGTCTTTTGCGGAGTAGCCCTTTTATCAGGTCCTAGAGTCGGCTTGGAGCTTGTGTATCCTCTCCTGGCAATAAGTGGTCCTATGATGGCAGGAGATAGCATTTTCTTGGTTTTGCCAGTGGGGGTCAGTAGCATGATAGAAGAAATAAGCCAGGATACACAAAAGAGCAGTACAAGAGGAAATAATAACAGTAACAAGGCAGAAATATTATGCATGGATTGATAAAAAAGAAAGGAAAGCATGTTTTACCTGATAACCGTACATCTCTTGCAGGAACAAAAAGACTATGTCTCGCTGTGTTGTCCAGGCTGCTCTACACTGCCTACTGACAGGCGCAATCCCACTACTGATCAGCACGGGGGGTTTGACCTGCTCTGTTTCCAACCTGGGCTGGTTCACCCCTCCTTAGGACAACCTGGTGGCTCCAAGCACCCCCCAGAGTCACCATATTGATACCGAACTTAGTGTGGACACCCAATCAACATAGCACAGGACAGACCAGAACTCCTGGACTCAAGTGATCCACCAGCCTCGGGCTCCCAAGGAGCTGGGATTACAGGCTCACGACACAGAGCCCAGCAGATGTTTAGCACTGCTTTCTCTAACTTGAAGCGTCTGACCTCACCGAGTCCTACGGCACCCCCATTCTGCAAGCCAAGGTGACGCATGCAGTCTCTAAAAATGGTATAGCAGTAATCGGACTGACCCGTGGAATAATTGTAGCATTTCATTTTACCTGCCCAGCGAACGTTGTGAAAAGGAAACTCATAAAACAATGGCAAAATTGTGTTTTTTCCTCCCCACTGAAAATAGTTTCATCATTTTTCAGTACATGGTATGGTACATAAGATGGTACCATGAGAAAATTACAACTTGTCTCGCAAGAAAGAAGCCCTCATACGGCTACGCGTATGGAAAAATTGAGCAGGGGATGAAAAAAGGAAAAATGGCTGCAGCGGGAAGAGGTTAAATAATTTTTTTAAGTCTTTTGCGGAGTAGCCCTTTTATCAGGTCCTAGAGTCGGCTTGGAGCTTGTGTATCCTCTCCTGGCAATAAGTGGTCCTATGATGGCAGGAGATAGCATTTTCTTGGTTTTGCCAGTGGGGGTCAGTAGCATGATAGAAGAAATAAGCCAGGATACACAAAAGAGCAGTAC
This sequence comes from Eleutherodactylus coqui, assembly GCF_035609145.1. Taxonomy (NCBI): domain Eukaryota; kingdom Metazoa; phylum Chordata; class Amphibia; order Anura; family Eleutherodactylidae; genus Eleutherodactylus; species Eleutherodactylus coqui. The sequence continues at coordinate 187,482,676 of NC_089842.1, forward strand.
AAGAGGAAATAATAACAGTAACAAGGCAGAAATATTATGTATGGATTGATAAAAAAGAAAGGAAAGCATGTTTTACCTGAAAACCGTACATCTCTTGCAGGAACAAAAAGACTACGTCTCGCTGTGTTGTCCAGGCTGCTCTACACTGCCTACTCACAGGCGCAATCCCACTACTGATCAGCACGGGGGTTTTGACCTGCTCTGTTTCTGACCTGGGCTGGTTCACCCCTCCTTAGGACAACCTGGTGGCTCCAAGCTCCCCCAGAGTCACCATATTGATACCGAACTTAGTGTGGACACCCGATCAACATAGCACAGGACAGACCAGAACTCCTGGACTCAAGTGATCCACCAGCCTCAGGCTCCCAAGGAGCTGGGATTACAGGCTCACGCCACAGAGCCCAGCAGATGTTTAGCACTGCTTTCTCTAACTTGAAGCGTCTGACCTTACCGAGTCCTACGGCTCCCCAATTCTGCAAGCCAAGGTGACGCATGCAGTCTCTAAAAATGGTATAGCTGTAATCGGACTGACCCGTGGAATAATTGTAGCATTTCATTTTACCTGCCCAGCGAACGTTGTGAAAAGGAAACTCATAAAACAATGGGAAAATTGTGTTTTTTCCTCCCCACTGAAAATAGTTTCATCATTTTTCAGTACATGGTATGGTACATAAGATGGTACCATGAGAAAATTACAACTTGTCTCGCAAGAAAGAAGCCCTCATACGGCTACGCGTATGGAAAAATTGAGCAGGGGATGAAAAAAGGAAAAATGGCTGCAGCGGGAAGAGGTTAAATAATTTTTTTAAGTCTTTTGCGGAGTAGCCCTTTTATCAGGTCCTAGAGTCGGCTTGGAGCTTGTGTATCCTCTCCTGGCAATAAGTGGTCCTATGATGGCAGGAGATAGCATTTTCTTGGTTTTGCCAGTGGGGGTCAGTAGCATGATAGAAGAAATAAGCCAGGATACACAAAAGAGCAGTACAAGAGGAAATAATAACAGTAACAAGGCAGAAATATTATGCATGGATTGATAAAAAAGAAAGGAAAGCATGTTTTACCTGAAAACCGTACATCTCTTGCAGGAACAAAAAGACTACGTCTCGCTGTGTTGTCCAGGCTGCTCTACACTGCCTACTCACAGGCGCAATCCCACTACTGATCAGCACGGGGGTTTTGACCTGCTCTGTTTCCGACCTGGGCTGGTTCACCCCTCCTTAGGACAACCTGGTGGCTCCAAGCTCCCCCAGAGTCACCATATTGATACCGAACTTAGTGTGGACACCCAATCAACATAGCACAGGACAGACCAGAACTCCTGGACTCAAGTGATCCACCAGCCTCAGCCTCCCACGGATCTGGGATTACAGGCTCACACCACAGAGCCTAGCAGATGTTTAGCACTGCTTTCTCTAACTTGAAGCGTGTGACCTCACCGTGTCCTACGGCACCCCCATTCTGCAAGCCAAGGTGACGCATGCAGTCTCTAAAAATGGTATAGCTGTAATCGGACTGACCCGTGGAATAATTGTAGCATTTCATTTTACCTGTCCAGCGAACATTGTGAAAAGGAAACTCATAAAACAATGGCAAAATTGTGTTTTTTCCTCCCCACTGAAAATAGTTTCATCATTTTTCAGTACATGGTATGGTACATAAGATGGTACCATGAGAAAATTACAACTTGTCTCGTAAGAAAGAAGCCCTCATACGGCTACGTGTATGGAAAAATTGAGCAGGGGATGAAAAAAGGAAAAATGGCTGCAGCGGGAAGGGGTTAAATAATTTTTTTAAGTCTTTTGCGGAGTAGCCCTTTTATCAGGTCCTAGAGTCGGCTTGGAGCTTGTGTATCCTCTCCTGGCAATAAGTGGTCCTATGATGGCAGGAGATAGCATTTTCTTGGTTTTGCCAGTGGGGGTCAGTAGCATGATAGAAGAAATAAGCCAGGATACACAAAAGAGCAGTACAAGAGGAAATAATAACAGTAACAAGGCAGAAATATTATGCATGGATTGATAAAAAAGAAAGGAAAGCATGTTTTACCTGATAACCGTACATCTCTTGCAGGAACAAAAAGACTATGTCTCGCTGTGTTGTCCAGGCTGCTCTACACTGCCTACTGACAGGCGCAATCCCACTACTGATCAGCACGGGGGGTTTGACCTGCTCTGTTTCCAACCTGGGCTGGTTCACCCCTCCTTAGGACAACCTGGTGGCTCCAAGCACCCCCCAGAGTCACCATATTGATACCGAACTTAGTGTGGACACCCAATCAACATAGCACAGGACAGACCAGAACTCCTGGACTCAAGTGATCCACCAGCCTCGGGCTCCCAAGGAGCTGGGATTACAGGCTCACGACACAGAGCCCAGCAGATGTTTAGCACTGCTTTCTCTAACTTGAAGCGTCTGACCTCACCGAGTCCTACGGCACCCCCATTCTGCAAGCCAAGGTGACGCATGCAGTCTCTAAAAATGGTATAGCAGTAATCGGACTGACCCGTGGAATAATTGTAGCATTTCATTTTACCTGCCCAGCGAACGTTGTGAAAAGGAAACTCATAAAACAATGGCAAAATTGTGTTTTTTCCTCCCCACTGAAAATAGTTTCATCATTTTTCAGTACATGGTATGGTACATAAGATGGTACCATGAGAAAATTACAACTTGTCTCGCAAGAAAGAAGCCCTCATACGGCTACGCGTATGGAAAAATTGAGCAGGGGATGAAAAAAGGAAAAATGGCTGCAGCGGGAAGGGGTTAAATAATTTTTTTAAGTCTTTTGCGGAGTAGCCCTTTCATCAGGTCCTAGAGTTGGCTTGGAGCTTGTGTATCCTCTCCTGGCAATAAGTGGTCCTATGATGGCAGGAGATAGCATTTTCTTGGTTTTGCCAGTGGGGGTCAGTAGCATGATAGAAGAAATAAGCCAGGATACACAAAAGAGCAGTACAAGAGGAAATAATAACAGTAACAAGGCAGAAATATTATGCATGGATTGATAAAAAAGAAAGGAAAGCACGTTTTACCTGAAAACCGTACATCTCTTGCAGGAACAAAAAGACTATGTCTCGCTGTGTTGTCCAGGCTGCTCTACACTGCCTACTCACAGGCGCAATCCCACTACTGATCAGCACGGGGGTTTTGACCTGCTCTGTTTCCGATCTGGGCCAGTTCACCCCTCCTTAGGACAACCTGGTGGCTCCAAGCTCCCCCAGAGTCACCATATTGATACCAAACTTAGTGTGGACACCTGATCAACATAGCACAGGTCAGACCAGAACTCCTGGACTCAAGTGATCCACCAGCCTCAGCCTCCCAAGGAGCTGGGATTACAGGCTCACACCACAGAGCCCAGCAGATGTTTAGCACTGCTTTCTCTAACTTGAAGCGTCTGACCTCACCGAGTCCTACGGCACCCCCATTCTGCAACCCAAGGTGACGCATGCAGTCTCAAAAATGGTATAGCTGTAATCGGACTGACCCGTGGAATAATTGTAGCATTTCATTTTACCTGCCCAGCAAACGTTGTGAAAAGGAAACTCATAAAACAATGGCAAAATTGTGTTTTTTCCTCCCCACTGAAAATAGTTTCATCATTTTTCAGTACATGGTATGGTACATAAGATGGTACCATGAGAAAATTACAACTTGTCTCGCAAGAAAGAAGCCCTCATACGGCTACGCGTATGGAAAAATTGAGCAGGGGATGAAAAAAAGGAAAAATGGCTGCAGCGGGAAGGGGTTAAATAATTTTTTTAAGTCTTTTGAGGAGTAGCCCTTTTATCAGGTCCTAGAGTCGGCTTGGAGCTTGTGTATCCTCTCCTGGCAATAAGTGGTCCTATGATGGCAGGAGATAGCATTTTCTTGGTTTTGCCAGTGGGGGTCAGTAGCATGATAGAAGAAATAAGCCAGGATACACAAAAGAGCAGTACAAGAGGAAATAATAACAGTAACAAGGCAGAAATATTATGCATGGATTGATAAAAAAGAAAGGAAAGCATGTTTTACCTGAAAACCGTACATCTCTTGCAGGAACAAAAAGACTACGTCTCGCTGTGTTGTCCAGGCTGCTCTACACTGCCTACTCACAGGCGCAATCCCACTACTGATCAGCACGGGGGTTTTGACCTGCTCTGTTTCCGACCTGGGCTGGTTCACCCCTCCTTAGGACAACCTGGTGGCTCCAAGCTCCCCCAGAGTCACCATATTGATACCGAACTTAGTGTGGACACCCGATCAACATAGCACAGGACAGACCAGAACTCCTGGACTCAAGTGATCCACCAGCCTCAGCCTCCCACGGATCTGGGATTACAGGCTCACACCACAGAGTCTAGCAGATGTTTAGCACTGCTTTCTCTAACTTGAAGCGTGTGACCTCACCGTGTCCTACGGCACCCCCATTCTGCAAGCCAAGGTGACGCATGCAGTCTCTAAAAATGGTATAGCTGTAATCGGACTGACCCGTGGAATAATTGTAGCATTTCATTTTACCTGCCCAGCGAACGTTGTGAAAAGGAAACTCATAAAACAATGGCAAAATTGTGTTTTTTCCTCCCCACTGAAAATAGTTTCATCATTTTTCAGTACATGGTATGGTACATAAGATGGTACCATGAGAAAATTACAACTTGTCTCGCAAGAAAGAAGCCCTCATACGGTTACGTGTATGGAAAAATTGAGCAGGGGATGAAAAAAGGAAAAATGGCTGCAGCGGGAAGGGGTTAAATAATTTTTTTAAGTCTTTTGCGGAGTAGCCCTTTTATCAAGTCCTAGAGTCGGCTTGGAGCTTGTGTATCCTCTCCTGGCAATAAGTGGTCCTATGATGGCAGGAGATAGCATTTTCTTGGTTTTGCCAGTGGGGGTCAGTAGCATGATAGAAGAAATAAGCCAGGATACACAAAAGAGCAGTACAAGAGGAAATAATAACGGTAACAAGGCAGAAATATTATGCATGGATTGATAAAAAAGAAAGGAAAGCATGTTTTACCTGAAAACCGTACATCTCTTGCAGGAACAAAAAGACTATGTCTCGCTGTGTTGTCCAGGCTGCTCTACACTGCCTACTCAAAGGCGCAATCCCACTACTGATCAGCACGGGGGTTTTGACCTGCTCTGTTTCCGATCTGGGCCAGTTCACCCCTCCTTAGGACAACCTGGTGGCTCCAAGCAACCCCCAGAGTCACAATATTGATACCGAACTTAGTGTGGACACCCAATCAACATAGCACAGGACAGACCAGAACTCCTGGACTCAAGTGATCCACCAGCCTCGGGCTCCCAAGGAGCTGGGATTACAGGCTCACGCCACAGAGCCCAGCAGATGTTTAGCACTGCTTTCTCTAACTTGAAGCGTCTGACCTCACCGAGTCCTACGGCACCCCCATTCTGCAAGCCAAGGTGACGCATGCAGTCTCTAAAAATGGTATAGCTGTAATCGGACTGACCCGTGGAATAATTGTAGCATTTCATTTTACCTGCCCAGCGAACGTTGTGAAAAGGAAACTCATAAAACAATGGCAAAATTGTGTTTTTTCCTCCCCACTGAAAATAGTTTCATCATTTTTCAGTACATGGTATGGTACATAAGATGGTACCATGAGAAAATTACAACTTGTCTCGCAAGAAAGAAACCCACATACGGCTACGCGTATGGAAAAATTGAGCAGGGGATGAAAAAAGGAAAAATGGCTGCAGCGGGAAGGGGTTAAATAATTTTTTTAAGTCTTTTGCGGAGTAGCCCTTTTATCAGGTCCTAGAGTCGGCTTGGAGCTTGTGTATCCTCTCCTGGCAATAAGTGGTCCTATGATGGCAGGAGATAGCATTTTCTTGGTTTTGCCAGTGGGGGTCAGTAGCATGATAGAAGAAATAAGCCAGGATACACAAAAGAGCAGTACAAGAGGAAATAATAACAGTAACAAGGCAGAAATATTATGCATGGATTGATAAAAAAGAAAGGAAAGCATGTTTTACCTGATAACCGTACAACTCTTGCAGGAACAAAAAGACTATGTCGCGCTGTGTTGTCCAGGCTGCTCTACACTGCCTACTCACAGGCGCAATCCCACTACTGATCAGCACGGGGGGTTTGACCTGCTCTGTTTCCAACCTGGGCTGGTTCACCCCTCCTTAGGACAACCTGGTGGCTCCAAGCTCCCCCAGAGTCACCATATTGATACCGAACTTAGTGTGGACACCCGATCAACATAAACAGGACAGACCAGAACTCCTGGACTCAAGTGATCCACCAGACTCAGCCTCCCAAGGAGCTGGGATTACAGGCTCACGCCACAGACCCCAGCAGATGTTTAGCACTGCTTTCTCTAACTTGAAGCGTGTGACCTCACCGAGTCCTACGGCACCCCCATTCTGCAAGCCAAGGTGACGCATGCAGTCTCTAAAAATGGTATAGCTGTAATCTGACTGACCCGTGGAATAATTGTAGCATTTCATTTTACCTGCCCAGCGAACGTTGTGAAAAGGAAACTCATAAAACAATGGCAAAATTGTGTTTTTTCCTCCCCACTGAAAATATTTTCATCATTTTTCAGTACATGGTGTGGTACATAAGATGGTACCATGAGAAAATTACAACTTGTCACGCAAGAAAGAAGCCCTCATACGACTACGCGTATGGAAAAATTGAGCAGGGGATGAAAAAAGGAAAAGTGGCTGCAGCGGGAAGGGGTTAAATAATTTTTTTAAGTCTTTTGCGGAGTAGCCCTTTCATCAGGTCCTAGAGTTGGCTTGGAGCTTGTGTATCCTCTCCTGGCAATAAGTGGTCCTATGATGGCAGGAGATAGCATTTTCTTGGTTTTGCCAGTGGGGGTCAGTAGCATGATAGAAGAAATAAGCCAGGATACACAAAAGAGCAGTACAAGAGGAAATAATAACAGTAACAAGGCAGAAATATTATGCATGGATTGATAAAAAAGAAAGGAAAGCATGTTTTACCTGATAACCGTACATCTCTTTCAGGAACAAAAAGACTATGTCTCGCTGTGTTGTCCAGGCTGCTCTACACTGCCTACTCACAGGCGCAATCCCACTACTGATCAGCACGGGGGGTTTTGACCTGCTCTGTTTCCAACCTGGGCTGGTTCACCCCTCCTTAGGACAACCTGGTGGCTCCAAGCAACCCCCAGAGTCACAATATTGATACCGAACTTAGTGTGGACACCCAATCAACATAGCACAGGACAGACCAGAACTCCTGGACTCAAGTGATCCACCAGCCTCAGGCTCCCAAGGAGCTGGGATTACAGGCTCACGCCACAGAGCCCAGCAGATGTTTAGCACTGCTTTCTCTAACTTGAAGCGTCTGACCTCACCGAGTCCTACGGCACCCCCATTCTGCAAGCCAAGGTGACGCATGCAGTCTCTAAAAATGGTATAGCTGTAATCGGACTGACCCGTGGAATAATTGTAGCATTTCATTTTACCTGCCCAGCGAACGTTGTGAAAAGGAAACTCATAAAACAATGGCAAAATTGTGTTTTTTCCTCCCCACTGAAAATAGTTTCATCATTTTTCAGTACATGGTATGGTACATAAGATGGTACCATGAGAAAATTACAACTTGTCTCGCAAGAAAGAAGCCCACATACGGCTACGCGTATGGAAAAATTGAGCAGGGGATGAAAAAAGGAAAAATGGCTGCAGCGGGAAGGGGTTAAATAATTTTTTTAAGTCTTTTGCGGAGTAGCCCTTTTATCAGGTCCTAGAGTCGGCTTGGAGCTTGTGTATCCTCTCCTGGCAATAAGTGGTCCTATGATGGCAGGAGATAGCATTTTCTTGGTTTTGCCAGTGGGGGTCAGTAGCATGATAGAAGAAATAAGCCAGGATACACAAAAGAGCAGTACAAGAGGAAATAATAACAGTAACAAGGCAGAAATATTATGCATGGATTGATAAAAAAGAAAGGAAAGCATGTTTTACCTGATAACCGTACAACTCTTGCAGGAACAAAAAGACTATGTCTCGCTGTGTTGTCCAGGCTGCTCTACACTGCCTACTCACAGGCGCAATCCCACTACTGATCAGCACGGGGGGTTTGACCTGCTCTGTTTCCAACCTGGGCTGGTTCACCCCTCCTTAGGACAACCTGGTGGCTCCAAGCTCCCCCAGAGTCACCATATTGATACCGAACTTAGTGTGGACACCCGATCAACATAAACAGGACAGACCAGAACTCCTGGACTCAAGTGATCCACCAGACTCAGCCTCCCAAGGAGCTGGGATTACAGGCTCACGCCACAGACCCCAGCAGATGTTTAGCACTGCTTTCTCTAGCTTGAAGCGTGTGACCTCACCGAGTCCTACGGCACCCCCATTCTGCAAGCCAAGGTGACGCATGCAGTCTCTAAAAATGGTATAGCTGTAATCTGACTGACCCGTGGAATAATTGTAGCATTTCATTTTACCTGCCCAGCGAACGTTGTGAAAAGGAAACTCATAAAACAATGGCAAAATTGTGTTTTTTCCTCCCCACTGAAAATATTTTCATCATTTTTCAGTACATGGTGTGGTACATAAGATGGTACCATGAGAAAATTACAACTTGTCTCGCAAGAAAGAAGCCCTCATACGGCTACGCGTATGGAAAAATTGAGCAGGGGATGAAAAAAGGAAAAGTGGCTGCAGCGGGAAGGGGTTAAATAATTTTTTTAAGTCTTTTGCGGAGTAGCCCTTTCATCAGGTCCTAGAGTTGGCTTGGAGCTTGTGTATCCTCTCCTGGCAATAAGTGGTCCTATGATGGCAGGAGATAGCATTTTCTTGGTTTTGCCAGTGGGGGTCAGTAGCATGATAGAAGAAATAAGCCAGGATACACAAAAGAGCAGTACAAGAGGAAATAATAACAGTAACAAGGCAGAAATATTATGCATGGATTGATAAAAAAGAAAGGAAAGCATGTTTTACCTGATAACCGTACATCTCTTTCAGGAACAAAAAGACTATGTCTCGCTGTGTTGTCCAGGCTGCTCTACACTGCCTACTCACAGGCGCAATCCCACTACTGATCAGCACGGGGGGTTTGACCTGCTCTGTTTCCAACCTGGGCTGGTTCACCCCTCCTTAGGACAACCTGGTGGCTCCAAGCAACCCCCAGAGTCACAATATTGATACCGAACTTAGTGTGGACACCCAATCAACATAGCACAGGACAGACCAGAACTCCTGGACTCAAGTGATCCACCAGCCTCGGGCTCCCAAGGAGCTGGGATTACAGGCTCACGCCACAGAGCCCAGCAGATGTTTAGCACTGCTTTCTCTAACTTGAAGCGTCTGACCTCACCGAGTCCTACGGCACCCCCATTCTGCAAGCCAAGGTGACGCATGCAGTCTCTAAAAATGGTATAGCTGTAATCGGACTGACCCGTGGAATAATTGTAGCATTTCATTTTACCTGCCCAGCGAACGTTGTGAAAAGGAAACTCATAAAACAATGGCAAAATTGTGTTTTTTCCTCCCCACTGAAAATAGTTTCATCATTTTTCAGTACATGGTATGGTACATAAGATGGTACCATGAGAAAATTACAACTTGTCTCGCAAGAAAGAAGCCCACATATGGCTACGCGTATGGAAAAATTGAGCAGGGGATGAAAAAAGGAAAAATGGCTGCAGCGGGAAGGGGTTAAATAATTTTTTTAAGTCTTTTGCGGAGTAGCCCTTTTATCAGGTCCTAGAGTCGGCTTGGAGCTTGTGTATCCTCTCCTGGCAATAAGTGGTCCTATGATGGCAGGAGATAGCATTTTCTTGGTTTTGCCAGTGGGGGTCAGTAGCATGATAGAAGAAATAAGCCAGGATACACAAAAGAGCAGTACAAGAGGAAATAATAACAGTAACAAGACAGAAATATTATGCATGGATTGATAAAAAAGAAAGGAAAGCACGTTTTACCTGAAAACCGTACATCTCTTGCAGGAACAAAAAGACTATGTCTCGCTATGTTGTCCAGGGTGCTCTACACTGGCTACTCACAAGTGCAATCCCACTACTGATCAGCACGGGGGTTTTGACCTGCTCTATTTCCAACCTGGGCAGCTTCACCACTCCTTATGACAACCTGGTGGCTCCAAGCTCCCCCAGAGTCACCATATTGATACCAAACTTAGTGTGGACACCCGATCAACATAAACAGGACAGACCAGAACTCCTGGACTCAAGTGATCCACCAGACTCAGCCTCCCAAGGAGCTGGGATTACAGGCTCACGCCACAGACCCCAGCAGATGTTTAGCACTGCTTTCTCTAGCTTGAAGCGTGTGACCTCACCGAGTCCTACGGCACCCCCATTCTGCAAGCCAAGGTGACGCATGCAGTCTCTAAAAATGGTATAGCTGTAATCTGACTGACCCGTGGAATAATTGTAGCATTTCATTTTACCTGCCCAGCGAACGTTGTGAAAAGGAAACTCATAAAACAATGGCAAAATTGTGTTTTTTCCTCCCCACTGAAAATATTTTCATCATTTTTCAGTACATGGTGTGGTACATAAGATGGTACCATGAGAAAATTACAACTTGTCTCGCAAGAAAGAAGCCCTCATATGGCTACGCGTATGGAAAAATTGAGCAGGGGATGAAAAAAGGAAAAGTGGCTGCAGCGGGAAGGGGTTAAATAATTTTTTTAAGTCTTTTGCGGAGTAGCCCTTTCATCAGGTCCTAGAGTTGGCTTGGAGCTTGTGTATCCTCTCCTGGCAATAAGTGGTCCTATGATGGCAGGAGATAGCATTTTCTTGGTTTTGCCAGTGGGGGTCAGTAGCATGATAGAAGAAATAAGCCAGGATACACAAAAGAGCAGTACAAGAGGAAATAATAACAGTAACAAGGCAGAAATATTATGCATGGATTGATAAAAAAGAAAGGAAAGCATGTTTTACCTGATAACCGTACATCTCTTTCAGGAACAAAAAGACTATGTCTCGCTGTGTTGTCCAGGCTGCTCTACACTGCCTACTCACAGGCGCAATCCCACTACTGATCAGCACGGGGGGTTTGACCTGCTCTGTTTCCAACCTGGGCTGGTTCACCCCTCCTTAGGACAACCTGGTGGCTCCAAGCAACCCCCAGAGTCACAATATTGATACCGAACTTAGTGTGGACACCCAATCAACATAGCACAGGACAGACCAGAACTCCTGGACTCAAGTGATCCACCAGCCTCGGGCTCCCAAGGAGCTGGGATTACAGGCTCACGCCACAGAGCCCAGCAGATGTTTAGCACTGCTTTCTCTAACTTGAAGCGTCTGACCTCACCGAGTCCTACGGCACCCCCATTCTGCAAGCCAAGGTGACGCATGCAGTCTCTAAAAATGGTATAGCTGTAATCGGACTGACCCGTGGAATAATTGTAGCATTTCATTTTACCTGCCCAGCGAACGTTGTGAAAAGGAAACTCATAAAACAATGGCAAAATTGTGTTTTTTCCTCCCCACTGAAAATAGTTTCATCATTTTTCAGTACATGGTATGGTACATAAGATGGTACCATGAGAAAATTACAACTTGTCTCGCAAGAAAGAAGCCCACATATGGCTACGCGTATGGAAAAATTGAGCAGGGGATGAAAAAAGGAAAAATGGCTGCAGCGGGAAGGGGTTAAATAATTTTTTTAAGTCTTTTGCGGAGTAGCCCTTTTATCAGGTCCTAGAGTCGGCTTGGAGCTTGTGTATCCTCTCCTGGCAATAAGTGGTCCTATGATGGCAGGAGATAGCATTTTCTTGGTTTTGCCAGTGGGGGTCAGTAGCATGATAGAAGAAATAAGCCAGGATACACAAAAGAGCAGTACAAGAGGAAATAATAACAGTAACAAGACAGAAATATTATGCATGGATTGATAAAAAAGAAAGGAAAGCACGTTTTACCTGAAAACCGTACATCTCTTGCAGGAACAAAAAGACTATGTCTCGCTATGTTGTCCAGGGTGCTCTACACTGGCTACTCACAAGTGCAATCCCACTACTGATCAGCACGGGGGTTTTGACCTGCTCTATTTCCAACCTGGGCAGCTTCACCACTCCTTATGACAACCTGGTGGCTCCAAGCTCCCCCAGAGTCACCATATTGATACCAAACTTAGTGTGGACACCCAATCAACATAGCACAGGACAGACCAGAACTCCTGGACTAAAGTGATCCACCAGCCTCAGCCTCCCAAGGAGCTGGGATTACAGGCTCACGCCACAGAGCCCAGCAGATGTTTAGCACTGCTTTCTCTAACTTGAAGCGTCTGACCTTACCGAGTCCTACGGCACCCCCATTCTGCAACCCAAGGTGACGCATCCAGTCTCAAAAATGGTATAGCTGTAATCGGACTGACCTGTGGAATAATTGTAGCATTTCATTTTACCTGCCCAGCAAACGTTGTGAAAAGGAAACTCATAAAACAATGGCAAAATTGTGTTTTTTCCTCCCCACTGAAAATAGTTTCATCATTTTTCAGTACATGGTGTGGTACATAAGATGGTACCATGAGAAAATTACAACTTGTCTCGCAAGAAAGAAGCCCTCATACGGCTACGCGTATGGAAAAATTGAGCAGGGGATGAAAAAAGGAAAAGTGGCTGCAGCGGGAAGGGGTTAAATAATTTTTTTAAGTCTTTTGCGGAGTAGCCCTTTCATCAGGTCCTAGATTCGGCTTGGAGCTTGTGTATCCTCTCCTGGCAATAAGTGGTCCTATGATGGCAGGAGATAGCATTTTCTTGGTTTTGCCAGTGGGGGTCAGTAGCATGATAGAAGAAATAAGCCAGGATACACAAAAGAGCAGTACAAGAGGAAATAATAACAGTAACAAGGCAGAAATATTATGCATGGATTGATAAAAAAGAAAGGAAAGCATGTTTTACCTGATAACCGTACATCTCTTGCAGGAACAAAAAGACTATGTCTCGCTGTGTTGTCCAGGCTGCTCTACACTGCCTACTCACAGGCGCAATCCCACTACTGATCAGCACGGGGGGTTTGACCTGCTCTGTTTCCAACCTGGGCTGGTTCACCCCTCCTTAGGACAACCTGGTGGCTCCAAGCTCCCCCAGAGTCACCATATTGATACCGAACTTAGTGTGGACACCCGATCAACATAAACAGGACAGACCAGAACTCCTGGACTCAAGTGATCCACCAGACTCAGCCTCCCAAGGAGCTGGGATTACAGGCTCACGCCACAGACCCCAGGAGATGTTTAGCACTGCTTTCTCTAACTTGAAGCGTCTGACCTCACCGAGTCCTACGGCACCCCCATTCTGCAAGCCAAGGTGACGCATGCAGTCTCTAAAAATGGTATAGCTGTAATCTGACTGACCCGTGGAATAATTGTAGCATTTCATTTTACCTGCCCAGCGAACGTTGTGAAAAGGAAACTCATAAAACAATGGCAAAATTGTGTTTTTTCCTCCCCACTGAAAATATTTTCATCATTTTTCAGTACATGGTGTGGTACATAAGATGGTACCATGAGAAAATTACAACTTGTCTCGCAAGAAAGAAGCCCTCATACGGCTACGCGTATGGAAAAATTGAGCAGGGGATGAAAAAAGGAAAAGTGGCTGCAGCGGGAAGGGGTTAAATAATTTTTTTAAGTCTTTTGCGGAGTAGCCCTTTCATCAGGTCCTAGAGTTGGCTTGGAGCTTGTGTATCCTCTCCTGGCAATAAGTGGTCCTATGATGGCAGGAGATAGCATTTTCTTGGTTTTGCCAGTGGGGGTCAGTAGCATGATAGAAGAAATAAGCCAGGATACACAAAAGAGCAGTACAAGAGGAAATAATAACAGTAACAAGGCAGAAATATTATGCATGGATTGATAAAAAAGAAAGGAAAGCATGTTTTACCTGATAACCGTACATCTCTTTCAGGAACAAAAAGACTATGTCTCGCTGTGTTGTCCAGGCTGCTCTACACTGCCTACTCACAGGCGCAATCCCACTACTGATCAGCACGGGGGGTTTGACCTGCTCTGTTTCCAACCTGGGCTGGTTCACCCCTCCTTAGGACAACCTGGTGGCTCCAAGCAACCCCCAGAGTCACAATATTGATACCGAACTTAGTGTGGACACCCAATCAACATAGCACAGGACAGACCAGAACTCCTGGACTCAAGTGATCCACCAGCCTCGGGCTCCCAAGGAGCTGGGATTACAGGCTCACGCCACAGAGCCCAGCAGATGTTTAGCACTGCTTTCTCTAACTTGAAGCGTCTGACCTCACCGAGTCCTACGGCACCCCCATTCTGCAAGCCAAGGTGACGCATGCAGTCTCTAAAAATGGTATAGCTGTAATCGGACTGACCCGTGGAATAATTGTAGCATTTCATTTTACCTGCCCAGCGAACGTTGTGAAAAGGAAACTCATAAAACAATGGCAAAATTGTGTTTTTTCCTCCCCACTGAAAATAGTTTCATCATTTTTCAGTACATGGTATGGTACATAAGATGGTACCATGAGAAAATTACAACTTGTCTCGCAAGAAAGAAGCCCACATACGGCTACGCGTATGGAAAAATTGAGCAGGGGATGAAAAAAGGAAAAATGGCTGCAGCGGGAAGGGGTTAAATAATTTTTTTAAGTCTTTTGCGGAGTAGCCCTTTTATCAGGTCCTAGAGTCGGCTTGGAGCTTGTGTATCCTCTCCTGGCAATAAGTGGTCCTATGATGGCAGGAGATAGCATTTTCTTGGTTTTGCCAGTGGGGGTCAGTAGCATGATAGAAGAAATAAGCCAGGATACACAAAAGAGCAGTACAAGAGGAAATAATAACAGTAACAAGACAGAAATATTATGCATGGATTGATAAAAAAGAAAGGAAAGCACGTTTTACCTGAAAACCGTACATCTCTTGCAGGAACAAAAAGACTATGTCTCGCTATGTTGTCCAGGGTGCTCTACACTGGCTACTCACAAGTGCAATCCCACTACTGATCAGCACGGGGGTTTTGACCTGCTCTATTTCCAACCTGGGCAGCTTCACCACTCCTTATGACAACCTGGTGGCTCCAAGCTCCCCCAGAGTCACCATATTGATACCAAACTTAGTGTGGACACCCAATCAACATAGCACAGGACAGACCAGAACTCCTGGACTAAAGTGATCCACCAGCCTCAGCCTCCCAAGGAGCTGGGATTACAGGCTCACGCCACAGAGCCCAGCAGATGTTTAGCACTGCTTTCTCTAACTTGACGCGTCTGACCTTACCGAGTCCTACGGCACCCCCATTCTGCAACCCAAGGTGACGCATCCAGTCTCAAAAATGGTATAGCTGTAATCGGACTGACCTGTGGAATAATTGTAGCATTTCATTTTACCTGCCCAGCAAACGTTGTGAAAAGGAAACTCATAAAACAATGGCAAAATTGTGTTTTTTCCTCCCCACTGAAAATAGTTTCATCATTTTTCAGTACATGGTGTGGTACATAAGATGGTACCATGAGAAAATTACAACTTGTCTCGCAAGAAAGAAGCCCTCATACGGCTACGCGTATGGAAAAATTGAGCAGGGGATGAAAAAAGGAAAAGTGGCTGCAGCGGGAAGGGGTTAAATAATTTTTTTAAGTCTTTTGCGGAGTAGCCCTTTCATCAGGTCCTAGAGTTGGCTTGGAGCTTGTGTATCCTCTCCTGGCAATAAGTGGTCCTATGATGGCAGGAGATAGCATTTTCTTGGTTTTGCCAGTGGGGGTCAGTAGCATGATAGAAGAAATAAGCCAGGATACACAAAAGAGCAGTACAAGAGGAAATAATAACAGTAACAAGGCAGAAATATTATGCATGGATTGATAAAAAAGAAAGGAAAGCATGTTTTACCTGATAACCGTACATCTCTTGCAGGAACAAAAAGACTATGTCTCGCTGTGTTGTCCAGGCTGCTCTACACTGCCTACTCACAGGCGCAATCCCACTACTGATCAGCACGGGGGGTTTGACCTGCTCTGTTTCCAACCTGGGCTGGTTCACCCCTCCTTAGCACAACCTGGTGGCTCCAAGCAACCCCCAGAGTCACAATATTGATACCGAACTTAGTCTGGACACCCAATCAACATAGCACAGGACAGACCAGAACTCCTGGACTCAAGTGATCCACCAGCCTCGGGCTCCCAAGGAGCTGGGATTACAGGCTCACGCCACAGAGCCCAGCAGATGTTTAGCACTGCTTTCTCTAACTTGAAGCGTCTGACCTCACCGAGTCCTACGGCACCCCCATTCTGCAAGCCAAGGTGACGCATGCAGTCTCTAAAAATGGTATAGCTGTAATCGGACTGACCCGTGGAATAATTGTAGCATTTCATTTTACCTGCCCAGCGAACGTTGTGAAAAGGAAACTCATAAAACAATGGCAAAATTGTGTTTTTTCCTCCCCACTGAAAATAGTTTCATCATTTTTCAGTACATGGTATGGTACATAAGATGGTACCATGAGAAAATTACAACTTGTCTCGCAAGAAAGAAGCCCACATACGGCTACGCGTATGGAAAAATTGAGCAGGGGATGAAAAAAGGAAAAATGGCTGCAGCGGGAAGGGGTTAAATAATTTTTTTAAGTCTTTTGCGGAGTAGCCCTTTTATCAGGTCCTAGAGTCGGCTTGGAGCTTGTGTATCCTCTCCTGGCAATAAGTGGTCCTATGATGGCAGGAGATAGCATTTTCTTGGTTTTGCCAGTGGGGGTCAGTAGCATGATAGAAGAAATAAGCCAGGATACACAAAAGAGCAGTACAAGAGGAAATAATAACAGTAACAAGACAGAAATATTATGCATGGATTGATAAAAAAGAAAGGAAAGCACGTTTTACCTGAAAACCGTACATCTCTTGCAGGAACAAAAAGACTATGTCTCGCTATGTTGTCCAGGGTGCTCTACACTGGCTACTCACAAGTGCAATCCCACTACTGATCAGCACGGGGGTTTTGACCTGCTCTATTTCCAACCTGGGCAGCTTCACCACTCCTTATGACAACCTGGTGGCTCCAAGCTCCCCCAGAGTCACCATATTGATACCAAACTTAGTGTGGACACCCAATCAACATAGCACAGGACAGACCAGAACTCCTGGACTAAAGTGATCCACCAGCCTCAGCCTCCCAAGGAGCTGGGATTACAGGCTCACGCCACAGAGCCCAGCAGATGTTTAGCACTGCTTTCTCTAACTTGACGCGTCTGACCTTACCGAGTCCTACGGCACCCCCATTCTGCAACCCAAGGTGACGCATCCAGTCTCAAAAATGGTATAGCTGTAATCGGACTGACCTGTGGAATAATTGTAGCATTTCATTTTACCTGCCCAGCAAACGTTGTGAAAAGGAAACTCATAAAACAATGGCAAAATTGTGTTTTTTCCTCCCCACTGAAAATAGTTTCATCATTTTTCAGTACATGGTATGGTACATAAGATGGTACCATGAGAAAATTACAACTTGTCTCGCAAGAAAGAAGCCCTCATACGGCTACGCGTATGGAAAAATTGAGCAGGGGATGAAAAAAGGAAAAATGGCTGCAGCGGGAAGGGGTTAAATAATTTTTTTAAGTCTTTTGCGGAGAAGCCCTTTTATCAGGTCCTAGAGTCGTCTTAGAGCTTGTGTATCCTCTCCTGGCAATAAGTGGTCCTATGATGGCAGGAGATAGCATTTTCTTGGTTTTGCCAGTGGGGGTCAGTAGCATGATAGAAGAAATAAGCCAGGATACACAAAAGAGCAGTACAAGAGGACATAATAACAGTAACAAGGCAGAAATATTATGCATGGATTGATAAAAAAGAAAGGAAAGCATGTTTTACCTGAAAACCGTACATCTCTTGCAGGAACAAAAAGACTACGTCTCGCTGTGTTGTCCAGGCTGCTCTACACTGCCTACTCACAGGCGCAATCCCACTACTGATCAGCACGGGGGTTTTGACCTGCTCTGTTTCCGACCTGGGCTGGTTCACCCCTCCTTAGGACAACCTGGTGGCTCCAAGCTCCCCCAGTCACCATATTGATACCGAACTTAGTGTGGACACCCAATCAACATAGCACAGGACAGACCAGAACTCCTGGACTCAAGTGATCCACCAGCCTCAGCCTCCCACGGATCTGGGATTACAGGCTCACACCACAGAGTCTAGCAGATGTTTAGCACTGCTTTCTCTAACTTGAAGCGTGTGACCTCACCGTGTCCTACGGCACCCCCATTCTGCAAGCCAAGGTTGCGCATGCAGTCTCTAAAAATGGTATAGCTGTAATCGGACTGACCCGTGGAATAATTGTAGCATTTCATTTTACCTGCCCAGCGAACGTTGTGAAAAGGAAACTCATAAAACAATGGCAAAATTGTGTTTTTTCCTCCCCACTGAAAATAGTTTCATCATTTTTCAGTACATGGTATGGTACATAAGATGGTACCATGAGAAAATTACAACTTGTCTCGCAAGAAAGAAGCCCTCATACGGCTACGTGTATGGAAAAATTGAGCAGGGGATGAAAAAAGGAAAAATGGCTGCAGCGGGAAGGGGTTAAATAATTTTTTTAAGTCTTTTGCGGAGTAGCCCTTTTATCAAGTCCTAGAGTCGGCTTGGAGCTTGTGTATCCTCTCCTGGCAATAAGTGGTCCTATGATGGCAGGAGATAGCATTTTCTTGGTTTTGCCAGTGGGGGTCAGTAGCATGATAGAAGAAATAAGCCAGGATACACAAAAGAGCAGTACAAGAGGAAATAATAACAGTAACAAGGCAGAAATATTATGCATGGATTGATAAAAAAGAAAGGAAAGCATGTTTTACCTGAAAACCGTACATCTCTTGCAGGAACAAAAAGACTATGTCTCGCTGTGTTGTCCAGGCTGCTCTACACTGCCTACTCACAGGCGCAATCCCACTACTGATCAGCACAGGGGTTTTGACCTGCTCTGTTTCCGATCTGGGCCAGTTCACCCCTCCTTAGGACAACCTGGTGGCTCCAAGCTCCCCCAGAGTCACCATATTGATACCGAACTTAGTGTGGACACCTGATCAACATAGCACAGGACAGACCAGAACTCCTGGACTCAAGTGATCCACCAGCCTCAGGCTCCCAAGGAGCTGGGATTACAGGCTCACACCACAGATCCCAGCAGATGTTTAGCACTGCTTTCTCTAACTTGAAGCGTCTGACCTTACCGAGTCCTACGGCACCCCCATTCTGCAAGCCAAGGTTGCGCATGCAGTCTCTAAAAATGGTATAGCTGTAATCAGACTGACCTGTGGAATAATTGTAGCATTTCATTTTACCTGCCCAGCGAACGTTGTGAAAAGGAAACTCATAAAACAATGGCAAAATTGTGTTTTTTCCTCCCCACTGAAAATAGTTTCATCATTTTTCAGTACATGGTATGGTACATAAGATGGTACCATGAGAAAATTACAACTTGTCTCGCAAGAAAGAAGCCCTCATACGGCTACGCGTATGGAAAAATTGAGCAGGGGATGAAAAAAGGAAAAATGGCTGCAGCGGGAAGGGGTTAAATAATTTTTTTAAGTCTTTTGCGGAGTAGCCCTTTTATCAGGTCCTAGAGTCGGCTTGGAGCTTGTGTATCCTCTCCTGGCAATAAGTGGTCCTATGATGGCAGGAGATAGCATTTTCTTGGTTTTGCCAGTGGGGGTCAGTAGCATGATAGAAGAAATAAGCCAGGATACACAAAAGAGCAGTACAAGAGGAAATAATAACAGTAACAAGGCAGAAATATTATGCATGGATTGATAAAAAAGAAAGGAAAGCATGTTTTACCTGATAACCGTACAACTCTTGCAGGAACAAAAAGACTATGTCGCGCTGTGTTGTCCAGGCTGCTCTACACTGCCTACTCACAGGCGCAATCCCACTACTGATCAGCACGGGGGGTTTGACCTGCTCTGTTTCCGACCTGGGCTGGTTCACCCCTCCTTAGGACAACCTGGTGGCTCCAAGCTCCCCCAGAGTCACCATATTGATACCGAACTTAGTGTGGACACCCGATCAACATAAACAGGACAGACCAGAACTCCTGGACTCAAGTGATCCACCAGACTCAGCCTCCCAAGGAGCTGGGATTACAGGCTCACGCCACAGACCCCAGCAGATGTTTAGCACTGCTTTCTCTAACTTGAAGCGTGTGACCTCACCGAGTCCTACGGCACCCCCATTCTGCAAGCCAAGGTGACGCATGCAGTCTCTAAAAATGGTATAGCTGTAATCTGACTGACCCGTGGAATAATTGTAGCATTTCATTTTACCTGCCCAGCGAACGTTGTGAAAAGGAAACTCATAAAACAATGGCAAAATTGTGTTTTTTCCTCCCCACTGAAAATATTTTCATCATTTTTCAGTACATGGTGTGGTACATAAGATGGTACCATGAGAAAATTACAACTTGTCTCGCAAGAAAGAAGCCCTCATACGGCTACGCGTATGGAAAAATTGAGCAGGGGATGAAAAAAGGAAAAGTGGCTGCAGCGGGAAGGGGTTAAATAATTTTTTTAAGTCTTTTGCGGAGTAGCCCTTTCATCAGGTCCTAGAGTTGGCTTGGAGCTTGTGTATCCTCTCCTGGCAATAAGTGGTCCTATGATGGCAGGAGATAGCATTTTCTTGGTTTTGCCAGTGGGGGTCAGTAGCATGATAGAAGAAATAAGCCAGGATACACAAAAGAGCAGTACAAGAGGAAATAATAACAGTAACAAGGCAGAAATATTATGCATGGATTGATAAAAAAGAAAGGAAAGCATGTTTTACCTGATAACCGTACATCTCTTGCAGGAACAAAAAGACTATGTCTCGCTGTGTTGTCCAGGCTGCTCTACACTGCCTACTCACAGGCGCAATCCCACTACTGATCAGCACGGGGGGTTTGACCTGCTCTGTTTCCAACCTGGGCTGGTTCACCCCTCCTTAGGGCAACCTGGTGGCTCCAAGCAACCCCCAGAGTCACAATATTGATACTGAACTTAGTGTGGACACCCAATCAACATAGCACAGGACAGACCAGAACTCCTGGACTCAAGTGATCCACCAGCCTCGGGCTCCCAAGGAGCTGGGATTACAGGCTCACGCCACAGAGCCCAGCAGATGTTTAGCACTGCTTTCTCTAACTTGAAGCGTCTGACCTCACCGAGTCCTACGGCACCCCCATTCTGCAAGCCAAGGTGACGCATGCAGTCTCTAAAAATGGTATAGCTGTAATCGGACTGACCCGTGGAATAATTGTAGCATTTCATTTTACCTGCCCAGCGAACGTTGTGAAAAGGAAACTCATAAAACAATGGTAAAATTGTGTTTTTTCCTCCCCACTGAAAATAGTTTCATCATTTTTCAGTACATGGTATGGTACATAAGATGGTACCATGAGAAAATTACAACTTGTCTCGCAAGAAAGAAGCCCACATACGGCTACGCGTATGGAAAAATTGA
This sequence comes from Eleutherodactylus coqui, assembly GCF_035609145.1. Taxonomy (NCBI): domain Eukaryota; kingdom Metazoa; phylum Chordata; class Amphibia; order Anura; family Eleutherodactylidae; genus Eleutherodactylus; species Eleutherodactylus coqui. The sequence goes on from NC_089842.1 coordinate 187,504,047, forward strand.
GCAGGGGATGAAAAAAGGAAAAATGGCTGCAGCGGGAAGGGATTAAATAATTTTTTTAAGTCTTTTGCGGAGTAGCCCTTTTATCAGGTCCTAGAGTCGGCTTGGAGCTTGTGTATCCTCTCCTGGCAATAAGTGGTCCTATGATGGCAGGAGATAGCATTTTCTTGGTTTTGCCAGTGGGGGTCAGTAGCATGATAGAAGAAATAAGCCAGGATACACAAAAGAGCAGTACAAGAGGAAATAATAACAGTAACAAGACAGAAATATTATGCATGGATTGATAAAAAAGAAAGGAAAGCACGTTTTACCTGAAAACCGTACATCTCTTGCAGGAACAAAAAGACTATGTCTCGCTATGTTGTCCAGGGTGCTCTACATTGGCTACTCACAAGTGCAATCCCACTACTGATCAGCACGGGGGTTTTGACCTGCTCTATTTCCAACCTGGGCAGCTTCACCACTCCTTATGACAACCTGGTGGCTCCAAGCTCCCCCAGAGTCACCATATTGATACCAAACTTAGTGTGGACACCCGATCAACATAGCACAGGACAGACCAGAACTCCTGGACTAAAGTGATCCACCAGCCTCAGCCTCCCAAGGAGCTGGGATTACAGGCTCACGCCACAGAGCCCAGCAGATGTTTAGCACTGCTTTCTCTAACTTGAAGCGTCTGACCTTACCGAGTCCTACGGCACCCCCATTCTGCAACCCAAGGTGACGCATCCAGTCTCAAAAATGGTATAGCTGTAATCGGACTGACCTGTGGAATAATTGTAGCATTTCATTTTACCTGCCCAGCAAACGTTGTGAAAAGGAAACTCATAAAACAATGGCAAAATTGTGTTTTTTCCTCCCCACTGAAAATAGTTTCATCATTTTTCAGTACATGGTATGGTACATAAGATAGTACCATGAGAAAATTACAACTTGTCTCGCAAGAAAGAAGCCCTCATACGGCTACGCGTATGGAAAAATTGAGCAGGGGATGAAAAAAGGAAAAATGGCTGCAGCGGGAAGGGGTTAAATAATTTTTTTAAGTCTTTTGCGGAGAAGCCCTTTTATCAGGTCCTAGAGTCGTCTTAGAGCTTGTGTATCCTCTCCTGGCAATAAGTGGTCCTATGATGGCAGGAGATAGCATTTTCTTGGTTTTGCCAGTGGGGGTCAGTAGCATGATAGAAGAAATAAGCCAGGATACACAAAAGAGCAGTACAAGAGGACATAATAACAGTAACAAGGCAGAAATATTATGCATGGATTGATAAAAAAGAAAGGAAAGCATGTTTTACCTGAAAACCGTACATCTCTTGCAGGAACAAAAAGACTACGTCTCGCTGTGTTGTCCAGGCTGCTCTACACTGCCTACTCACAGGCGCAATCCCACTACTGATCAGCACGGGGGTTTTGACCTGCTCTGTTTCCGATCTGGGCCAGTTCACCCCTCCTTAGGACAACCTGGTGGCTCCAAGCTCCCCCAGAGTCACCATATTGATACCGAACTTAGTGTGGACACCCGATCAACATAGCACAGGACAGACCAGAACTCCTGGACTCAAGTGATCCACCAGCCTCAGGCTCCCAAGGAGCTGGGATTACAGGCTCACGCCACAGAGCCCAGCAGATGTTTAGCACTGCTTTCTCTAACTTGAAGCGTCTGACCTTACCGAGTCCTACGGCACCCCCATTCTGCAAGCCAAGGTTGCGCATGCAGTCTCTAAAAATGGTATAGCTGTAATCAGACTGACCTGTGGAATAATTGTAGCATTTCATTTTACCTGCCCAGCGAACGTTGTGAAAAGGAAACTCATAAAACAATGGCAAAATTGTGTTTTTTCCTCCCCACTGAAAATAGTTTCATCATTTTTCAGTACATGGTATGGTACATAAGATGGTACCATGAGAAAATTACAACTTGTCTCGCAAGAAAGAAGCCCTCATACGGCTACGCGTATGGAAAAATTGAGCAGGGGATGAAAAAAGGAAAAATGGCTGCAGCGGGAAGGGGTTAAATAATTTTTTTAAGTCTTTTGTGGAGTAGCCCTTTCATCAGGACCTAGAGTCGGCTTGGAGCTTGTGTATCCTCTCCTGGCAATAAGTGGTCCTATGATGGCAGGAGATAGCATTTTCTTGGTTTTGCCAGTGGGGGTCAGTAGCATGATAGAAGAAATAAGCCAGGATACACAAAAGAGCAGTACAAGAGGAAATAATAACAGTAACAAGGCAGAAATATTATGCATGGATTGATAAAAAAGAAAGGAAAGCATGTTTTACCTGATAACCGTACAACTCTTGCAGGAACAAAAAGACTATGTCGCGCTGTGTTGTCCAGGCTGCTCTACACTGCCTACTCACAGGCGCAATCCCACTACTGATCAGCACGGGGGGTTTGACCTGCTCTGTTTCCAACCTGGGCTGGTTCACCCCTCCTTAGGACAACCTGGTGGCTCCAAGCTCCCCCAGAGTCACCATATTGATACCGAACTTAGTGTGGACACCCGATCAACATAAACAGGACAGACCAGAACTCCTGGACTCAAGTGATCCACCAGACTCAGCCTCCCAAGGAGCTGGGATTACAGGCTCACGCCACAGACCCCAGCAGATGTTTAGCACTGCTTTCTCTAACTTGAAGCGTGTGACCTCACCGAGTCCTACGGCACCCCCATTCTGCAAGCCAAGGTGACGCATGCAGTCTCTAAAAATGGTATAGCTGTAATCTGACTGACCCGTGGAATAATTGTAGCATTTCATTTTACCTGCCCAGCGAACGTTGTGAAAAGGAAACTCATAAAACAATGGCAAAATTGTGTTTTTTCCTCCCCACTGAAAATATTTTCATCATTTTTCAGTACATGGTGTGGTACATAAGATGGTACCATGAGAAAATTACAACTTGTCTCGCAAGAAAGAAGCCCTCATACGGCTACGCGTATAGAAAAATTGAGCAGGGGATGAAAAAAGGAAAAGTGGCTGCAGCGGGAAGGGGTTAAATAATTTTTTTAAGTCTTTTGCGGAGTAGCCCTTTCATCAGGTCCTAGAGTTGGCTTGGAGCTTGTGTATCCTCTCCTGGCAATAAGTGGTCCTATGATGGCAGGAGATAGCATTTTCTTGGTTTTGCCAGTGGGGGTCAGTAGCATGATAGAAGAAATAAGCCAGGATACACAAAAGAGCAGTACAAGAGGAAATAATAACAGTAACAAGGCAGAAATATTATGCATGGATTGATAAAAAAGAAAGGAAAGCATGTTTTACCTGATAACCGTACATCTCTTGCAGGAACAAAAAGACTATGTCTCGCTGTGTTGTCCAGGCTGCTCTACACTGCCTACTCACAGGCGCAATCCCACTACTGATCAGCACGGGGGGTTTGACCTGCTCTGTTTCCAACCTGGGCTGGTTCACCCCTTCTTAGGACAACCTGGTGGCTCCAAGCAACCCCCAGAGTCACCATATTGATACCGAACTTAGTGTGGACACCCAATCAACATAGCACAGGACAGACCAGAACTCCTGGACTCAAGTGATCCACCAGCCTCGGGCTCCCAAGGAGCTGGGATTACAGGCTCACGCCACAGAGCCCAGCAGATGTTTAGCACTGCTTTCTCTAACTTGAAGCGTCTGACCTCACCGAGTCCTACGGCACCCCCATTCTGCAAGCCAAGGTGACGCATGCAGTCTCTAAAAATGGTATAGCTGTAATCGGACTGACCCGTGGAATAATTGTAGCATTTCATTTTACCTGCCCAGCGAACGTTGTGAAAAGGAAACTCATAAAACAATGGCAAAATTGTGTTTTTTCCTCCCCACTGAAAATAGTTTCATCATTTTTCAGTACATGGTATGGTACATAAGATGGTACCATGAGAAAATTACAACTTGTCTCGCAAGAAAGAAGCCCACATACGGCTACGCGTATGGAAAAATTGAGCAGGGGATGAAAAAAGGAAAAATGGCTGCAGCGGGAAGGGGTTAAATAATTTTTTTAAGTCTTTTGCGGAGTAGCCCTTTCATCAGGTCCTAGAGTTGGCTTGGAGCTTGTGTATCCTCTCCTGGCAATAAGTGGTCCTATGATGGCAGGAGATAGCATTTTCTTGGTTTTGCCAGTGGGGGTCAGTAGCATGATAGAAGAAATAAGCCAGGATACACAAAAGAGCAGTACAAGAGGAAATAATAACAGTAACAAGGCAGAAATATTATGCATGGATTGATAAAAAAGAAAGGAAAGCATGTTTTACCTGATAACCGTACATCTCTTGCAGGAACAAAAAGACTATGTCTCGCTGTGTTGTCCAGGCTGCTCTACACTGCCTACTCACAGGCGCAATCCCACTACTGATCAGCACGGGGGGTTTGACCTGCTCTGTTTCCAACCTGGGCTGGTTCACCCCTCCTTAGGACAACCTGGTGGCTCCAAGCAACCCCCAGAGTCACAATATTGATACCGAACTTAGTGTGGACACCCAATCAACATAGCACAGGACAGACCAGAACTCCTGGACTCAAGTGATCCACCAGCCTCGGGCTCACAAGGAGCTGGGATTACAGGCTCACGCCACAGAGCCCAGCAGATGTTTAGCACTGCTTTCTCTAACTTGAAGCGTCTGACCTCACCGAGTCCTACGGCACCCCCATTCTGCAAGCCAAGGTGACGCATGCAGTCTCTAAAAATGGTATAGCTGTAATCGGACTGACCCGTGGAATAATTGTAGCATTTCATTTTACCTGCCCAGCGAACGTTGTGAAAAGGAAACTCATAAAACAATGGCAAAATTGTGTTTTTTCCTCCCCACTGAAAATAGTTTCATCATTTTTCAGTACATGGTATGGTACATAAGATGGTACCATGAGAAAATTACAACTTGTCTCGCAAGAAAGAAGCCCACATACGGCTACGCGTATGGAAAAATTGAGCAGGGGATGAAAAAAGGAAAAATGGCTGCAGCGGGAAGGGGTTAAATAATTTTTTTAAGTCTTTTGCGGAGTAGCCCTTTTATCAGGTCCTAGAGTCGGCTTGGAGCTTGTGTATCCTCTCCTGGCAATAAGTGGTCCTATGATGGCAGGAGATAGCATTTTCTTGGTTTTGCCAGTGGGGGTCAGTAGCATGATAGAAGAAATAAGCCAGGATACACAAAAGAGCAGTACAAGAGGAAATAATAACAGTAACAAGACAGAAATATTATGCATGGATTGATAAAAAAGAAAGGAAAGCACGTTTTACCTGAAAACCGTACATCTCTTGCAGGAACAAAAAGACTATGTCTCGCTATGTTGTCCAGGGTGCTCTACACTGGCTACTCACAAGTGCAATCCCACTACTGATCAGCACGGGGGTTTTGACCTGCTCTATTTCCAACCTGGGCAGCTTCACCACTCCTTATGACAACCTGGTGGCTCCAAGCTCCCCCAGAGTCACCATATTGATACCAAACTTAGTGTGGACACCCAATCAACATAGCACAGGACAGACCAGAACTCCTGGACTAAAGTGATCCACCAGCCTCAGCCTCCCAAGGAGCTGGGATTACAGGCTCACGCCACAGAGCCCAGCAGATGTTTAGCACTGCTTTCTCTAACTTGAAGCGTCTGACCTTACCGAGTCCTACGGCACCCCCATTCTGCAACCCAAGGTGACGCATCCAGTCTCAAAAATGGTATAGCTGTAATCGGACTGACCTGTGGAATAATTGTAGCATTTCATTTTACCTGCCCAGCAAACGTTGTGAAAAGGAAACTCATAAAACAATGGCAAAATTGTGTTTTTTCCTCCCCACTGAAAATAGTTTCATCATTTTTCAGTACATGGTATGGTACATAAGATGGTACCATGAGAAAATTACAACTTGTCTCGCAAGAAAGAAGCCCTCATACGGCTACGCGTATGGAAAAATTGAGCAGGGGATGAAAAAAGGAAAAATGGCTGCAGCGGGAAGGGGTTAAATAATTTTTTTAAGTCTTTTGCGGAGAAGCCCTTTTATCAGGTCCTAGAGTCGTCTTAGAGCTTGTGTATCCTCTCCTGGCAATAAGTGGTCCTATGATGGCAGGAGATAGCATTTTCTTGGTTTTGCCAGTGGGGGTCAGTAGCATGATAGAAGAAATAAGCCAGGATACACAAAAGAGCAGTACAAGAGGACATAATAACAGTAACAAGGCAGAAATATTATGCATGGATTGATAAAAAAGAAAGGAAAGCATGTTTTACCTGAAAACCGTACATCTCTTGCAGGAACAAAAAGACTATGTCGCGCTGTGTTGTCCAGGCTGCTCTACACTGCCTACTCACAGGCGCAATCCCACTACTGATCAGCACGGGGGGTTTGACCTGCTCTGTTTCCAACCTGGGCTGGTTCACCCCTCCTTAGGACAACCTGGTGGCTCCAAGCTCCCCCAGAGTCACCATATTGATACCGAACTTAGTGTGGACACCCGATCAACATAAACAGGACAGACCAGAACTCCTGGACTCAAGTGATCCACCAGACTCAGCCTCCCAAGGAGCTGGGATTACAGGCTCACGCCACAGACCCCAGCAGATGTTTAGCACTGCTTTCTCTAACTTGAAGCGTGTGACCTCACCGAGTCCTACGGCACCCCCATTCTGCAAGCCAAAGTGACGCATGCAGTCTCTAAAAATGGTATAGCTGTAATCTGACTGACCCGTGGAATAATTGTAGCATTTCATTTTACCTGCCCAGCGAACGTTGTGAAAAGGAAACTCATAAAACAATGGCAAAATTGTGTTTTTTCCTCCCCACTGAAAATATTTTCATCATTTTTCAGTACATGGTGTGGTACATAAGATGGTACCATGAGAAAATTACAACTTGTCTTGCAAGAAAGAAGCCCTCATACGGCTACGCGTATGGAAAAATTGAGCAGGGGATGAAAAAAGGAAAAGTGGCTGCAGCGGGAAGGGGTTAAATAATTTTTTTAAGTCTTTTGCGGAGTAGCCCTTTCATCAGGTCCTAGAGTTGGCTTGGAGCTTGTGTATCCTCTCCTGGCAATAAGTGGTCCTATGATGGCAGGAGATAGCATTTTCTTGGTTTTGCCAGTGGGGGTCAGTAGCATGATAGAAGAAATAAGCCAGGATACACAAAAGAGCAGTACAAGAGGAAATAATAACAGTAACAAGGCAGAAATATTATGCATGGATTGATAAAAAAGAAAGGAAAGCATGTTTTACCTGATAACCGTACATCTCTTGCAGGAACAAAAAGACTATGTCTCGCTGTGTTGTCCAGGCTGCTCTACACTGCCTACTCACAGGCGCAATCCCACTACTGATCAGCACGGGAGGTTTGACCTGCTCTGTTTCCAACCTGGGCTGGTTCACCCCTCCTTAGAACAACCTGGTGGCTCCAAGCAACCCCCAGAGTCACAATATTGATACCGAACTTAGTGTGGACACCCAATCAACATAGCACAGGACAGACCAGAACTCCTGGACTCAAGTGATCCACCAGCCTCGGGCTCCCAAGGAGCTGGGATTACAGGCTCACGCCACAGAGCCCAGCAGATGTTTAGCACTGCTTTCTCTAACTTGAAGCGTCTGACCTCACCGAGTCCTACAGCACCCCCATTCTGCAAGCCAAGGTGACGCATGCAGTCTCTAAAAATGGTATAGCTGTAATCGGACTGACCCGTGGAATAATTGTAGCATTTCATTTTACCTGCCCAGCGAACGTTGTGAAAAGGAAACTCATAAAACAATGGCAAAATTGTGTTTTTTCCTCCCCACTGAAAATAGTTTCATCATTTTTCAGTACATGGTATGGTACATAAGATGGTACCATGAGAAAATTACAACTTGTCTCGCAAGAAAGAAGCCCACATACGGCTACGCGTATGGAAAAATTGAGCAGGGGATGAAAAAAGGAAAAATGGCTGCAGCGGGAAGGGGTTAAATAATTTTTTTAAGTCTTTTGCGGAGTAGCCCTTTTATCAGGTCCTAGAGTCGGCTTGGAGCTTGTGTATCCTCTCCTGGCAATAAGTGGTCCTATGATGGCAGGAGATAGCATTTTCTTGGTTTTGCCAGTGGGGGTCAGTAGCATGATAGAAGAAATAAGCCAGGATACACAAAAGAGCAGTACAAGAGGAAATAATAACAGTAACAAGACAGAAATATTATGCATGGATTGATAAAAAAGAAAGGAAAGCACGTTTTACCTGAAAACCGTACATCTCTTGCAGGAACAAAAAGACTATGTCTCGCTATGTTGTCCAGGGTGCTCTACACTGGCTACTCACAAGTGCAATCCCACTACTGATCAGCACGGGGGTTTTGACCTGCTCTATTTCCAACCTGGGCAGCTTCACCACTCCTTATGACAACCTGGTGGCTCCAAGCTCCCCCAGAGTCACCATATTGATACCGAACTTAGTGTGGACACCCGATCAACATAAACAGGACAGACCAGAACTCCTGGACTCAAGTGATCCACCAGACTCAGCCTCCCAAGGAGCTGGGATTACAGGCTCACGCCACAGACCCCAGCAGATGTTTAGCACTGCTTTCTCTAACTTGAAGCGTGTGACCTCACCGAGTCCTACGGCACCCCCATTCTGCAAGCCAAGGTGACGCATGCAGTCTCTAAAAATGGTATAGCTGTAATCGGACTGACCCGTGGAATAATTGTAGCATTTCATTTTACCTGCCCAGCGAACGTTGTGAAAAGGAAACTCATAAAACAATGGCAAAATTGTGTTTTTTCCTCCCCACTGAAAATAGTTTCATCATTTTTCAGTACATGGTATGGTACATAAGATGGTACCATGAGAAAATTACAACTTGTCTCGCAAGAAAGAAGCCCTCATACGGCTACGTGTATGGAAAAATTGAGCAGGGGATGAAAAAAGGAAAAATGGCTGCAGCGGGAAGGGGTTAAATAATTTTTTTAAGTCTTTTGCGGAGTAGCCCTTTTATCAGGTCCTAGAGTCGGCTTGGAGCTTGTGTATCCTCTCCTGGCAATAAGTGGTCCTATGATGGCAGGAGATAGCATTTTCTTGGTTTTGCCAGTGGGGGTCAGTAGCATGATAGAAGAAATAAGCCAGGATACACAAAAGAGCAGTACAAGAGGAAATAATAACAGTAACAAGGGAGAAATATTATGCATGGATTGATAAAAAAGAAAGGAAAGCATGTTTTACCTGAAAACCGTACATCTCTTGCAGGAACAAAAAGACTATGTCTTGCTGTGTTGTCCAGGCTGCTCTACACTGCCTACTCACAGGTGCAATCCCACTACTGATCAGCACGGGGGTTTTGACCTGCTCTGTTTCCGATCTGGGCCAGTTCACCCCTCCTTAGGACAACCTGGTGGCTCCAAACTCCCCCAGAGTCACCATATTGATACCGAACTTAGTGTGGACACCTGATCAACATAGCACAGGACAGACCAGAACTCCTGGACTCAAGTGATCCACCAGCCTCAGGCTCCCAAGGAGCTGGCATTACAGGCTCACGCCACAGAGCCCAGCAGATGTTTAGCACTGCTTTCTCTAACTTGAAGCGTCTGACCTTACCGAGTCCTACGGCACCCCCATTCTGCAAGCCAAGGTTGCGCATGCAGTCTCTAAAAATGGTATAGCTGTAATCAGACTGACCTGTGGAATAATTGTAGCATTTCATTTTACCTGCCCAGCGAACGTTGTGAAAAGGAAACTCATAAAACAATGGCAAAATTGTGTTTTTTCCTCCCCACTGAAAATAGTTTCATCATTTTTCAGTACATGGTATGGTACATAAGATGGTACCATGAGAAAATTACAACTTGTCTCGCAAGAAAGAAGCCCTCATACGGCTACGCGTATGGAAAAATTGAGCAGGGGATGAAAAAAGGAAAAATGGCTGCAGCGGGAAGGGGTTAAATAATTTTTTTAAGTCTTTTGCGGAGTAGCCCTTTCATCAGGACCTAGAGTCGGCTTGGAGCTTGTGTATCCTCTCCTGGCAATAAGTGGTCCTATGATGGCAGGAGATAGCATTTTCTTGGTTTTGCCAGTGGGGGTCAGTAGCATGATAGAAGAAATAAGCCAGGATACACAAAAGAGCAGTACAAGAGGAAATAATAACAGTAACAAGGCAGAAATATTATGCATGGATTGATAAAAAAGAAAGGAAAGCATGTTTTACCTGATAACCGTACAACTCTTGCAGGAACAAAAAGACTATGTCGCGCTGTGTTGTCCAGGCTGCTCTACACTGCCTACTCACAGGCGCAATCCCACTACTGATCAGCACGGGGGGTTTGACCTGCTCTGTTTCCAACCTGGGCTGGTTCACCCCTCCTTAGGACAACCTGGTGGCTCCAAGCTCCCCCAGAGTCACCATATTGATACCGAACTTAGTGTGGACACCCGATCAACATAAACAGGACAGACCAGAACTCCTGGACTCAAGTGATCCACCAGACTCAGCCTCCCAAGGAGCTGGGATTACAGGCTCACGCCACAGACCCCAGCAGATGTTTAGCACTGCTTTCTCTAACTTGAAGCGTGTGACCTCACCGAGTCCTAAGGCACCCCCATTCTGCTAGCCAAGGTGACGCATGCAGTCTCTAAAAATGGTATAGCTGTAATCAGACTGACCCGTGGAATAATTGTAGCATTTCATTTTACCTGCCCAGCGAACGTTGTGAAAAGGAAACTCATAAAACAATGGCAAAATTGTGTTTTTTCCTCCCCACTGAAAATATTTTCATCATTTTTCAGTACATGGTGTGGTACATAAGATGGTACCATGAGAAAATTACAACTTGTCTCGCAAGAAAGAAGCCCTCATACGGCTACGCGTATGGAAAAATTGAGCAGGGGATGAAAAAAGGAAAAGTGGCTGCAGCGGGAAGGGGTTAAATAATTTTTTTAAGTCTTTTGCGGAGTAGCCCTTTCATCAGGTCCTAGAGTTGGCTTGGAGCTTGTGTATCCTCTCCTGGCAATAAGTGGTCCTATGATGGCAGGAGATAGCATTTTCTTGGTTTTGCCAGTGGGGGTCAGTAGCATGATAGAAGAAATAAGCCAGGATACACAAAAGAGCAGTACAAGAGGAAATAATAACAGTAACAAGGCAGAAATATTATGCATGGATTGATAAAAAAGAAAGGAAAGCATGTTTTACCTGATAACCGTACATCTCTTGCAGGAACAAAAAGACTATGTCTCGCTGTGTTGTCCAGGCTGCTCTACACTGCCTACTCACAGGCGCAATCCCACTACTGATCAGCACGGGGGGTTTGACCTGCTCTGTTTCCAACCTGGGCTGGTTCACCCCTCCTTAGGACAACCTGGTGGCTCCAAGCAACCCCCAGAGTCACCATATTGATACCGAACTTAGTGTGGACACCCAATCAACATAGCACAGGACAGACCAGAACTCCTGGACTCAAGTGATCCACCAGCCTCGGGCTCCCAAGGAGCTGGGATTACAGGCTCACGCCACAGAGCCCAGCAAATGTTTAGCACTGCTTTCTCTAACTTGAAGCGTCTGACCTCACCGAGTCCTACGGCACCCCCATTCTGCAAGCCAAGGTGACGCATGCAGTCTCTAAAAATGGTATAGCTGTAATCGGACTGACCCGTGGAATAATTGTAGCATTTCATTTTACCTGCCCAGCGAACGTTGTGAAAAGGAAACTCATAAAACAATGGCAAAATTGTGTTTTTTCCTCCCCACTGAAAATAGTTTCATCATTTTTCAGTACATGGTATGGTACATAAGATGGTACCATGAGAAAATTACAACTTGTCTCGCAAGAAAGAAGCCCACATACGGCTACGCGTATGGAAAAATTGAGCAGGGGATGAAAAAAGGAAAAATGGCTGCAGCGGGAAGGGGTTAAATATTTTTTTTAAGTCTTTTGCGGAGTAGCCCTTTTATCAGGTCCTAGAGTCGGCTTGGAGCTTGTGTATCCTCTCCTGGCAATAAGTGGTCCTATGATGGCAGGAGATAGCATTTTCTTGGTTTTGCCAGTGGGGGTCAGTAGCATGATAGAAGAAATAAGCCAGGATACACAAAAGAGCAGTACAAGAGGAAATAATAACAGTAACAAGGCAGAAATATTATGCATGGATTGATAAAAAAGAAAGGAAAGCACGTTTTACCTGAAAACCGTACATCTCTTGCAGGAACAAAAAGACCATGTCTTGCTATGTTGTCCAGGGTGCTCTACACTGGCTACTCACAAGTGCAATCCCACTACTGATCAGCACGGGGGTTTTGACCTGCTCTATTTCCAACCTGGGCAGCTTCACCACTCCTTATGACAACCTGGTGGCTCCAAGCTCCCCCAGAGTCACCATATTGACACCAAACTTAGTGTGGACACCCAATCAACATAGCACAGGACAGACCAGAACTCCTGGACTAAAGTGATCCACCAGCCTCAGCCTCCCAAGGAGCTGGGATTACAGGCTCACACCACAGAGCCCAGCAGATATTTAGCACTGCTTTCTCTAACTTGAAGCGTCTGACCTCACCGAGTCCTACGGCACCCCCATTCTGCAACCCAAGGTGACGCATGCAGTCTCAAAAATGGTATAGCTGTAATCGGACTGACCTGTGGAATAATTGTAGCATTTCATTTTACCTGCCCAGCAAACGTTGTGAAAAGGAAACTCATAAAACAATGGCAAAATTGTGTTTTTTCCTCCCCACTGAAAATAGTTTCATCATTTTTCAGTACATGGTATGGTACATAAGATGGTACCATGAGAAAATTACAACTTGTCTCGCAAGAAAGAAGCCCTCATACGGCTACGCGTATGGAAAAATTGAGCAGGGGATGAAAAAAGGAAAAATGGCTGCAGCGGGAAGGGGTTAAATAATTTTTTTAAGTCTTTTGCGGAGAAGCCCTTTTATCAGGTCCTAGAGTCGTCTTAGAGCTTGTGTATCCTCTCCTGGCAATAAGTGGTCCTATGGTGGCAGGAGATAGCATTTTCTTGGTTTTGCCAGTGGGGGTCAGTAGCATGATAGAAGAAATAAGCCAGGATACACAAAAGAGCAGTACAAGAGGACATAATAACAGTAACAAGGCAGAAATATTATGCATGGATTGATAAAAAAGAAAGGAAAGCACGTTTTACCTGAAAACCGTTCATCTCTTGCAGGAACAAAAAGACTATGTCTCGCTGTGTTGTCCAGGCTGCTCTACACTGCCTACTCACAGGCGCAATCCCACTACTGATCAGCACGGAGGTTTTGACCTGCTCTGTTTCCAACCTGGGCCAGTTCACCTCTCCTTAGGACAACCTGGTGGCTCCAAGCTCCCCCCGAGTCACCATATTGATACCGAACTTAGTGTGGACACCTGATCAACATAGAACAGGACAGACCAGAACTCCTGGACACAGGTGATCCACCAGCCTCAGGCTCCCAAAGAGCTGGGATTACAGGCTCACGCCACAGAGCCCAGCAGATGTTTAGCACTGCTTTCTCTAACTTGAAGCGTCTGACCTTACCGAGTCCTACGGCTCCCCAATTCTGCAAGCCAAGGTGACGCATGCAGTCTCTAAAAATGGTATAGCTGTAATCGGACTGACCCGTGGAATAATTGTAGCATTTCATTTTACCTGCCCAGCGAACGTTGTGAAAAGGAAACTCATAAAACAATGGCAAAATTGTGTTTTTTCCTCCCCACTGAAAATAGTTTCATCATTTTTCAGTACATGGTATGGTACATAAGATGGTACCATGAGAAAATTACAACTTGTCTCGCACGAAAGAAGCCCTCATACGGCTACGCGTATGGAAAAATTGAGCAGGGGATGAAAAAAGGAAAAATGGCTGCAGCGGGAAGGGGTTAAATAATTTTTTTAAGTCTTTTGCGGAGTAGCCCTTTCATCAGGTCCTAGAGTTGGCTTGGAGCTTGTGTATCCTCTCCTGGCAATAAGTGGTCCTATGATGGCAGGAGATAGCATTTTCTTGGTTTTGCCAGTGGGGGTCAGTAGCATGATAGAAGAAATAAGCCAGGATACACAAAAGAGCAGTACAAGAGGAAATAATAACAGTAACAAGGCAGAAATATTATGCATGGATTGATAAAAAAGAAAGGAAAGCACGTTTTACCTGAAAACCGTACATCTCTTGCAGGAACAAAAAGACTATGTCTCGCTGTGTTGTCCAGGCTGCTCTACACTGCCTACTCACAGGCGCAATCCCACTACTGATCAGCACGGAGGTTTTGACCTGCTCTGTTTCCAACCTGGGCTGGTTCACCTCTCCTTAGGACAACCTGGTGGCTCCAAGCTCCCCCCGAGTCACCATATTGATACTGAACTTAGTGTGGACACCCGATCAACATAGCACAGGACAGACCAGAACTCCTGGACTCAAGTGATCCACCAGCCTCAGGCTCCCAAGGAGCTGGGATTACAGGCTCACACCACAGAGCCCAGCAGATGTTTAGCACTGCTTTCTCTAACTTGAAGCGTCTGACCTTACCGAGTCCTACGGCTCCCCAATTCTGCAAGCCAAGGTGACGCATGCAGTCTCTAAAAATGGTATAGCTGTAATCGGACTGACCCGTGGAATAATTGTAGCATTTCATTTTACCTGCCCAGCGAACGTTGTGAAAAGGAAACTCATAAAACAATGGGAAAATTGTGTTTTTTCCTCCCCACTGAAAATAGTTTCATCATTTTTCAGTACATGGTATGGTACATAAGATGGTACCATGAGAAAATTACAACTTGTCTCGCAAGAAAGAAGCCCTCATACGGCTACGCGTATGGAAAAATTGAGCAGGGGATGAAAAAAGGAAAAATGGCTGCAGCGGGAAGAGGTTAAATAATTTTTTTAAGTCTTTTGCGGAGTAGCCCTTTTATCAGGTCCTAGAGTCGGCTTGGAGCTTGTGTATCCTCTCCTGGCAATAAGTGGTCCTATGATGGCAGGAGATAGCATTTTCTTGGTTTTGCCAGTGGGGGTCAGTAGCATGATAGAAGAAATAAGCCAGGATACACAAAAGAGCAGTACAAGAGGAAATAATAACAGTAACAAGGCAGAAATATTATGCATGGATTGATAAAAAAGAAAGGAAAGCACGTTTTACCTGAAAACCGTACATCTCTTGCAGGAACAAAAAGACTATGTCTCGCTGTGTTGTCCAGGCTGTTCTACACTGGCTACTCACAAGTGCAATCCCACTACTGATCAGCACGGGGGTTTTGACCTGCTCTATTTCCAACCTGGGCAGCTTCACGCCTCCTTATGGCAATCTGGTGGCTCCAAGCTCCCCCAGAGTCACCATATTGATACCAAACTTAGTGTGGACACCTGATCAACATAGCACAGGACAGACCAGAACTCCTGGACTCAAGTGATCCACCAGCCTCAGCCTCCCAAGGAGCTGGGATTACAGGCTCACGACACAGAGCCCAGCAGATGTTTAGCACTGCTTTCTCTAACTTGAAGCGTCTGACCTCACCGAGTCCTACGGCACCCCCATTCTGCAAGCCAAGGTGACGCATGCAGTCTCTAAAAATGGTATAGCAGTAATCGGACTGACCCGTGGAATAATTGTAGCATTTCATTTTACCTGCCCAGCGAACGTTGTGAAAAGGAAACTCATAAAACAATGGCAAAATTGTGTTTTTTCCTCCCCACTGAAAATAGTTTCATCATTTTTCAGTACATGGTATGGTACATAAGATGGTACCATGAGAAAATTACAACTTGTCTCGCAAGAAAGAAGCCCTCATACGGCTACGCATATGGAAAAATTGAGCAGGGGATGAAAAAAGGAAAAATGGCTGCAGCGGTAAGGGGTTAAATAATTTTTTTAAGTCTTTTGCGGAGTAGCCCTTTCATCAGGTCCTAGAGTTGGCTTGGAGCTTGTGTATCCTCTCCTGGCAATAAGTGGTCCTATGATGGCAGGAGATAGCATTTTCTTGGTTTTGCCAGTGGGGGTCAGTAGCATGATAGAAGAAATAAGCCAGGATACACAAAAGAGCAGTACAAGAGGAAATAATAACAGTAACAAGGCAGAAATATTATGCATGGATTGATAAAAAAGAAAGGAAAGCATGTTTTACCTGAAAACCGTACATCTCTTGCAGGAACAAAAAGACTATGTCTCGCTGTGTTGTCCAGGCTGCTCTACACTGCCTACTCACAGGTGCAATCCCACTACTGATCAGCACGGAGGTTTTGACCTGCTCTGTTTCCAACCTGGGCCAGTTCACCTATCCTTAGGACAACCTGGTGGCTCCAAGCTCCCCCCGAGTCACCATATTGATACCGAACTTAGTGTGGACACCTGATCAACATAGCACAGGACAGACCAGAACTCCGGTGATCCACCAGCCTCAGGCTCCCAAGGAGCTGGGATTACAGGCTCACGCCACAGAGCCCAGCAGATGTTTAGCACTGCTTTCTCTAACTTGAAGCGTCTGACCTTACCGAGTCCTACGGCTCCCCAATTCTGCAAGCCAAGGTGACGCATGCAGTCTCTAAAAATGGTATAGCTGTAATCGGACTGACCCGTGGAATAATTGTAGCATTTCATTTTACCTGCCCAGCGAACGTTGTGAAAAGGAAACTCATAAAACAATGGGAAAATTGTGTTTTTTCCTCCCCACTGAAAATAGTTTCATCATTTTTCAGTACATGGTATGGTACATAAGATGGTACCATGAGAAAATTACAACTTGTCTCGCAAGAAAGAAGCCCTCATACGGCTACGCGTATGGAAAAATTGAGCAGGGGATGAAAAAAGGAAAAATGGCTGCAGCGGGAAGAGGTTAAATAATTTTTTTAAGTCTTTTGCGGAGTAGCCCTTTTATCAGGTCCTAGAGTCGGCTTGGAGCTTCTGTATCCTCTCCTGGCAATAAGTGGTCCTATGATGGCAGGAGATAGCATTTTCTTGGTTTTGCCAGTGGGGGTCAGTAGCATGATAGAAGAAATAAGCCAGGATACACAAAAGAGCAGTACAAGAGGAAATAATAACAGTAACAAGGCAGAAATATTATGCATGGATTGATAAAAAAGAAAGGAAAGCACGTTTTACCTGAAAACCGTACATCTCTTGCAGGAACAAAAAGACTATGTCTCGCTCTGTTGTCCAGGCTGCTCTACACTGGCTACTCACAAGTGCAATCCCACTACTGATCAGCACGGGGGTTTTGACCTGCTCTATTTCCAACCTGGGCAGCTTCACCCCTCCTTATGACAACCTGGTGGCTCCAAGCTTCCCCAGAGTCACCATATTGATACCAAACTTAGTGTGGACACCCGATCAACATAGCACAGGACAGACCAGAACTCCTGGACTCAAGTGATCCACCAGCCTCAGCCTCCCAAGGAGCTGGGATTACAGGCTCACACCACAGAGCCCAGCAGATGTTTAGCACTGCTTTCTCTAACTTGAAGCGTCTGACCTTACCGAGTCCTACGGCACCCCCATTCTGCAACCCAAGGTGACGCATGCCGTCTCAAAAATGGTATAGCTGTAATCGGACTGACCTGTGGAATAATTGTAGCATTTCATTTTACCTGCCCAGCAAACGTTGTGAAAAGGAAACTCATAAAACAATGGCAAAATTGTGTTTTTTCCTCCCCACTGAAAATAGTTTCATCATTTTTCAGTACATGGTATGGTACATAAGATGGTACCATGAGAAAATTACAACTTGTCTCGCAAGAAAGAAGCCCTCATACAGCTACGCGTATGGAAAAATTGAGCAGGGGATGAAAAAAGGAAAAATGGCTGCAGCGGGAAGGGGTTAAATAATTTTTTTAAGTCTTTTGCGGAGAAGCCCTTTTATCAGGTCCTAGAGTCGTCTTAGAGCTTGTGTATCCTCTCCTGGCAATAAGTGGTCCTATGGTGGCAGGAGATAGCATTTTCTTGGTTTTGCCAGTGGGGGTCAGTAGCATGATAGAAGAAATAAGCCAGGATACACAAAAGAGCAGTACAAGAGGACATAATAACAGTAACAAGGCAGAAATATTATGCATGGATTGATAAAAAAGAAAGGAAAGCATGTTTTACCTGAAAACCGTACATCTCTTGCAGGAACAAAAAGACTATGTCTCGCTGTGTTGTCCAGGCTGCTCTACACTGCCTACTCACAGGCGCAATCCCACTACAGATCAGCACGGAGGTTTTGACCTGCTCTGTTTCCAACCTGGGCCAGTTCACCTCTCCTTAGGACAACCTGGTGGCTCCAAGCTCCCCCCGAGTCACCATATTGATACCGAACTTAGTGTGGACACCTGATCAACATAGCACAGGACAGACCAGAACTCCTGGACTCAGGTGATCCACCAGCCTCAGGCTCCCAAGGAGCTGGGATTACAGGCTCACGCCACAGAGCCCAGCAGATGTTTAGCACTGCTTTCTCTAACTTGAAGCGTCTGACCTTACCGAGTCCTACGGCTCCCCAATTCTGCAAGCCAAGGTGACGCATGCAGTCTCTAAAAATGGTATAGCTGTAATCGGACTGACCCGTGGAATAATTGTAGCATTTCATTTTACCTGCCCAGCGAACGTTGTGAAAAGGAAACTCATAAAACAATGGGAAAATTGTGTTTTTTCCTCCCCACTGAAAATAGTTTCATCATTTTTCAGTACATGGTATGGTACATAAGATGGTACCATGAGAAAATTACAACTTGTCTCGCAAGAAAGAAGCCCTCATACGGCTACGCGTATGGAAAAATTGAGCAGGGGATGAAAAAAGGAAAAATGGCTGCAGCGGGAAGAGGTTAAATAATTTTTTTAAGTCTTTTGCGGAGTAGCCCTTTTATCAGGTCCTAGAGTCGGCTTGGAGCTTCTGTATCCTCTCCTGGCAATAAGTGGTCCTATGATGGCAGGAGATAGCATTTTCTTGGTTTTGCCAGTGGGGGTCAGTAGCATGATAGAAGAAATAAGCCAGGATACACAAAAGAGCAGTACAAGAGGAAATAATAACAGTAACAAGGCAGAAATATTATGCATGGATTGATAAAAAAGAAAGGAAAGCACGTTTTACCTGAAAACCGTACATCTCTTGCAGGAACAAAAAGACTATGTCTCGCTCTGTTGTCCAGGCTGCTCTACACTGGCTACTCACAAGTGCAATCCCACTACTGATCAGCACGGGGGTTTTGACCTGCTCTATTTCCAACCTGGGCAGCTTCACCCCTCCTTATGACAACCTGGTGGCTCCAAGCTTCCCCAGAGTCACCATATTGATACCAAACTTAGTGTGGACACCCGATCAACATAGCACAGGACAGACCAGAACTCCTGGACTCAAGTGATCCACCAGCCTCAGCCTCCCAAGGAGCTGGGATTACAGGCTCACACCACAGAGCCCAGCAGATGTTTAGCACTGCTTTCTCTAACTTGAAGCGTCTGACCTTACCGAGTCCTACGGCACCCCCATTCTGCAACCCAAGGTGACGCATGCCGTCTCAAAAATGGTATAGCTGTAATCGGACTGACCTGTGGAATAATTGTAGCATTTCATTTTACCTGCCCAGCAAACGTTGTGAAAAGGAAACTCATAAAACAATGGCAAAATTGTGTTTTTTCCTCCCCACTGAAAATAGTTTCATCATTTTTCAGTACATGGTATGGTACATAAGATGGTACCATGAGAAAATTACAACTTGTCTCGCAAGAAAGAAGCCCTCATACAGCTACGCGTATGGAAAAATTGAGCAGGGGATGAAAAAAGGAAAAATGGCTGCAGCGGGAAGGGGTTAAATAATTTTTTTAAGTCTTTTGCGGAGAAGCCCTTTTATCAGGTCCTAGAGTCGTCTTAGAGCTTGTGTATCCTCTCCTGGCAATAAGTGGTCCTATGGTGGCAGGAGATAGCATTTTCTTGGTTTTGCCAGTGGGGGTCAGTAGCATGATAGAAGAAATAAGCCAGGATACACAAAAGAGCAGTACAAGAGGACATAATAACAGTAACAAGGCAGAAATATTATGCATGGATTGATAAAAAAGAAAGGAAAGCATGTTTTACCTGAAAACCGTACATCTCTTGCAGGAACAAAAAGACTATGTCTCGCTGTGTTGTCCAGGCTGCTCTACACTGCCTACTCACAGGCGCAATCCCACTACAGATCAGCACGGAGGTTTTGACCTGCTCTGTTTCCAACCTGGGCCAGTTCACCTCTCCTTAGGACAACCTGGTGGCTCCAAGCTCCCCCCGAGTCACCATATTGATACCGAACTTAGTGTGGACACCTGATCAACATAGCACAGGACAGACCAGAACTCCTGGACTCAGGTGATCCACCAGCCTCAGGCTCCCAAGGAGCTGGGATTACAGGCTCACGCCACAGAGCCCAGCAGATGTTTAGCACTGCTTTCTCTAACTTGAAGCGTCTGACCTTACCGAGTCCTACGGCTCCCCAATTCTGCAAGCCAAGGTGACGCATGCAGTCTCTAAAAATGGTATAGCTGTAATCGGACTGACCCGTGGAATAATTGTAGCATTTCATTTTACCTGCCCAGCGAACGTTGTGAAAAGGAAACTCATAAAACAATGGGAAAATTGTGTTTTTTCCTCCCCACTGAAAATAGTTTCATCATTTTTCAGTACATGGTATGGTACATAAGATGGTACCATGAGAAAATTACAACTTGTCTCGCAAGAAAGAAGCCCTCATACGGCTACGCGTATGGAAAAATTGAGCAGGGGATGAAAAAAGGAAAAATGGCTGCAGCGGGAAGAGGTTAAATAATTTTTTTAAGTCTTTTGCGGAGTAGCCCTTTTATCAGGTCCTAGAGTCGGCTTGGAGCTTCTGTATCCTCTCCTGGCAATAAGTGGTCCTATGATGGCAGGAGATAGCATTTTCTTGGTTTTGCCAGTGGGGGTCAGTAGCATGATAGAAGAAATAAGCCAGGATACACAAAAGAGCAGTACAAGAGGAAATAATAACAGTAACAAGGCAGAAATATTATGCATGGATTGATAAAAAAGAAAGGAAAGCACGTTTTACCTGAAAACCGTACATCTCTTGCAGGAACAAAAAGACTATGTCTCGCTGTGTTGTCCAGGCTGCTCTACACTGGCTACTCACAAGTGCAATCCCACTACTGATCAGCACGGGGGTTTTGACCTGCTCTATTTCCAACCTGGGCAGCTTCACGCCTCCTTATGGCAACCTGGTGGCTCCAAGCTCCCCCAGAGTCACCATATTGATACCAAACTTAGTGTGGACACCTGATCAACATAGCACAGGACAGACCAGAACTCCTGGACTCAAGTGATCCACCAGCCTCAGCCTCCCAAGGAGCTGGGATTACAGGCTCACGACACAGAGCCCAGCAGATGTTTAGCACTGCTTTCTCTAACTTGAAGCGTCTGACCTCACCGAGTCCTACGGCACCCCCATTCTGCAAGCCAAGGTGACGCATGCAGTCTCTAAAAATGGTATAGCAGTAATCGGACTGACCCGTGGAATAATTGTAGCATTTCATTTTACCTGCCCAGCGAACGTTGTGAAAAGGAAACTCATAAAACAATGGGAAAATTGTGTTTTTTCCTCCCCACTGAAAATAGTTTCATCATTTTTCAGTACATGGTATGGTACATAAGATGGTACCATGAGAAAATTACAACTTGTCTCGCAAGAAAGAAGCCCTCATACGGCTACGCGTATGGAAAAATTGAGCAGGGGATGAAAAAAGGAAAAATGGCTGCAGCGGGAAGGGGTTAAATAATTTTTTTAAGTCTTTTGCGGAGTAGCCCTTTCATCAGGTCCTAGAGTTGGCTTGGAGCTTGTGTATCCTCTCCTGGCAATAAGTGGTCCTATGATGGCAGGAGATAGCATTTTCTTGGTTTTGCCAGTGGGGGTCAGTAGCATGATAGAAGAAATAAGCCAGGATACACAAAAGAGCAGTACAAGAGGAAAGAATAACAGTAACAAGGCAGAAATATTATGCATGGATTGATAAAAAAGAAAGGAAAGCATGTTTTACCTGAAAACCGTACATCTCTTGCAGGAACAAAAAGACTATGTCTCGCTGTGTTGTCCAGGCTGCTCTACACTGCCTACTCACAGGCGCAATCCCACTACTGATCAGCACAGAGGTTTTGACCTACTCTGTTTCCAACCTGGGCTGGTTCACCTCTCCTTAGGACAACCTGGTGGCTCCAAGCTCCCCCCGAGTCACCATATTGATACCGAACTTAGTGTGGACACCCGATCAACATAGCACAGGACAGACCAGAACTCCTGGACTCAAGTGATCCACCAGCCTCAGGCTCCCAAGGAGCTGGGATTACAGGCTCACGCCACAGAGCCCAGCAGATGTTTAGCACTGCTTTCTCTAACTTGAAGCGTCTCACCTTACCGAGTCCTACGGCTCCCCAATTCTGCAAGCCAAGGTGACGCATGCAGTCTCTAAAAATGGTATAGCTGTAATCGGACTGACCCGTGGAATAATTGTAGCATTTTTTATTTTACCTGCCCAGCGAACGTTGTGAAAAGGAAACTCATAAAACAATGGGAAAATTGTGTTTTTTCCTCCCCACTGAAAATAGTTTCATCATTTTTCAGTACATGGTATGGTACATAAGATGTTACTTTGAGAAAATTACAACTTGTCTCGCAAGAAAGAAGCTCTCATACGGCTACGCGTATGGAAAAATTGAGCAGGGGATGAAAAAAGGAAAAATGGCTGCAGCGGGAAGGGGTTAAATAATTTTTTTAAGTCTTTTGCGGAGTAGCCCTTTTATCAGGTCCTAGAGTCGGCTTGGAGCTTGTGTATCCTCTCCTGGCAATAAGTGGTCCTATGATGGCAGGAGATAGCATTTTCTTGGTTTTGCCAGTGGGGGTCAGTAGCATGATAGAAGAAATAAGCCAGGATACACAAAAGAGCAGTACAAGAGGAAATAATAACAGTAACAAGGCAGAAATATTATGCATGGATTGATAAAAAAGAAAGGAAAGCACGTTTTACCTGAAAACCGTACATCTCTTGCAGGAACAAAAAGACTATGTCTCGCTGTGTTGTCCAGGCTGCTCTACACTGGCTACTCACAAGTGCAATCCCACTACTGATCAGCACGGGGGTTTTGACCTGCTCTATTTCCAACCTGGGCAGCTTCACCCCTCCTTATGACAACCTGGTGGCTCCAAGCTTCCCCAGAGTCACCATATTGATACCAAACTTAGTGTGGACACCCGATCAACATAGCACAGGACAGACCAGAACTCCTGGACTCAAGTGATCCACCAGCCTCAGCCTCCTAAGGAGCTGGGATTACAGGCTCACACCACAGAGCCCAGCAGATGTTTAGCACTGCTTTCTCTAACTTGAAGCGTCTGACCTTACCGAGTCCTACGGCTCCCCAATTCTGCAAGCCAAGGTGACGCATGCAGTCTCTAAAAATGGTATAGCTGTAATCGGACTGACCCGTGGAATAATTGTAGCATTTCATTTTACCTGCCCAGCGAACGTTGTGAAAAGGAAACTCATAAAACAATGGGAAAATTGTGTTTTTTCCTCCCCACTGAAAATAGTTTCATCATTTTTCAGTACATGGTATGGTACATAAGATGGTACCATGAGAAAATTACAACTTGTCTCGCAAGAAAGAAGCCCTCATACGGCTACGCGTATGGAAAAATTGAGCAGGGGATGAAAAAAGGAAAAATGGCTGCAGCGGGAAGAGGTTAAATAATTTTTTTAAGTCTTTTGCGGAGTAGCCCTTTTATCAGGTCCTAGAGTCGGCTTGGAGCTTCTGTATCCTCTCCTGGCAATAAGTGGTCCTATGATGGCAGGAGATAGCATTTTCTTGGTTTTGCCAGTGGGGGTCAGTAGCATGATAGAAGAAATAAGCCAGGATACACAAAAGAGCAGTACAAGAGGAAATAATAACAGTAACAAGGCAGAAATATTATGCATGGATTGATAAAAAAGAAAGGAAAGCACGTTTTACCTGAAAACCGTACATCTCTTGCAGGAACAAAAAGACTATGTCTCGCTGTGTTGTCCAGGCTGCTCTACACTGGCTACTCACAAGTGCAATCCCACTACTGATCAGCATGGGGGTTTTGACCTGCTCTATTTCCAACCTGGGCAGCTTCACCCCTCCTTATGACAACCTGGTGGCTCCAAGCTTCCCCAGAGTCACCATATTGATACCAAACTTAGTGTGGACACCCGATCAACATAGCACAGGACAGACCAGAACTCCTGGACTCAAGTGATCCACCAGCCTCAGCCTCCCAAGGAGCTGGGATTACAGGCTCACACCACAGAGCCCAGCAGATGTTTAGCACTGCTTTCTCTAACTTGAAGCGTCTGACCTTACCGAGTCCTACGGCACCCCCATTCTGCAACCCAAGGTGACGCATGCCGTCTCAAAAATGGTATAGCTGTAATCGGACTGACCTGTGGAATAATTGTAGCATTTCATTTTACCTGCCCAGCGAACGTTGTGAAAAGGAAACTCATAAAACAATGGCAAAATTGTGTTTTTTCCTCCCCACTGAAAATAGTTTCATCATTTTTCAGTACATGGTATGGTACATAAGATGGTACCATGAGAAAATTACAACTTGTCTCGCAAGAAAGAAGCCCTCATACGGCTACGCGTATGGAAAAATTGAGCAGGGGATGAAAAAAGGAAAAATGGCTGCAGCGGGAAGGGGTTAAATAATTTTTTTAAGTCTTTTGCGGAGAAGCCCTTTTATCAGGTCCTAGAGTCGTCTTAGAGCTTGTGTATCCTCTCCTGGCAATAAGTGGTCCTATGGTGGCAGGAGATAGCATTTTCTTGGTTTTGCCAGTGGGGGTCAGTAGCATGATAGAAGAAATAAGCCAGGATACACAAAAGAGCAGTACAAGAGGACATAATAACAGTAACAAGGCAGAAATATTATGCATGGATTGATAAAAAAGAAAGGAAAGCATGTTTTACCTGAAAACCGTACATCTCTTGCAGGAACAAAAAGACTATGTCTCGCTGTGTTGTCCAGGCTGCTCTACACTGCCTACTCACAGGCGCAATCCCACTACTGATCAGCACGGAGGTTTTGACCTGCTCTGTTTCCAACCTGGGCCAGTTCACCTCTCCTTAGGACAACCTGGTGGCTCCAAGCTCCCCCCGAGTCACCATATTGATACCGAACTTAGTGTGGACACCCAATCAACATAACACAGGACAGCCCAGAACTCTTGGACTCAAGTAATCCACCAGACTCAGCCTCCTAAGGAGCTGGGATTACAGGCTCACACCACAGAGCCCAGCAGATGTTTAGCACTGCTTTCTCTAACTTGAAGCGTCTGACCTTACCGAGTCCTACGGCTCCCCAATTCTGCAAGCCAAGGTGACGCATGCAGTCTCTAAAAATGGTATAGCTGTAATCGGACTGACCCGTGGAATAATTGTAGCATTTCATTTTACCTGCCCAGCGAACGTTGTGAAAAGGAAACTCATAAAACAATGGGAAAATTGTGTTTTTTCCTCCCCACTGAAAATAGTTTCATCATTTTTCAGTACATGGTATGGTACATAAGATGGTACCATGAGAAAATTACAACTTGTCTCGCAAGAAAGAAGCCCTCATACGGCTACGCGTATGGAAAAATTGAGCAGGGGATGAAAAAAGGAAAAATGGCTGCAGCGGGAAGAGGTTAAATAATTTTTTTAAGTCTTTTGCGGAGTAGCCCTTTTATCAGGTCCTAGAGTCGGCTTGGAGCTTCTGTATCCTCTCCTGGCAATAAGTGGTCCTATGATGGCAGGAGATAGCATTTTCTTGGTTTTGCCAGTGGGGGTCAGTAGCATGATAGAAGAAATAAGCCAGGATACACAAAAGAGCAGTACAAGAGGAAATAATAACAGTAACAAGGCAGAAATATTATGCATGGATTGATAAAAAAGAAAGGAAAGCACGTTTTACCTGAAAACCGTACATCTCTTGCAGGAACAAAAAGACTATGTCTCGCTGTGTTGTCCAGGCTGCTCTACACTGGCTACTCACAAGTGCAATCCCACTACTGATCAGCACGGGGGTTTTGACCTGCTCTATTTCCAACCTGGGCAGCTTCAAGCCTCCTTATGGCAACCTGGTGGCTCCAAGCTCCCCCAGAGTCACCATATTGATACCAAACTTAGTGTGGACACCTGATCAACATAGCACAGGACAGACCAGAACTCCTGGACTCAAGTGATCCACCAGCCTCAGCCTCCCAAGGAGCTGGGATTACAGGCTCACACCACAGAGCCCAGCAGATGTTTAGCACTGCTTTCTCTAACTTGAAGCGTCTGACCTCACCGAGTCCTACGGAACCCCCATTCTGCAACCCAAGGTGACGCATGCAGTCTCAAAAATGGTATAGCTGTAATCGGACTGACCTGTGGAATAATTGTAGCATTTCATTTTACCTGCCCAGCGAACGTTGTGAAAAGGAAACTCATAAAACAATGGCAAAATTGTGTTTTTTCCTCCCCACTGAAAATAGTTTCATCATTTTTCAGTACATGGTATGGTACATAAGATGGTACCATGAGAAAATTACAACTTGTCTCGCAAGAAAGAAGCCCTCATACGGCTACGCGTATGGAAAAATTGAGCAGGGGATGAAAAAAGGAAAAATGGCTGCAACGGGAAGGGGTTAAATAATTTTTTTAAGTCTTTTGCAGAGTAGCCCTTTCATCAGGTCCTAGAGTTGGCTTGGAGCTTGTGTATCCTCTCCTGGCAATAAGTGGTCCTATGATGGCAGGAGATAGCATTTTCTTGGTTTTGCCAGTGGGGGTCAGTAGCATGATAGAAGAAATAAGCCAGGATACACAAAAGAGCAGTACAAGAGGAAATAATAACAGTAACAAGGCAGAAATATTATGCATGGATTGATAAAAAAGAAAGGAAAGCATGTTTTACCTGAAAACCGTACATCTCTTGCAGGAACAAAAAGACTATGTCTCGCTGTGTTGTCCAGGCTGCTCTACACTGCCTACTCACAGGCGCAATCCCACTACTGATCAGCACGGAGGTTTTGACCTGCTCTGTTTCCAACCTGGGCCAGTTCACCTCTCCTTAGGACAACCTGGTGGCTCCAAGCTCCCCCCGAGTCACCATATTGATACCGAACTTAGTGTGGACACCTGATCAACATAGCACAGGACAGACAAGAACTCCTGGACTCAGGTGATCCACCAGCCTCAGGCTCCCAAGGAGCTGGGATTACAGGCTCACGCCACAGAGCCCAGCAGATGTTTAGCACTGCTTTCTCTAACTTGAAGCGTCTGACCTTACCGAGTCCTACGGCTCCCCAATTCTGCAAGCCAAGGTGACGCATGCAGTCTCTAAAAATGGTATAGCTGTAATCGGACTGACCCGTGGAATAATTGTAGCATTTCATTTTACCTGCCCAGCGAACGTTGTGAAAAGGAAACTCATAAAACAATGGGAAAATTGTGTTTTTTCCTCCCCACTGAAAATAGTTTCATCATTTTTCAGTACATGGTATGGTACATAAGATGGTACCATGAGAAAATTACAACTTGTCTCGCAAGAAAGAAGCCCTCATACGGCTACGCGTATGGAAAAATTGAGCAGGGGATGAAAAAAGAAAAAATGGCTGCAGCGGGAAGAGGTTAAATAATTTTTTTAAGTCTTTTGCGGAGTAGCCCTTTTATCAGGTCCTAGAGTCGGCTTGGAGCTTCTGTATCCTCTCCTGGCAATAAGTGGTCCTATGATGGCAGGAGATAGCATTTTCTTGGTTTTGCCAGTGGGGGTCAGTAGCATGATAGAAGAAATAAGCCAGGATACACAAAAGAGCAGTACAAGAGGAAATAATAACAGTAACAAGGCAGAAATATTATGCATGGATTGATAAAAAAGAAAGGAAAGCACGTTTTACCTGAAAACCGTACATCTCTTGCAGGAACAAAAAGACTATGGGCTCATGTCCACGGGCAAAATATGATTTAAGATCCGCAGCGGATATCCCGCATGCGGATCCGCATCCCATAGGGATGCATTGACCACCCGCGGGTAGATAAATACCCGCGGATCGTCAATAAAAGGGATTTTTAAAAAAATGGAGCATGGAAAAATCCGGACCATGCTCCATTTTCGTGCGGGTCTCCCGCGGGGACGGCTCCCGCGGGCTTCTATTGAAGCCTATGGAAGCCGTCCGGATCCGCGGGAGACCTAAAATAGGAATTTAAAGTATTTACCATCCGGCGCGGGCGGGGAAGGTCAGCTGTTCCTAACGGCCGCATCTTCCTTGCTTCGGCTCGGCGGATGTGCCCGGCGCATGCGCGCGGCACGTCGGCGACGTGCCGGCGACGTGCCGCCGGCGTCAGGAATTCATCCGCCGGCCGAAAATGAAGATCCGGCCGTGAGGAACAGCTGATCTTCTCCGCCCGCGCCGGATGGTAAATACTTTTAAATTCTTATTTTCGGCGCTCATGTCCGCGGGGCAGGAGGGACCCGCTGCAGATTCTACATGGAGAATCTGCAGCGGATCTGATTTTCCCCATGGACATGAGGCCTGAGTCTCGCTGTGTTGTCCAGGCTGCTCTACACTGGCTACTCACAAGTGCAATCCCACTACTGATCAGCACGGGGGTTTTGACCTGCTCTATTTCCAACCTGGGCAGCTTCACGCCTCCTTATGGCAACCTGGTGGCTCCAAGCTCCCCCAGAGTCACCATATTGATACCAAACTTAGTGTGGACACCTGATCAACATAGCACAGGACAGACCAGAACTCCTGGACTCAAGTGATCCACCAGCCTCAGCCTCCCAAGGAGCTGGGATTACAGGCTCATGACACAGAGCCCATCAGATGTTTAGCACTGCTTTCTCTAACTTGAAGCGTCTGACCTCACCGAGTCCTACGGCACCCCCATTCTGCAAGTCAAGGTGACGCATGCAGTCTCTAAAAATGGTATAGCAGTAATCGGACTGACCCGTGGAATAATTGTAGCATTTCATTTTACCTGCCCAGCGAACGTTGTGAAAAGGAAACTCATAAAACAATGGCAAAATTGTGTTTTTTCCTCCCCACTGAAAATAGTTTCATCATTTTTCAGTACATGGTATGGTACATAAGATGTTACCATGAGAAAATTACAACTTGTCTCGCAAGAAAGAAGCCCTCATACGGCTACGCGTATGGAAAAATTGAGCAGGGGATGAAAAAAGGAAAAATGGCTGCAGCGGGAAGGGGTTAAATAATTTTTTTAAGTCTTTTGCGGAGTAGCCCTTTTATCTGGTCCTAGAGTCGGCTTGGAGCTTGTGTATCCTCTCCTGGCAATAAGTGGTCCTATGATGGCAGGAGATAGCATTTTCTTGGTTTTGCCAGTGGGGGTCAGTAGCATGATAGAAGAAATAAGCCAGGATACACAAAAGAGCAGTACAAGAGGAAATAATAACAGTAACAAGGCAGAAATATTATGCATGGATTGATAAAAAAGAAAGGAAAGCACGTTTTACCTGAAAACCGTACATCTCTTGCAGGAACAAAAAGACTATGTCTCGCTGTGTTGTCCAGGCTGCTCTACACTGGCTACTCACAAGTGCAATCCCACTACTGATCAGCACGGGGGTTTTGACCTGCTCTATTTCCAACCTGGGCAGCTTCACCCCTCCTTATGACAACCTGGTGGCTCCAAGCTTCCCCAGAGTCACCATATTGATACCAAACTTAGTGTGGACACCCGATCAACATAGCACAGGACAGACCAGAACTCCTGGACTCAAGTGATCCACCAGCCTCAGCCTCCCAAGGAGCTGGGATTACAGGCTCACACCACAGAGCCCAGCAGATGTTTAGCACTGCTTTCTCTAACTTGAAGCGTCTGACCTTACCGAGTCCTACGGCACCCCCATTCTGCAACCCAAGGTGACGCATGCCGTCTCAAAAATGGTATAGCTGTAATCGGACTGACCTGTGGAATAATTGTAGCATTTCATTTTACCTGCCCAGCAAACGTTGTGAAAAGGAAACTCATAAAACAATGGCAAAATTGTGTTTTTTCCTCCCCACTGAAAATAGTTTCATCATTTTTCAGTACATGGTATGGTACATAAGATGGTACCATGAGAAAATTACAACTTGTCTCGCAAGAAAGAAGCCCTCATACGGCTACGCGTATGGAAAAATTGAGCAGGGGATGAAAAAAGGAAAAATGGCTGCAGCGGGAAGGGGTTAAATAATTTTTTTAAGTCTTTTGCGGAGAAGCCCTTTTATCAGGTCCTAGAGTCGTCTTAGAGCTTGTGTATCCTCTCCTGGCAATAAGTGGTCCTATGGTGGCAGGAGATAGCATTATCTTGGTTTTGCCAGTGGGGGTCAGTAGCATGATAGAAGAAATAAGCCAGGATACACAAAAGAGCAGTACAAGAGGACATAATAACAGTAACAAGGCAGAAATATTATGCATGGATTGATAAAAAAGAAAGGAAAGCATGTTTTACCTGAAAACCGTACATCTCTTGCAGGAACAAAAAGACTATGTCTCGCTGTGTTGTCCAGGCTGCTCTACACTGCCTACTCACAGGCGCAATCCCACTACTGATCAGCACGGAGGTTTTGACCTGCTCTGTTTCCAACCTGGGCCAGTTCACCTCTCCTTAGGACAACCTGGTGGCTCCAAGCTCCCCCCGAGTCACCATATTGATACCGAACTTAGTGTGGACACCCAATCAACATAACACAGGACAGCCCAGAACTCTTGGACTCAAGTAATCCACCAGACTCAGCCTCCCAAGGAGCTGGGATTACAGGCCCACGCCACAGAGCCCAGCAGATGTTTAGCACTGCTTTTTCTATCTTGAAGCGTCTGACCTTACCGAGTCCTACGGCACCCCCATTCTGCAAGCCAAGGTGACGCATGCAGTCTCTAAAAATGGTATAGCTGTAATCGGACTGACCCGTGGAATAATTGTAGCATTTCATTTTACCTGCCCAGCAAACGTTGTGAAAAGGAAACTCATAAAACAATGGCAAAATTGTGTTTTTTCCTCCCCACTGAAAATAGTTTCATCATTTTTCAGTACATGGTATGGTACATAAGATGGTACCATGAGAAAATTGCAACTTGTCTCGCAAGAAAGAAGCCCTCATACGGCTACGCGTATGGAAAAATTGAGCAGGGGATGAAAAAAGGAAAAATGGCTGCAGCGGGAAGGGGTTAAATAATTTTTTTAAGTCTTTTGCGGAGTAGCCCTTTTATCAGGTCCTAGAGTCGGCTTGGAGCTTGTGTACCCTCTCCTGGCAATAAGTGGTCCTATGATGGCAGGAGATAGCATTTTCTTGGTTTTGCCAGTGGGGGTCAGTAGCATGATAGAAGAAATAAGCCAGGATACACAAAAGAGCAGTACAAGAGGAAATAATAACAGTAACAAGGCAGAAATATTATGCATGGATTGATAAAAAAGAAAGGAAAGCATGTTTTACCTGATAACCGTACATCTCTTGCAGGAACAAAAAGACTATGTCTCGCTGTGTTATCCAGGCTGCTCTACACTGCCTACTCACAGGCGCAATCCCACTACTGATCAGCACGGGGGGTTTGACCTGCTCTGTTTCCAACCTGGGCTGGTTCACCCCTCCTTAGGACAACCTGGTGGCTCCAAGCTCCCCCAGAGTCACCATATTGATACTGAACTTAGTGTGGACACCCGATCAACATAGCACAGGACAGACCAGAACTCCAGGACTCAAGTGATCCACCAGCCTCAGGCTCCCAAGGAGCTGGGATTACAGGCTCACGCCACAGAGCCCAGCAGATGTTTAGCACTGCTTTCTCTAACTTGAAGCGTCTGACCTCACCGAGTCCTACGGCACCATCATTCTGCAAGCCAAGGTGGCGCATGCAGTCTCTAAAAATGGTATAGCTGTAATCGGACTGACCCGTGGAATAATTGTAGCATTTCATTTTACCTGCCCAGCGAACGTTGTGAAAAGGAAACTCATAAAACAATGGGAAAATTGTGTTTTTTCCTCCCCACTGAAAATAGTTTCATCATTTTTCAGTACATGGTATGGTACATAAGATGGTACCATGAGAAAATTACAACTTGTCTCACAAGAAAGAAGCCCTCATACGGCTACTCGTATGGAAAAATTGAGCAGGGGATGAAAAAAGGAAAAATTGCTGCAGCGGGAAGAGGTTAAATAATTTTTTTTAAGTCTTTTGCGGAGTAGCCCTTTTATCAGGTCCTAGCTTGGAGCTTGTGTATCCTCTCCTGGCAATAAGTGGTCCTATGATGGCAGGAGATAGCATTTTCTTGGTTTTGCCAGTGGGGGTCAGTAGCATGATAGAAGAAATAAGCCAGGATACACAAAAGAGCAGTACAAGAGGAAATAATAACAGTAACAAGGCAGAAATATTATGCATGGATTGATAAAAAAGAAAGGAAAGCACGTTTTACCTGAAAACCGTACATCTCTTGCAGGAACAAAAAGACTATGTCTCGCTGTGTTGTCCAGGCTGCTCTACACTGGCTACTCACAGGCGCAATCCCACTACTGATCAGCACGGGGGTTTTGACCTGCTCTGTTTCCAACCGTGGCTGGTTCACCCCTCCTTAGGACAACCTGGTGGCTCCAAGCTCCCCCAGAGTCACCATATTGATACCGAACTTAGTGTGGACACCCGATCAACATAGCACAGGACAGACCAGAACTCCTGGACTCAAGTGATCCACCAGACTCAGCCTCCCAAGGAGCTGGGATTACAGGCTCACGCCACAGAGCCCAGCAGATGTTTAGCACTGCTTTCTCTAACTTGAAGCGTCTGACCTCACCGAGTCCTACAGCACCCCCATTCTGCAAGCCAAGGTGGCGCATGCAGTCTCTAAAAATTGTATAGCTGTAATCGGACTGACCCGTGGAATAATTGTAGCATTTCATTTTACCTGCCCAGCGAACGTTGTGAAAAGGAAACTCATAAAACAATGGCAAAATTGTGTTTTTTCCTCCCCACTGAAAATAGTTTCATCATTTTTCAGTACATGGTATGGTACATAAGATGGTACCATGAGAAAATTACAACTTGTCTCGCAAGAAAGAAGCCCTCATACGGCTACGCGTATGGAAAAATTGAGCAGGGGATGAAAAAAGGAAAAATGGCTGCAGCGGGAAGGGGTTAAATAATTTTTTTAAGTCTTTTGCGGAGTAGCCCTTTCATCAGGTCCTAGAGTCGGCTTGGAGCTTGTGTATCCTCTCCTGGCAATAAGTGGTCCTATGATGGCAGGAGATAGCATTTTCTTGGTTTTGCCAGTGGGGGTCAGTAGCATGATAGAAGAAATAAGCCAGGATACACAAAAGAGCAGTACAAGAGGAAATAATAACAGTAACAAGGCAGAAATATTATGCATGGATTGATAAAAAAGAAAGGAAAGTACGTTTTACCTGAAAATCGTACATCTCTTGCAGGAGCAAAAAGACTATGTCTCGCTGTGTTGTCCAGGCTGCTCTACACTGGCTACTCACAGGCGCAATCCCACTACTGATCAGCACGGGGGTTTTGACCTGCTCTGTTTCCAACCTGGGCTGGTTCACCCCTCCTTAGGACAACCTGGTGGCTCCAAGCTCCCCCAGAGTCACCATATTGATACCGAAATTAGTGTGGACACCCGATCAACAAAGCACAGGACAGACCAGAACTCCTGGACTCAAATGATCCACCAGACTCAGCCTTCCAAGGAGCTGGGATTACAGGCTCACGCCACAGAGCCCAGCAGATGTTTAGCACTGCTTTCTCTAACTTGAAGCGTGTGACCTCACCGAGTCCTACGGCACCCCCATTCTGCAAGCCAAGGTGACGCATGCAGTCTCTAAAAATGGTATAGCTGTAATCGGACTGACCCGTGGAATAATTGTAGCATTTCATTTTACCTGCCCAGCGAACGTTGTGAAAAGGAAACTCATAAAACAATGGCAAAATTGTGTTTTTTCCTCCCCACTGAAAATAGTTTCATCATTTTTCAGTACATGGTATGGTACATAAGATGGTACCATGAGAAAATTACAACTTGTCTCGCAAGAAAGAAGCCCTCATACGGCTTCGCGTATGGAAAAATTGAGCAGGGGATGAAAAAAGGAAAAATGGCTGCAGCGGGAAGGGGTTAAATAATTTTTTTAAGTCTTTTGCGGAGTAGCCACTTTCATCAGGACCTAGAGTCGCCTTGGAGCTTGTGTATCCTCTCCTGGCAATAAGTGGTCCTATGATGGCAGGAGATAGCATTTTCTTGGTTTTGCTAGTGGGGGTCAGTAGCATGATAGAAGAAATAAGCCAGGATACACAAAAGAGCAGTACAAGAGGAAATAATAACAGTAACAAGGCAGAAATATTATGCATGGATTGATAAAAAAGAAAGGAAAGCATGTTTTACCTGATAACCGTACATCTCTTGCAGGAACAAAAAGACTATGTCTCGCTGTGTTGTCCAGGCTGCTCTACACTGCCTACTCATAGGCGCAATCCCACTACTGATCAGCACGGGGGGTTTGACCTGCTCTGTTTCCAACCTGGGCTGGTTCACCCCTCCTTAGGACAACCTGGTGGCTCCAAGCTCCCCCAGAGTCACCATATTGATACCGAACTTAGTGTGGACACCTGACCAACATAGCACAGGACAGACCAGAACTCCTGGACTCAAGTGATCCACCAGAGTCAGCCTCCCAAGGAGCTGGGATTACATGCTCACGCCACAGAGCCCAGCAGATGTTTAGCACTGCTTTCTCTAACTTGAAGCATCTGACCTCACCGAGTCCTACGGCACCCCCATTCTGCAAGCCAAGGTGACGCATGCAGTCTCTAAAAATGGTATAGCTGTAATCGGACTGACCCGTGGAATAATTGTAGCATTTCATTTTACCTGCCCAGCGAACGTTGTGAAAAGGAAACTCATAAAACAATGGCAAAATTGTGTTTTTTCCTCCCCACTGAAAATAGTTTCATCATTTTTCAGTACATGGTATGGTACATAAGATGGTACCATGAGAAAATTACAACTTGTCTCGCAAGAAAGAAGCCCTCATACGGCTACGCATATGGAAAAATTGAGCAGGGGATGAAAAAAGGGAAAATGGCTGCAGCGGGAAGGGGTTAAATAATTTTTTTAAGTCTTTTGCGGAGTAGCCCTTTCATCAGGTCCTAGAGTTGGCTTGGAGCTTGTGTATCCTCTCCTGGCAATAAGTGGTCCTATGATGGCAGGAGATAGCATTTTCTTGGTTTTGCCAGTGGGGGTCAGTAGCATGATAGAAGAAATAAGCCAGGATACACAAAAGAGCAGTACAAGAGGAAATAATAACAGTAACAAGGCAGAAATATTATGCATGGATTGATAAAAAAGAAAGGAAAGCATGTTTTACCTGATAACCGTACATCTCTTGCAGGAACAAAAAGACTATGTCTCGCTGTGTTATCCAGGCTGCTCTACACTGCCTACTCACAGGTGCAATCCCACTACTGATCAGCACGGGGGGTTTGACCTGCTCTGTTTCCAACCTGGGCTGGTTCACCCCTCCTTAGGACAACCTGGTGGCTCCAAGCTCCTCCAGAGTCACCATATTGATACCGAATTTAGTGTGGACACCCAATCAACATAGCACAGGACAGACCACAACTCCTGGACTCATGTGATCCACCAGCCTCAGGCTCCCAAGGAGCTGGGATTACAGGCTCACGCCACAGAGCCCAGCAGATGTTTAGCACTGCTTTCTCTAACTTGAAGCGTCTGACCTCACCGAGTCCTACGGCACCCCCATTCTGCAAGCCAAGGTGGCGCATGCAGTCTCTAAAAATGGTATAGCTGTAATCGGACTGACCCGTGGAATAATTGTAGCATTTCATTTTACCTGTCCAGCGAACGTTGTGAAAAGGAAACTCATAAAACAATGGCAAAATTGTGTTTTTTCCTCCCCACTGAAAATAGTTTCATCATTTTTCAGTACATGGTATGGTACATAAGATGGTACCATGAGAAAATTACAACTTGTCTCGCAAGAAAGAAGCCCTCATACGGCTACGCGTATGGAAAAATTGAGCAGGGGATGAAAAAAGGAAAAATGGCTGCAGCGGGAAGGGGTTAAATAATTTTTTTAAGTCTTTTGCGGAGTAGCCCTTTCATCAGGTCCTAGAGTTGGCTTGGAGCTTGTGTATCCTCTCCTGGCAATAAGTGGTCCTATGATGGCAGGAGATAGCATTTTCTTGGTTTTGCCAGTGGGGGTCAGTAGCATGATAGAAGAAATAAGCCAGGATACACAAAAGAGCAGTACAAGAGGAAATAATAACAGTAACAAGGCAGAAATATTATGCATGGATTGATAAAAAAGAAAGGAAAGTACGTTTTACCTGAAAATCGTACATCTCTTGCAGGAACAAAAAGACTATGTCTCGCTGTGTTGTCCAGGCTGCTCTACACTGGCTACTCACAGGCGCAATCCCACTACTGATCAGCACGGGGGTTTTGACCTGCTCTGTTTCCAACCTGGGCTGGTTCACCCCTCCTTAGGACAACCTGGTGGCTCCAAGCTCCCCCAGAGTCACCATATTGATACCGAACTTAGTGTGGACACCCGATCAACAAAGCACAGGACAGACCAGAACTCCTGGACTCAAATGATCCACCAGACCCAGCCTTCCAAGGAGCTGGGATTACAGGCTCACGCCACAGAGCCCAGCAGATGTTTAGCACTGCTTTCTCTAACTTGAAGCGTGTGACCTCACCGAGTCCTACGGCACCCCCATTCTGCAAGCCAAGGTGACGCATGCAGTCTCTAAAAATGGTATAGCTGTAATCGGACTGACCCGTGGAATAATTGTAGCATTTCATTTTACCTGCCTAGCGAACGTTGTGAAAAGGAAACTCATAAAACAATGGCAAAATTGTGTTTTTTCCTCCCCACTGAAAATAGTTTCATCATTTTTCAGTACATGGTATGGTACATAAGATGGTACCATGAGAAAATTACAACTTGTCTCGCAAGAAAGAAGCCCTCATACGGCTTCGCGTATGGAAAAATTGAGCAGGGGATGAAAAAAGGAAAAATGGCTGCAGCGGGAAGGGGTTAAATAATTTTTTTAAGTCTTTTGCGGAGTAGCCCTTTCATCAGGACCTAGAGTCGGCTTGGAGCTTGTGTATCCTCTCCTGGCAATAAGTGGTCCTATGATGGCAAGAGATAGCATTTTCTTGGTTTTGCTAGTGGGGGTCAGTAGCATGATAGAAGAAATAAGCCAGGATACACAAAAGGGCAGTACAAGAGGAAATAATAACAGTAACAAGGCAGAAATATTATGCATGGATTGATAAAAAAGAAAGGAAAGCATGTTTTACCTGATAACCGTACATCTCTTGCAGGAACAAAAAGACTATGTCTCGCTGTGTTGTCCAGGCTGCTCTACACTGCCTACTCATAGGCGCAATCCCACTACTGATCAGCACGGGGGGTTTGACCTGCTCTGTTTCCAACCTGGGCTGGTTCACCCCTCCTTAGGACAACCTGGTGGCTCCAAGCTCCCCCAGAGTCACCATATTGATACCGAACTTAGTGTGGACACCTGACCAACATAGCACAGGACAGACCAGAACTCCTGGACTCAAGTGATCCACCAGAGTCAGCCTCCCAAGCAGCTGGGATTACAGGCTCACGCCACAGAGCCCAGCAGATGTTTAGCACTGCTTTCTCTAACTTGAAGCGTGTGACCTCACCGAGTCCTACGGCACCCCCATTCTGCAAGCCAAGGTGACGCATGCAGTCTCTAAAAATGGTATAGCTGTAATCGGACTGACCCGTGGAATAATTGTAGCATTTCATTTTACCTGCCCAGCGAACGTTGTGAAAAGGAAACTCATAAAACAATGGCAAAATTGTGTTTTTTCCTCCCCACTGAAAATAGTTTCATCATTTTTCAGTACATGGTATGGTACATAAGATGGTACCATGAGAAAATTACAACTTGTCTCGCAAGAAAGAAGCCCTCATACGGCTACGCGTATGGAAAAATTGAGCAGGGGATGAAAAAAGGAAAAATGGCTGCAGCGGGAAGGGGTTAAATAATTTTTTTAAGTCTTTTGCGGAGTAGCCCTTTCATCAGGACCTAGAGTCGGCTTGGAGCTTGTGTATCCTCTCCTGGCAATAAGTGGTCCTATGATGGCAGGAGATAGCATTTTCTTGGTTTTGCCAGTGGGGGTCAGTAGCATGATAGAAGAAATAAGCCAGGATACACAAAAGAGCAGTACAAGAGGAAATAATAACAGTAACAAGGCAGAAATATTATGCATGGATTGATAAAAAAGAAAGGAAAGCACATTTTACCTGAAAACCGTACATCTCTTGCAGGAACAAAAAGACTACGTCTCGCTGTGTTGTCCAGGCTGCTCTACACTGCCTACTCACAGGTGCAATCCCACTACTGATCAGCATGGAGGTTTTGACCTGCTCTGTTTCCAACCTGGGCCGGTTCACCCCTCCTTAGGACAACCTGGTGGCTCCAAGCTCCCCCAGAGTCACCATATTGATACCGAACTTAGTGTGGACACCCAATCAACATAGCACAGGACAGACCAGAACTCCTGGACTCAAGTGATCCACCAGCCTCAGCCTCCCAAGGAGCTGGGATTACAGGCTCACGCCACAGAGCCCAGCAGATGTTTAGCACTGCTTTCTCTAACTTGAAGCATCTGACCTCACCGAGTCCTACGGCACCCCCATTCTGCAAGCCAAGGTGGCGCATACAGTCTCTAAAAATGGTATACCTGTAATCGGACTGACCCGTGGAATAATTGTAGCATTTCATTTTACCTGCCCAGCGAACGTTGTGAAAAGGAAACTCATAAAACAATGGCAAAATTGTGTTTTTTCCTCCCCACTGAAAATAGTTTCATCATTTTTCAGTACATGGTATGGTACATAAGATGGTACCATGAGAAAATTACAACTTGTCTCGCAAGAAAGAAGCCCTCATACGGCTACGCGTATGGAAAAATTGAGCAGGGGATGAAAAAAGGAAAAATGGCTGCAGCGGGAAGGGGTTAAATAATTTTTTTAAATCTTTTGCGGAGTAGCCCTTTCATCAGGACCTAGAGTCGGCTTGGAGCTTGTGTATCCTCTCCTGGCAATAAGTGGTCCTATGATGGCAGGAGATAGCATTTTCTTGGTTTTGCCAGTGGGGGTCAGTAGCATGATAGAAGAAATAAGCCAGGATACACAAAAGAGCAGTACAAGAGGAAATAATAACAGTAACAGGGCAGAAATATTATGCATGGATTGATAAAAAAGAAAGGAAAGTACGTTTTACCTGAAAATCGTACATCTCTTGCAGGAACAAAAAGACTATGTCTCGCTGTGTTGTCCAGGCTGCTCTACACTGGCTACTCACAGGCGCAATCCCACTACTGATCAGCACGGGGGTTTTGACCTGCTCTGTTTCCAACCTGGGCTGGTTCACCCCTCCTTAGGACAACCTGGTGGCTCCAAGCTCCCCCAGAGTCACCATATTGATACCGAACTTAGTGTGGACACCCGATCAACAAAGCACAGGACAGACCAGAACTCCTGGACTCAAATGATCCACCAGACCCAGCCTTCCAAGGAGCTAGGATTACAGGCTCACGCCACAGAGCCCAGCAGATGTTTAGCACTGCTTTCTCTAACTTGAAGCGTGTGACCTCACCGAGTCCTACGGCACCCCCATTCTGCAAGCCAAGGTGACGCATGCAGTCTCTAAAAATGGTATAGCTGTAATCGGACTGACCCGTGGAATAATTGTAGCATTTCATTTTACCTGCCCAGCGAACGTTGTGAAAAGGAAACTCATAAAACAATGGCAAAATTGTGTTTTTTCCTCCCCACTGAAAATAGTTTCATCATTTTTCAGTACATGGTATGGTACATAAGATGGTACCATGAGAAAATTACAACTTGTCTCGCAAGAAAGAAGCCCTCATACGGCTTCGCGTATGGAAAAATTGAGCAGGGGATGAAAAAAGGAAAAATGGCTGCAGCGGGAAGGGGTTAAATAATTTTTTTAAGTCTTTTGCGGAGTAGCCCTTTCATCAGGACCTAGAGTCGGCTTGGAGCTTGTGTATCCTCTCCTGGCAATAAGTGGTCCTATGATGGCAAGAGATAGCATTTTCTTGGTTTTGCTAGTGGGGGTCAGTAGCATGATAGAAGAAATAAGCCAGGATACACAAAAGGGCAGTACAAGAGGAAATAATAACAGTAACAAGGCAGAAATATTATGCATGGATTGATAAAAAAGAAAGGAAAGCATGTTTTACCTGATAACCGTACATCTCTTGCAGGAACAAAAAGACTATGTCTCGCTGTGTTGTCCAGGCTGCTCTACACTGCCTACTCATAGGCGCAATCCCACTACTGATCAGCACGGGGGGTTTGACCTGCTCTGTTTCCAACCTGGGCTGGTTCACCCCTCCTTAGGACAACCTGGTGGCTCCAAGCTCCCCCAGAGTCACCATATTGATACCGAACTTAGTGTGGACACCTGACCAACATAGCACAGGACAGACCAGAACTCCTGGACTCAAGTGATCCACCAGAGTCAGCCTCCCAAGCAGCTGGGATTACAGGCTCACGCCACAGAGCCCAGCAGATGTTTAGCACTGCTTTCTCTAACTTGAAGCGTGTGACCTCACCGAGTCCTACGGCACCCCCATTCTGCAAGCCAAGGTGACGCATGCAGTCTCTAAAAATGGTATAGCTGTAATCGGACTGACCCGTGGAATAATTGTAGCATTTCATTTTACCTGCCCAG
Source organism: Eleutherodactylus coqui (assembly GCF_035609145.1). NCBI lineage: Eukaryota > Metazoa > Chordata > Amphibia > Anura > Eleutherodactylidae > Eleutherodactylus > Eleutherodactylus coqui. Next base: position 187,544,712 of record NC_089842.1, read on the forward strand.
CGAACGTTGTGAAAAGGAAACTCATAAAACAATGGCAAAATTGTGTTTTTTCCTCCCCACTGAAAATAGTTTCATCATTTTTCAGTACATGGTATGGTACATAAGATGGTACCATGAGAAAATTACAACTTGTCTCGCAAGAAAGAAGCCCTCATACGGCTACGCGTATGGAAAAATTGAGCAGGGGATGAAAAAAGGAAAAATGGCTGCAGCGGGAAGGGGTTAAATAATTTTTTTAAGTCTTTTGCGGAGTAGCCCTTTCATCAGGACCTAGAGTCGGCTTGGAGCTTGTGTATCCTCTCCTGGCAATAAGTGGTCCTATGATGGCAGGAGATAGCATTTTCTTGGTTTTGCCAGTGGGGGTCAGTAGCATGATAGAAGAAATAAGCCAGGATACACAAAAGAGCAGTACAAGAGGAAATAATAACAGTAACAAGGCAGAAATATTATGCATGGATTGATAAAAAAGAAAGGAAAGCACATTTTACCTGAAAACCGTACATCTCTTGCAGGAACAAAAAGACTACGTCTCGCTGTGTTGTCCAGGCTGCTCTACACTGCCTACTCACAGGTGCAATCCCACTACTGATCAGCATGGAGGTTTTGACCTGCTCTGTTTCCAACCTGGGCCGGTTCACCCCTCCTTAGGACAACCTGGTGGCTCCAAGCTCCCCCAGAGTCACCATATTGATACCGAACTTAGTGTGGACACCCAATCAACATAGCACAGGACAGACCAGAACTCCTGGACTCAAGTGATCCACCAGCCTCAGCCTCCCAAGGAGCTGGGATTACAGGCTCACGCCACAGAGCCCAGCAGATGTTTAGCACTGCTTTCTCTAACTTGAAGCATCTGACCTCACCGAGTCCTACGGCACCCCCATTCTGCAAGCCAAGGTGGCGCATACAGTCTCTAAAAATGGTATACCTGTAATCGGACTGACCCGTGGAATAATTGTAGCATTTCATTTTACCTGCCCAGCGAACGTTGTGAAAAGGAAACTCATAAAACAATGGCAAAATTGTGTTTTTTCCTCCCCACTGAAAATAGTTTCATCATTTTTCAGTACATGGTATGGTACATAAGATGGTACCATGAGAAAATTACAACTTGTCTCGCAAGAAAGAAGCCCTCATACGGCTACGCGTATGGAAAAATTGAGCAGGGGATGAAAAAAGGAAAAATGGCTGCAGCGGGAAGGGGTTAAATAATTTTTTTAAATCTTTTGCGGAGTAGCCCTTTCATCAGGACCTAGAGTCGGCTTGGAGCTTGTGTATCCTCTCCTGGCAATAAGTGGTCCTATGATGGCAGGAGATAGCATTTTCTTGGTTTTGCCAGTGGGGGTCAGTAGCATGATAGAAGAAATAAGCCAGGATACACAAAAGAGCAGTACAAGAGGAAATAATAACAGTAACAAGGCAGAAATATTATGCATGGATTGATAAAAAAGAAAGGAAAGCATGTTTTACCTGATAACCGTACATCTCTTGCAGGAACAAAAAGACTATGTCTCGCTGTGTTGTCCAGGCTGCTCTACACTGCCTACTCACAGGCGCAATCCCACTACTGATCAGCACGGGGGGTTTGACCTGCTCTGTTTCCAACCTGGGCTGGTTCACCCCTCCTTAGGACAACCTGGTGGCTCCAAGCTCCCCCAGAGTCACCATATTGATACCGAACTTAGTGTGGACACCCGATCAACAAAGCACAGGACAGACCAGAACTCCTGGACTCAAATGATCCACGAGGCTCAGCCTCCCAAGGAGCTGGGATTACAGGCTCACGCCACAGAGCCCAGCAGATGTTTAGCACTGCTTTCTCTAACTTGAAGCGTGTGACCTCACCGAGTCCTACAGCACCCCCATTCTGCAAGCCAAGGTGACGCATGCAGTCTCTAAAAATGGTATAGCTGTAATCGGACTGACCCGTGGAATAATTGTAGCATTTCATTTTACCTGCCCAGCGAACGTTGTGAAAAGGAAACTCATAAAACAATGGCAAAATTGTGTTTTTTCCTCCCCACTGAAAATAGTTTCATCATTTTTCAGTACATGGTATGGTACATAAGATGGTACCATGAGAAAATTACAACTTGTCTCGCAAGAAAGAAGCCCTCATACGGCTACGCGTATGGAAAAATTGAGCAGGGGATGAAAAAAGGAAAAATGGCTGCAGCGGGAAGGGGTTAAATAATTTTTTTAAGTCTTTTGCGGAGTAGCCCTTTCATCAGGACCTAGAGTCGGCTTGGAGCTTGTGTATCCTCTCCTGGCAATAAGTGGTCCTATGATGGCAGGAGATAGCATTTTCTTGGTTTTGCCAGTGGGGGTCAGTAGCATGATAGAAGAAATAAGCCAGGATACACAAAAGAGCAGTACAAGAGGAAATAATAACAGTAACAAGGCAGAAATATTATGCATGGATTGATAAAAAAGAAAGGAAAGCATGTTTTACCTGATAACCGTACATCTCTTGCAGGAACAAAAAGACTATGTCTTGCTGTGTTGTCCAGGCTGCTCTACACTGCCTACTCATAGGCGCAATCCCACTACTGATCAGCATGGGGGTTTTGACCTGCTCTGTTTCCAACCTGGGCTGGTTCACCCCTCCTTAGGACAACCTGGTGGCTCCAAGCTCCCCCAGAGTCACCATATTGATACCGAATTTAGTGTGGACACCCAATCAACATAGCACAGGACAGACCACATCTCCTGGACTCAAGTGATCCACCAGCCTCAGGCTCCCAAGGAGCTGGGATTACAGGCTCACGCCACAGAGCCCAGCAGATGTTTAGCACTGCTTTCTCTAACTTGAAGCGTCTGACCTCACCGAGTCCTACGGCACCCCCATTCTGCAAGCCAAGGTGGCGCATGCAGTCTCTAAAAATGGTATAGCTGTAATCGGACTGACCCGTGGAATAATTGTAGCATTTCATTTTACCTGCCCAGCGAACGTTGTGAAAAGGAAACTCATAAAACAATGGCAAAATTGTGTTTTTTCCTCCCCACTGAAAATAGTTTCATCATTTTTCAGTACATGGTATGGTACATAAGATGGTACCATGAGAAAATTACAACTTGTCTCGCAAGAAAGAAGCCCTCATACGGCTTCGCGTATGGAAAAATTGAGCAGGGGATGAAAAAAGGAAAAATGGCTGCAGCGGGAAGGGGTTAAATAATTTTTTTAAGTCTTTTGCGGAGTAGCCCTTTCATCAGGACCTAGAGTCGGCTTGGAGCTTGTGTATCCTCTCCTGGCAATAAGTGGTCCTATGATGGCAAGAGATAGCATTTTCTTGGTTTTGCTAGTGGGGGTCAGTAGCATGATAGAAGAAATAAGCCAGGATACACAAAAGGGCAGTACAAGAGGAAATAATAACAGTAACAAGGCAGAAATATTATGCATGGATTGATAAAAAAGAAAGGAAAGCATGTTTTACCTGATAACCGTACATCTCTTGCAGGAACAAAAAGACTATGTCTCGCTGTGTTGTCCAGGCTGCTCTACACTGCCTACTCATAGGCGCAATCCCACTACTGATCAGCACGGGGGGTTTGACCTGCTCTGTTTCCAACCTGGGCTGGTTCACCCCTCCTTAGGACAACCTGGTGGCTCCAAGCTCCCCCAGAGTCACCATATTGATACCGAACTTAGTGTGGACACCTGACCAACATAGCACAGGACAGACCAGAACTCCTGGACTCAAGTGATCCACCAGAGTCAGCCTCCCAAGCAGCTGGGATTACAGGCTCACGCCACAGAGCCCAGCAGATGTTTAGCACTGCTTTCTCTAACTTGAAGCGTGTGACCTCACCGAGTCCTACGGCACCCCCATTCTGCAAGCCAAGGTGACGCATGCAGTCTCTAAAAATGGTATAGCTGTAATCGGACTGACCCGTGGAATAATTGTAGCATTTCATTTTACCTGCCCAGCGAACGTTGTGAAAAGGAAACTCATAAAACAATGGCAAAATTGTGTTTTTTCCTCCCCACTGAAAATAGTTTCATCATTTTTCAGTACATGGTATGGTACATAAGATGGTACCATGAGAAAATTACAACTTGTCTCGCAAGAAAGAAGCCCTCATACGGCTACGCGTATGGAAAAATTGAGCAGGGGATGAAAAAAGGAAAAATGGCTGCAGCGGGAAGGGGTTAAATAATTTTTTTAAGTCTTTTGCGGAGTAGCCCTTTCATCAGGACCTAGAGTCGGCTTGGAGCTTGTGTATCCTCTCCTGGCAATAAGTGGTCCTATGATGGCAGGAGATAGCATTTTCTTGGTTTTGCCAGTGGGGGTCAGTAGCATGATAGAAGAAATAAGCCAGGATACACAAAAGAGCAGTACAAGAGGAAATAATAACAGTAACAAGGCAGAAATATTATGCATGGATTGATAAAAAAGAAAGGAAAGCACATTTTACCTGAAAACCGTACATCTCTTGCAGGAACAAAAAGACTACGTCTCGCTGTGTTGTCCAGGCTGCTCTACACTGCCTACTCACAGGTGCAATCCCACTACTGATCAGCATGGAGGTTTTGACCTGCTCTGTTTCCAACCTGGGCCGGTTCACCCCTCCTTAGGACAACCTGGTGGCTCCAAGCTCCCCCAGAGTCACCATATTGATACCGAACTTAGTGTGGACACCCAATCAACATAGCACAGGACAGACCAGAACTCCTGGACTCAAGTGATCCACCAGCCTCAGCCTCCCAAGGAGCTGGGATTACAGGCTCACGCCACAGAGCCCAGCAGATGTTTAGCACTGCTTTCTCTAACTTGAAGCATCTGACCTCACCGAGTCCTACGGCACCCCCATTCTGCAAGCCAAGGTGGCGCATACAGTCTCTAAAAATGGTATACCTGTAATCGGACTGACCCGTGGAATAATTGTAGCATTTCATTTTACCTGCCCAGCGAACGTTGTGAAAAGGAAACTCATAAAACAATGGCAAAATTGTGTTTTTTCCTCCCCACTGAAAATAGTTTCATCATTTTTCAGTACATGGTATGGTACATAAGATGGTACCATGAGAAAATTACAACTTGTCTCGCAAGAAAGAAGCCCTCATACGGCTGCGCGTATGGAAAAATTGAGCAGGGGATGAAAAAAGGAAAAATGGCTGCAGCGGGAAGGGGTTAAATAATTTTTTTAAATCTTTTGCGGAGTAGCCCTTTCATCAGGACCTAGAGTCGGCTTGGAGCTTGTGTATCCTCTCCTGGCAATAAGTGGTCCTATGATGGCAGGAGATAGCATTTTCTTGGTTTTGCCAGTGGGGGTCAGTAGCATGATAGAAGAAATAAGCCAGGATACACAAAAGAGCAGTACAAGAGGAAATAATAACAGTAACAAGGCAGAAATATTATGCATGGATTGATAAAAAAGAAAGGAAAGCATGTTTTACCTGATAACCGTACATCTCTTGCAGGAACAAAAAGACTATGTCTCGCTGTGTTGTCCAGGCTGCTCTACACTGCCTACTCACAGGCGCAATCCCACTACTGATCAGCACGGGGGGTTTGACCTGCTCTGTTTCCAACCTGGGCTGGTTCACCCCTCCTTAGGACAACCTGGTGGCTCCAAGCTCCCCCAGAGTCACCATATTGATACCGAACTTAGTGTGGACACCCGATCAACAAAGCACAGGACAGACCAGAACTCCTGGACTCAAATGATCCACGAGGCTCAGCCTCCCAAGGAGCTGGGATTACAGGCTCACGCCACAGAGCCCAGCAGATGTTTAGCACTGCTTTCTCTAACTTGAAGCGTGTGACCTCACCGAGTCCTACAGCACCCCCATTCTGCAAGCCAAGGTGACGCATGCAGTCTCTAAAAATGGTATAGCTGTAATCGGACTGACCCGTGGAATAATTGTAGCATTTCATTTTACCTGCCCAGCGAACGTTGTGAAAAGGAAACTCATAAAACAATGGCAAAATTGTGTTTTTTCCTCCCCACTGAAAATAGTTTCATCATTTTTCAGTACATGGTATGGTACATAAGATGGTACCATGAGAAAATTACAACTTGTCTCGCAAGAAAGAAGCCCTCATACGGCTACGCGTATGGAAAAATTGAGCAGGGGATGAAAAAAGGAAAAATGGCTGCAGCGGGAAGGGGTTAAATAATTTTTTTAAGTCTTTTGCGGAGTAGCCCTTTCATCAGGACCTAGAGTCGGCTTGGAGCTTGTGTATCCTCTCCTGGCAATAAGTGGTCCTATGATGGCAGGAGATAGCATTTTCTTGGTTTTGCCAGTGGGGGTCAGTAGCATGATAGAAGAAATAAGCCAGGATACACAAAAGAGCAGTACAAGAGGAAATAATAACAGTAACAAGGCAGAAATATTATGCATGGATTGATAAAAAAGAAAGGAAAGCATGTTTTACCTGATAACCGTACATCTCTTGCAGGAACAAAAAGACTATGTCTCGCTGTGTTGTCCAGGCTGCTCTACACTGCCTACTCATAGGCGCAATCCCACTACTGATCAGCAGGGGGGTTTTGACCTGCTCTGTTTCCGACCTGGGCCAGTTCACCCCTCCTTAGGACAACCTGGTGGCTCCAAGCTCCCCCAGAGTCACCATATTGATACTGAACTTAGTGTGGACACCCGATCAACATAGCACAGGACAGACTAGAACTCCTAGACTCAAGTGATCCACCAGACTCAGCCTCCCAAGGAGCTGGGATTACAGGCTCACGCCACAGAGCCCAGCAGATGTTTAGCACTGCTTTCTCTAACTTGAAGCGTCTGACCTCACCGAGACCTACAGCACCCCCATTCTGCAAGCCAAGGTGGCGCATGCAGTCTCTAAAAATTGTATAGCTGTAATCGGACTGACCCGTGGAATAATTGTAGCATTTCATTTTACCTGCCCAGCGAACGTTGTGAAAAGGAAACTCATAAAACAATGGCAAAATTGTGTTTTTTCCTCCCCACTGAAAATAGTTTCATCATTTTTCAGTACATGGTATGGTACATAAGATGGTACCATGAGAAAATTACAACTTGTCTCGCAAGAAAGAAGCCCTCATACGGCTACGCGTATGGAAAAATTGAGCAGGGGATGAAAAAAGGAAAAATGGCTGCAGCGGGAAGGGGTTAAATAATTTTTTTAAGTCTTTTGCGGAGTAGCCCTTTCATCAGGTCCTAGAGTCGGCTTGGAGCTTGTGTATCCTCTCCTGGCAATAAGTGGTCCTATGATGGCAGGAGATAGCATTTTCTTGGTTTTGCCAGTGGGGGTCAGTAGCATGATAGAAGAAATAAGCCAGGATACACAAAAGAGCAGTACAAGAGGAAATAATAACAGTAACAAGGCAGAAATATTATGCATGGATTGATAAAAAAGAAAGGAAAGTACGTTTTACCTGAAAATCGTACATCTCTTGCAGGAGCAAAAAGACTATGTCTCGCTGTGTTGTCCAGGCTGCTCTACACTGGCTACTCACAGGCGCAATCCCACTACTGATCAGCACGGGGGTTTTGACCTGCTCTGTTTCCAACCTGGGCTGGTTCACCCCTCCTTAGGACAACCTGGTGGCTCCAAGCTCCCCCAGAGTCACCATATTGATACCGAAATTAGTGTGGACACCCGATCAACAAAGCACAGGACAGACCAGAACTCCTGGACTCAAATGATCCACCAGACTCAGCCTTCCAAGGAGCTGGGATTACAGGCTCACGCCACAGAGCCCAGCAGATGTTTAGCACTGCTTTCTCTAACTTGAAGCGTGTGACCTCACCGAGTCCTACGGCACCCCCATTCTGCAAGCCAAGGTGACGCATGCAGTCTCTAAAAATGGTATAGCTGTAATCGGACTGACCCGTGGAATAATTGTAGCATTTCATTTTACCTGCCCAGCGAACGTTGTGAAAAGGAAACTCATAAAACAATGGCAAAATTGTGTTTTTTCCTCCCCACTGAAAATAGTTTCATCATTTTTCAGTACATGGTATGGTACATAAGATGGTACCATGAGAAAATTACAACTTGTCTCGCAAGAAAGAAGCCCTCATACGGCTTCGCGTATGGAAAAATTGAGCAGGGGATGAAAAAAGGAAAAATGGCTGCAGCGGGAAGGGGTTAAATAATTTTTTTAAGTCTTTTGCGGAGTAGCCCTTTCATCAGGACCTAGAGTCGGCTTGGAGCTTGTGTATCCTCTCCTGGCAATAAGTGGTCCTATGATGGCAGGAGATAGCATTTTCTTGGTTTTGCTAGTGGGGGTCAGTAGCATGATAGAAGAAATAAGCCAGGATACACAAAAGAGCAGTACAAGAGGAAATAATAACAGTAACAAGACAGAAATATTATGCATGGATTGATAAAAAAGAAAGGAAAGCATGTTTTACCTGATAACCGTACATCTCTTGCAGGAACAAAAAGACTATGTCTCGCTGTGTTGTCCAGGCTGCTCTACACTGCCTACTCATAGGCGCAATCCCACTACTGATCAGCACGGGGGGTTTGACCTGCTCTGTTTCCAACCTGGGCTGGTTCACCCCTCCTTAGGACAACCTGGTGGCTCCAAGCTCCCCCAGAGTCACCATATTGATACCGAACTTAGTGTGGACACCTGACCAACATAGCACAGGACAGACCAGAACTCCTGGACTCAAGTGATCCACCAGAGTCAGCCTCCCAAGGAGCTGGGATTACATGCTCACGCCACAGAGCCCAGCAGATGTTTAGCACTGCTTTCTCTAACTTGAAGCATCTGACCTCACCGAGTCCTACGGCACCCCCATTCTGCAAGCCAAGGTGACGCATGCAGTCTCTAAAAATGGTATAGCTGTAATCGGACTGACCCGTGGAATAATTGTAGCATTTCATTTTACCTGCCCAGCGAACGTTGTGAAAAGGAAACTCATAAAACAATGGCAAAATTGTGTTTTTTCCTCCCCACTGAAAATAGTTTCATCATTTTTCAGTACATGGTATGGTACATAAGATGGTACCATGAGAAAATTACAACTTGTCTCGCAAGAAAGAAGCCCTCATACGGCTACGCGTATGGAAAAATTGAGCAGGGGATGAAAAAAGGAAAAATGGCTGCAGCGGGAAGGGGTTAAATAATTTTTTTAAGTCTTTTGCGGAGTAGCCCTTTCATCAGGACCTAGAGTCGGCTTGGAGCTTGTGTATCCTCTCCTGGCAATAAGTGGTCCTATGATGGCAGGAGATAGCATTTTCTTGGTTTTGCCAGTGGGGGTCAGTAGCATGATAGAAGAAATAAGCCAGGATACACAAAAGAGCAGTACAAGAGGAAATAATAACAGTAACAAGGCAGAAATATTATGCATGGATTGATAAAAAAGAAAGGAAAGCACATTTTACCTGAAAACCGTACATCTCTTGCAGGAACAAAAAGACTACGTCTCGCTGTGTTGTCCAGGCTGCTCTACACTGCCTACTCACAGGTGCAATCCCACTACTGATCAGCATGGAGGTTTTGACCTGCTCTGTTTCCAACCTGGGCCGGTTCACCCCTCCTTAGGACAACCTGGTGGCTCCAAGCTCCCCCAGAGTCACCATATTGATACCGAACTTAGTGTGGACACCCAATCAACATAGCACAGGACAGACCAGAACTCCTGGACTCAAGTGATCCACCAGCCTCAGCCTCCCAAGGAGCTGGGATTACAGGCTCACGCCACAGAGCCCAGCAGATGTTTAGCACTGCTTTCTCTAACTTGAAGCATCTGACCTCACCGAGTCCTACGGCACCCCCATTCTGCAAGCCAAGGTGGCGCATACAGTCTCTAAAAATGGTATACCTGTAATCGGACTGACCCGTGGAATAATTGTAGCATTTCATTTTACCTGCCCAGCGAACGTTGTGAAAAGGAAACTCATAAAACAATGGCAAAATTGTGTTTTTTCCTCCCCACTGAAAATAGTTTCATCATTTTTCAGTACATGGTATGGTACATAAGATGGTACCATGAGAAAATTACAACTTGTCTCGCAAGAAAGAAGCCCTCATACGGCTGCGCGTATGGAAAAATTGAGCAGGGGATGAAAAAAGGAAAAATGGCTGCAGCGGGAAGGGGTTAAATAATTTTTTTAAATCTTTTGCGGAGTAGCCCTTTCATCAGGACCTAGAGTCGGCTTGGAGCTTGTGTATCCTCTCCTGGCAATAAGTGGTCCTATGATGGCAGGAGATAGCATTTTCTTGGTTTTGCCAGTGGGGGTCAGTAGCATGATAGAAGAAATAAGCCAGGATACACAAAAGAGCAGTACAAGAGGAAATAATAACAGTAACAAGGCAGAAATATTATGCATGGATTGATAAAAAAGAAAGGAAAGCATGTTTTACCTGATAACCGTACATCTCTTGCAGGAACAAAAAGACTATGTCTCGCTGTGTTGTCCAGGCTGCTCTACACTGCCTACTCACAGGCGCAATCCCACTACTGATCAGCACGGGGGGTTTGACCTGCTCTGTTTCCAACCTGGGCTGGTTCACCCCTCCTTAGGACAACCTGGTGGCTCCAAGCTCCCCCAGAGTCACCATATTGATACCGAACTTAGTGTGGACACCCGATCAACAAAGCACAGGACAGACCAGAACTCCTGGACTCAAATGATCCACGAGGCTCAGCCTCCCAAGGAGCTGGGATTACAGGCTCACGCCACAGAGCCCAGCAGATGTTTAGCACTGCTTTCTCTAACTTGAAGCGTGTGACCTCACCGAGTCCTACAGCACCCCCATTCTGCAAGCCAAGGTGACGCATGCAGTCTCTAAAAATGGTATAGCTGTAATCGGACTGACCCGTGGAATAATTGTAGCATTTCATTTTACCTGCCCAGCGAACGTTGTGAAAAGGAAACTCATAAAACAATGGCAAAATTGTGTTTTTTCCTCCCCACTGAAAATAGTTTCATCATTTTTCAGTACATGGTATGGTACATAAGATGGTACCATGAGAAAATTACAACTTGTCTCGCAAGAAAGAAGCCCTCATACGGCTACGCGTATGGAAAAATTGAGCAGGGGATGAAAAAAGGAAAAATGGCTGCAGCGGGAAGGGGTTAAATAATTTTTTTAAGTCTTTTGCGGAGTAGCCCTTTCATCAGGACCTAGAGTCGGCTTGGAGCTTGTGTATCCTCTCCTGGCAATAAGTGGTCCTATGATGGCAGGAGATAGCATTTTCTTGGTTTTGCCAGTGGGGGTCAGTAGCATGATAGAAGAAATAAGCCAGGATACACAAAAGAGCAGTACAAGAGGAAATAATAACAGTAACAAGGCAGAAATATTATGCATGGATTGATAAAAAAGAAAGGAAAGCATGTTTTACCTGATAACCGTACATCTCTTGCAGGAACAAAAAGACTATGTCTCGCTGTGTTGTCCAGGCTGCTCTACACTGCCTACTCATAGGCGCAATCCCACTACTGATCAGCAGGGGGGTTTTGACCTGCTCTGTTTCCGACCTGGGCCAGTTCACCCCTCCTTAGGACAACCTGGTGGCTCCAAGCTCCCCCAGAGTCACCATATTGATACTGAACTTAGTGTGGACACCCGATCAACATAGCACAGGACAGACTAGAACTCCTAGACTCAAGTGATCCACCAGACTCAGCCTCCCAAGGAGCTGGGATTACAGGCTCACGCCACAGAGCCCAGCAGATGTTTAGCACTGCTTTCTCTAACTTGAAGCGTCTGACCTCACCGAGACCTACAGCACCCCCATTCTGCAAGCCAAGGTGGCGCATGCAGTCTCTAAAAATTGTATAGCTGTAATCGGACTGACCCGTGGAATAATTGTAGCATTTCATTTTACCTGCCCAGCGAACGTTGTGAAAAGGAAACTCATAAAACAATGGCAAAATTGTGTTTTTTCCTCCCCACTGAAAATAGTTTCATCATTTTTCAGTACATGGTATGGTACATAAGATGGTACCATGAGAAAATTACAACTTGTCTCGCAAGAAAGAAGCCCTCATACGGCTACGCGTATGGAAAAATTGAGCAGGGGATGAAAAAAGGAAAAATGGCTGCAGCGGGAAGGGGTTAAATAATTTTTTTAAGTCTTTTGCGGAGTAGCCCTTTCATCAGGTCCTAGAGTCGGCTTGGAGCTTGTGTATCCTCTCCTGGCAATAAGTGGTCCTATGATGGCAGGAGATAGCATTTTCTTGGTTTTGCCAGTGGGGGTCAGTAGCATGATAGAAGAAATAAGCCAGGATACACAAAAGAGCAGTACAAGAGGAAATAATAACAGTAACAAGGCAGAAATATTATGCATGGATTGATAAAAAAGAAAGGAAAGTACGTTTTACCTGAAAATCGTACATCTCTTGCAGGAGCAAAAAGACTATGTCTCGCTGTGTTGTCCAGGCTGCTCTACACTGGCTACTCACAGGCGCAATCCCACTACTGATCAGCACGGGGGTTTTGACCTGCTCTGTTTCCAACCTGGGCTGGTTCACCCCTCCTTAGGACAACCTGGTGGCTCCAAGCTCCCCCAGAGTCACCATATTGATACCGAAATTAGTGTGGACACCCGATCAACAAAGCACAGGACAGACCAGAACTCCTGGACTCAAATGATCCACCAGACTCAGCCTTCCAAGGAGCTGGGATTACAGGCTCACGCCACAGAGCCCAGCAGATGTTTAGCACTGCTTTCTCTAACTTGAAGCGTGTGACCTCACCGAGTCCTACGGCACCCCCATTCTGCAAGCCAAGGTGACGCATGCAGTCTCTAAAAATGGTATAGCTGTAATCGGACTGACCCGTGGAATAATTGTAGCATTTCATTTTACCTGCCCAGCGAACGTTGTGAAAAGGAAACTCATAAAACAATGGCAAAATTGTGTTTTTTCCTCCCCACTGAAAATAGTTTCATCATTTTTCAGTACATGGTATGGTACATAAGATGGTACCATGAGAAAATTACAACTTGTCTCGCAAGAAAGAAGCCCTCATACGGCTTCGCGTATGGAAAAATTGAGCAGGGGATGAAAAAAGGAAAAATGGCTGCAGCGGGAAGGGGTTAAATAATTTTTTTAAGTCTTTTGCGGAGTAGCCCTTTCATCAGGACCTAGAGTCGGCTTGGAGCTTGTGTATCCTCTCCTGGCAATAAGTGGTCCTATGATGGCAGGAGATAGCATTTTCTTGGTTTTGCTAGTGGGGGTCAGTAGCATGATAGAAGAAATAAGCCAGGATACACAAAAGAGCAGTACAAGAGGAAATAATAACAGTAACAAGACAGAAATATTATGCATGGATTGATAAAAAAGAAAGGAAAGCATGTTTTACCTGATAACCGTACATCTCTTGCAGGAACAAAAAGACTATGTCTCGCTGTGTTGTCCAGGCTGCTCTACACTGCCTACTCATAGGCGCAATCCCACTACTGATCAGCACGGGGGGTTTGACCTGCTCTGTTTCCAACCTGGGCTGGTTCACCCCTCCTTAGGACAACCTGGTGGCTCCAAGCTCCCCCAGAGTCACCATATTGATACCGAACTTAGTGTGGACACCTGACCAACATAGCACAGGACAGACCAGAACTCCTGGACTCAAGTGATCCACCAGAGTCAGCCTCCCAAGGAGCTGGGATTACATGCTCACGCCACAGAGCCCAGCAGATGTTTAGCACTGCTTTCTCTAACTTGAAGCATCTGACCTCACCGAGTCCTACGGCACCCCCATTCTGCAAGCCAAGGTGACGCATGCAGTCTCTAAAAATGGTATAGCTGTAATCGGACTGACCCGTGGAATAATTGTAGCATTTCATTTTACCTGCCCAGCGAACGTTGTGAAAAGGAAACTCATAAAACAATGGCAAAATTGTGTTTTTTCCTCCCCACTGAAAATAGTTTCATCATTTTTCAGTACATGGTATGGTACATAAGATGGTACCATGAGAAAATTACAACTTGTCTCGCAAGAAAGAAGCCCTCATACGGCTACGCATATGGAAAAATTGAGCAGGGGATGAAAAAAGGAAAAATGGCTGCAGCGGGAAGGGGTTAAATAATTTTTTTAAGTCTTTTGCGGAGTAGCCCTTTCATCAGGTCCTAGAGTTGGCTTGGAGCTTGTGTATCCTCTCCTGGCAATAAGTGGTCCTATGATGGCAGGAGATAGCATTTTCTTGGTTTTGCCAGTGGGGGTCAGTAGCATGATAGAAGAAATAAGCCAGGATACACAAAAGAGCAGTACAAGAGGAAATAATAACAGTAACAAGGCAGAAATATTATGCATGGATTGATAAAAAAGAAAGGAAAGCACATTTTACCTGAAAACCGTACATCTCTTGCAGGAACAAAAAGACTACGTCTCGCTGTGTTGTCCAGGCTGCTCTACACTGCCTACTCACAGGTGCAATCCCACTACTGATCAGCATGGAGGTTTTGACCTGCTCTATTTCCAACCTGGGCCGGTTCACCCCTCCTTAGGACAACCTGGTGGCTCCAAGCTCCCCCAGAGTCACCATATTGATACCGAACTTAGTGTGGACACCCAATCAACATAGCACAGGACAGACCAGAACTCCTGGACTCAAGTGATCCACCAGCCTCAGCCTCCCAAGGAGCTGGGATTACAGGCTCACGCCACAGAGCCCAGCAGATGTTTAGCACTGCTTTCTCTAACTTGAAGCATCTGACCTCACCGAGTCCTACGGCACCCCCATTCTGCAAGCCAAGGTGGCGCATACAGTCTCTAAAAATGGTATACCTGTAATCGGACTGACCCGTGAAATAATTGTAGCATTTCATTTTACCTGCCCAGCGAACGTTGTGAAAAGGAAACTCATAAAACAATGGCAAAATTGTGTTTTTTCCTCCCCACTGAAAATAGTTTCAGCATTTTTCAGTACATGGTATGGTACATAAGATGGTACCATGAGAAAATTACAACTTGTCTCGCAAGAAAGAAGCCCTCATACGGCTACGCGTATGGAAAAATTGAGCAGGGGATGAAAAAAGGAAAAATGGCTGCAGCGGGAAGGGGTTAAATAATTTTTTTAAGTCTTTTGCGGAGTAGCCCTTTCATCAGGACCTAGAGTCGGCTTGGAGCTTGTGTATCCTCTCCTGGCAATAAGTGGTCCTATGATGGCAGGAGATAGCATTTTCTTGGTTTTGCCAGTGGGGGTCAGTAGCATGATAGAAGAAATAAGCCAGGATACACAAAAGAGCAGTACAAGAGGAAATAATAACAGTAACAAGGCAGAAATATTATGCATGGATTGATAAAAAAGAAAGGAAAGCATGTTTTACCTGATAACCGTACATCTCTTGCAGGAACAAAAAGACTATGTCTCGCTGTGTTGTCCAGGCTGCTCTACACTGCCTACTCACAGGCGCAATCCCACTACTGATCAGCACGGGGGGTTTGACCTGCTCTGTTTCCAACCTGGGCTGGTTCACCCCTCCTTAGGACAACCTGGTGGCTCCAAGCTCCCCCAGAGTCACCATATTGATACTGAACTTAGTGTGGACACCCGATCAACAAAGCACAGGACAGACCAGAACTCCTGGACTCAAATGATCCACCAGGCTCAGCCTCCCAAGGAGCTGGGATTACAGGCTCACGCCACAGAGCCCAGCAGATGTTTAGCACTGCTTTCTCTAACTTGAAGCGTGTGACCTCACCGAGTCCTACGGCACCCCCATTCTGCAAGCCAAGGTGACGCATGCAGTCTCTAAAAATGGTATAGCTGTAATCGGACTGACCCGTGGAATAATTGTAGCATTTCATTTTACCTGCCCAGCGAACGTTGTGAAAAGGAAACTCATAAAACAATGGCAAAATTGTGTTTTTTCCTCCCCACTGAAAATAGTTTCATCATTTTTCAGTACATGGTATGGTACATAAGATGGTACCATGAGAAAATTACAACTTGTCTCGCAAGAAAGAAGCCCTCATACGGCTACGCGTATGGAAAAATTGAGCAGGGGATGAAAAAAGGAAAAATGGCTGCAGCGGGAAGGGGTTAAATAATTTTTTTAAGTCTTTTGCGGAGTAGCCCTTTCATCAGGTCCTAGAGTTGGCTTGGAGCTTGTGTATCCTCTCCTGGCAATAAGTGGTCCTATGATGGCAGGAGATAGCATTTTCTTGGTTTTGCCAGTGGGGGTCAGTAGCATGATAGAAGAAATAAGCCAGGATACACAAAAGAGCAGTACAAGAGGAAATAATAACAGTAACAAGGCAGAAATATTATGCATGGATTGATAAAAAAGAAAGGAAAGCACATTTTACCTGAAAACCGTACATCTCTTGCAGGAACAAAAAGACTACGTCTCGCTGTGTTGTCCAGGCTGCTCTACACTGCCTACTCACAGGTGCAATCCCACTACTGATCAGCATGGAGGTTTTGACCTGCTCTGTTTCCAACCTGGGCCGGTTCACCCCTCCTTAGGACAACCTGGTGGCTCCAAGCTCCCCCAGAGTCACCATATTGATACCGAACTTAGTGTGGACACCCAATCAACATAGCACAGGACAGACCAGAACTCCTGGACTCAAGTGATCCACCAGCCTCAGCCTCCCAAGGAGCTGGGATTACAGGCTCACGCCACAGAGCCCAGCAGATGTTTAGCACTGCTTTCTCTAACTTGAAGCATCTGACCTCACCGAGTCCTACGGCACCCCCATTCTGCAAGCCAAGGTGGCGCATACAGTCTCTAAAAATGGTATACCTGTAATCGGACTGACCCGTGGAATAATTGTAGCATTTCATTTTACCTGCCCAGCGAACGTTGTGAAAAGGAAACTCATAAAACAATGGCAAAATTGTGTTTTTTCCTCCCCACTGAAAATAGTTTCAGCATTTTTCAGTACATGGTATGGTACATAAGATGGTACCATGAGAAAATTACAACTTGTCTCGCAAGAAAGAAGCCCTCATACGGCTACGCGTATGGAAAAATTGAGCAGGGGATGAAAAAAGGAAAAATGGCTGCAGCGGGAAGGGGTTAAATAATTTTTTTAAGTCTTTTGCGGAGTAGCCCTTTCATCAGGACCTAGAGTCGGCTTGGAGCTTGTGTATCCTCTCCTGGCAATAAGTGGTCCTATGATGGCAGGAGATAGCATTTTCTTGGTTTTGCCAGTGGGGGTCAGTTGCATGATAGAAGAAATAAGCCAGGATACACAAAAGAGCAGTACAAGAGGAAATAATAACAGTAACAAGGCAGAAATATTATGCATGGATTGATAAAAAAGAAAGGAAAGCATGTTTTACCTGATAACCGTACATCTCTTGCAGGAACAAAAAGACTATGTCTCGCTGTGTTGTCCAGGCTGCTCTACACTGCCTACTCACAGGCGCAATCCCACTACTGATCAGCACGGGGGGTTTGACCTGCTCTGTTTCCAACCTGGGCTGGTTCACCCCTCCTTAGGACAACCTGGTGGCTCCAAGCTCCCCCAGAGTCACCATATTGATACCGAACTTAGTGTGGACACCCGATCAACAAAGCACAGGACAGACCAGAACTCCTGGACTCAAATGATCCACCAGGCTCAGCCTCCCAAGGAGCTGGGATTACAGGCTCACGCCACAGAGCCCAGCAGATGTTTAGCACTGCTTTCTCTAACTTGAAGCGTGTGACCTCACCGAGTCCTACGGCACCCCCATTCTGCAAGCCAAGGTGACGCATGCAGTCTCTAAAAATGGTATAGCTGTAATCGGACTGACCCGTGGAATAATTGTAGCATTTCATTTTACCTGCCCAGCGAACGTTGTGAAAAGGAAACTCATAAAACAATGGCAAAATTGTGTTTTTTCCTCCCCACTGAAAATAGTTTCATCATTTTTCAGTACATGGTATGGTACATAAGATGGTACCATGAGAAAATTACAACTTGTCTCGCAAGAAAGAAGCCCTCATACGGCTACGCGTATGGAAAAATTGAGCAGGGGATGAAAAAAGGAAAAATGGCTGCAGCGGGAAGGGGTTAAATAATTTTTTTAAGTCTTTTGCGGAGTAGCCCTTTCATCAGGACCTAGAGTCGGCTTGGAGCTTGTGTATCCTCTCCTGGCAATAAGTGGTCCTATGATGGCAGGAGATAGCATTTTCTTGGTTTTGCTAGTGGGGGTCAGTAGCATGATAGAAGAAATAAGCCAGGATACACAAAAGGGCAGTACAAGAGGAAATAATAACAGTAACAAGGCAGAAATATTATGCATGGATTGATAAAAAAGAAAGGAAAGCATGTTTTACCTGATAACCGTACATCTCTTGCAGGAACAAAAAGACTATGTCTCGCTGTGTTGTCCAGGCTGCTCTACACTGCCTACTCATAGGCGCAATCCCACTACTGATCAGCACGGGGGGTTTGACCTGCTCTGTTTCCAACCAGGGCTGGTTCACCCCTCCTTAGGACAACCTGGTGGCTCCAAGCTCCCCCAGAGTCACCATATTGATACCGAACTTAGTGTGGACACCTGACCAACATAGCACAGGACAGACCAGAACTCCTGGACTCAAGTGATCCACCAGAGTCAGCCTCCCAAGCAGCTGGGATTACAGGCACACGCCACAGAGCCCAGCAGATGTTTAGCACTGCTTTCTCTAACTTGAAGCGTGTGACCTCACCGAGTCCTACGGCACCCCCATTCTGCAAGCCAAGGTGACGCATGCAGTCTCTAAAAATGGTATAGCTGTAATCGGACTGACCCGTGGAATAATTGTAGCATTTCATTTTACCTGCCCAGCGAACGTTGTGAAAAGGAAACTCATAAAACAATGGCAAAATTGTGTTTTTTCCTCCCCACTGAAAATAGTTTCATCATTTTTCAGTACATGGTATGGTACATAAGATGGTACCATGAGAAAATTACAACTTGTCTCGCAAGAAAGAAGCCCTCATACGGCTACGCGTATGGAAAAATTGAGCAGGGGATGAAAAAAGGAAAAATGGCTGCAGCGGGAAGGGGTTAAATAATTTTTTTAAGTCTTTTGCGGAGTAGCCCTTTCATCAGGACCTAGAGTCGGCTTGGAGCTTGTGTATCCTCTCCTGGCAATAAGTGGTCCTATGATGGCAGGAGATAGCATTTTCTTGGTTTTGCCAGTGGGGGTCAGTAGCATGATAGAAGAAATAAGCCAGGATACACAAAAGAGCAGTACAAGAGGAAATAATAACAGTAACAAGGCAGAAATATTATGCATGGATTGATAAAAAAGAAAGGAAAGCACATTTTACCTGAAAACCGTACATCTCTTGCAGGAACAAAAAGACTACGTCTCGCTGTGTTGTCCAGGCTGCTCTACACTGCCTACTCACAGGTGCAATCCCACTACTGATCAGCATGGAGGTTTTGACCTGCTCTGTTTCCAACCTGGGCCGGTTCACCCCTCCTTAGGACAACCTGGTGGCTCCAAGCTCCCCCAGAGTCACCATATTGATACCGAACTTAGTGTGGACACCCAATCAACATAGCACAGGACAGACCAGAACTCCTGGACTCAAGTGATCCACCAGCCTCAGCCTCCCAAGGAGCTGGGATTACAGGCTCACACCACAGAGCCCAGCAGATGTTTAGCACTGCTTTCTCTAACTTGAAGCATCTGACCTCACCGAGTCCTACGGCACCCCCATTCTGCAAGCCAAGGTGGCGCATACAGTCTCTAAAAATGGTATACCTGTAATCGGACTGACCCGTGGAATAATTGTAGCATTTCATTTTACCTGCCCAGCGAACGTTGTGAAAAGGAAACTCATAAAACAATGGCAAAATTGTGTTTTTTCCTCCCCACTGAAAATAGTTTCATCATTTTTCAGTACATGGTATGGTACATAAGATGGTACCATGAGAAAATTACAACTTGTCTCGCAAGAAAGAAGCCCTCATACGGCTACGCGTATGGAAAAATTGAGCAGGGGATGAAAAAAGGAAAAATGGCTGCAGCGGGAAGGGGTTAAATAATTTTTTTAAATCTTTTGCGGAGTAGCCCTTTCATCAGGACCTAGAGTCGGCTTGGAGCTTGTGTATCCTCTCCTGGCAATAAGTGGTCCTATGATGGCAGGAGATAGCATTTTCTTGGTTTTGCCAGTGGGGGTCAGTAGCATGATAGAAGAAATAAGCCAGGATACACAAAAGAGCAGTACAAGAGGAAATAATAACAGTAACAAGGCAGAAATATTATGCATGGATTGATAAAAAAGAAAGGAAAGCATGTTTTACCTGATAACCGTACATCTCTTGCAGGAACAAAAAGACTATGTCTCGCTGTGTTGTCCAGGCTGCTCTACACTGCCTACTCACAGGCGCAATCCCACTACTGATCAGCACGGGGGGTTTGACCTGCTCTGTTTCCAACCTGGGCTGGTTCACCCCTCCTTAGGACAACCTGGTGGCTCCAAGCTCCCCCAGAGTCACCATATTGATACCGAACTTAGTGTGGACACCCGATCAACAAAGCACAGGACAGACCAGAACTCCTGGACTCAAATGATCCACGAGGCTCAGCCTCCCAAGGAGCTGGGATTACAGGCTCACGCCACAGAGCCCAGCAGATGTTTAGCACTGCTTTCTCTAACTTGAAGCGTGTGACCTCACCGAGTCCTACAGCACCCCCATTCTGCAAGCCAAGGTGACGCATGCAGTCTCTAAAAATGGTATAGCTGTAATCGGACTGACCCGTGGAATAATTGTAGCATTTCATTTTACCTGCCCAGCGAACGTTGTGAAAAGGAAACTCATAAAACAATGGCAAAATTGTGTTTTTTCCTCCCCACTGAAAATAGTTTCATCATTTTTCAGTACATGGTATGGTACATAAGATGGTACCATGAGAAAATTACAACTTGTCTCGCAAGAAAGAAGCCCTCATACGGCTACGCGTATGGAAAAATTGAGCAGGGGATGAAAAAAGGAAAAATGGCTGCAGCGGGAAGGGGTTAAATAATTTTTTTAAGTCTTTTGCGGAGTAGCCCTTTCATCAGGACCTAGAGTCGGCTTGGAGCTTGTGTATCCTCTCCTGGCAATAAGTGGTCCTATGATGGCAGGAGATAGCATTTTCTTGGTTTTGCCAGTGGGGGTCAGTAGCATGATAGAAGAAATAAGCCAGGATACACAAAAGAGCAGTACAAGAGGAAATAATAACAGTAACAAGGCAGAAATATTATGCATGGATTGATAAAAAAGAAAGGAAAGCATGTTTTACCTGATAACCGTACATCTCTTGCAGGAACAAAAAGACTATGTCTCGCTGTGTTGTCCAGGCTGCTCTACACTGCCTACTCATAGGCGCAATCCCACTACTGATCAGCAGGGGGGTTTTGACCTGCTCTGTTTCCGACCTGGGCCAGTTCACCCCTCCTTAGGACAACCTGGTGGCTCCAAGCTCCCCCAGAGTCACCATATTGATACTGAACTTAGTGTGGACACCCGATCAACATAGCACAGGACAGACTAGAACTCCTAGACTCAAGTGATCCACCAGACTCAGCCTCCCAAGGAGCTGGGATTACAGGCTCACGCCACAGAGCCCAGCAGATGTTTAGCACTGCTTTCTCTAACTTGAAGCGTCTGACCTCACCGAGACCTACAGCACCCCCATTCTGCAAGCCAAGGTGGCGCATGCAGTCTCTAAAAATTGTATAGCTGTAATCGGACTGACCCGTGGAATAATTGTAGCATTTCATTTTACCTGCCCAGCGAACGTTGTGAAAAGGAAACTCATAAAACAATGGCAAAATTGTGTTTTTTCCTCCCCACTGAAAATAGTTTCATCATTTTTCAGTACATGGTATGGTACATAAGATGGTACCATGAGAAAATTACAACTTGTCTCGCAAGAAAGAAGCCCTCATACGGCTACGCGTATGGAAAAATTGAGCAGGGGATGAAAAAAGGAAAAATGGCTGCAGCGGGAAGGGGTTAAATAATTTTTTTAAGTCTTTTGCGGAGTAGCCCTTTCATCAGGTCCTAGAGTCGGCTTGGAGCTTGTGTATCCTCTCCTGGCAATAAGTGGTCCTATGATGGCAGGAGATAGCATTTTCTTGGTTTTGCCAGTGGGGGTCAGTAGCATGATAGAAGAAATAAGCCAGGATACACAAAAGAGCAGTACAAGAGGAAATAATAACAGTAACAAGGCAGAAATATTATGCATGGATTGATAAAAAAGAAAGGAAAGTACGTTTTACCTGAAAATCGTACATCTCTTGCAGGAGCAAAAAGACTATGTCTCGCTGTGTTGTCCAGGCTGCTCTACACTGGCTACTCACAGGCGCAATCCCACTACTGATCAGCACGGGGGTTTTGACCTGCTCTGTTTCCAACCTGGGCTGGTTCACCCCTCCTTAGGACAACCTGGTGGCTCCAAGCTCCCCCAGAGTCACCATATTGATACCGAAATTAGTGTGGACACCCGATCAACAAAGCACAGGACAGACCAGAACTCCTGGACTCAAATGATCCACCAGACTCAGCCTTCCAAGGAGCTGGGATTACAGGCTCACGCCACAGAGCCCAGCAGATGTTTAGCACTGCTTTCTCTAACTTGAAGCGTGTGACCTCACCGAGTCCTACGGCACCCCCATTCTGCAAGCCAAGGTGACGCATGCAGTCTCTAAAAATGGTATAGCTGTAATCGGACTGACCCGTGGAATAATTGTAGCATTTCATTTTACCTGCCCAGCGAACGTTGTGAAAAGGAAACTCATAAAACAATGGCAAAATTGTGTTTTTTCCTCCCCACTGAAAATAGTTTCATCATTTTTCAGTACATGGTATGGTACATAAGATGGTACCATGAGAAAATTACAACTTGTCTCGCAAGAAAGAAGCCCTCATACGGCTTCGCGTATGGAAAAATTGAGCAGGGGATGAAAAAAGGAAAAATGGCTGCAGCGGGAAGGGGTTAAATAATTTTTTTAAGTCTTTTGCGGAGTAGCCCTTTCATCAGGACCTAGAGTCGGCTTGGAGCTTGTGTATCCTCTCCTGGCAATAAGTGGTCCTATGATGGCAGGAGATAGCATTTTCTTGGTTTTGCTAGTGGGGGTCAGTAGCATGATAGAAGAAATAAGCCAGGATACACAAAAGAGCAGTACAAGAGGAAATAATAACAGTAACAAGACAGAAATATTATGCATGGATTGATAAAAAAGAAAGGAAAGCATGTTTTACCTGATAACCGTACATCTCTTGCAGGAACAAAAAGACTATGTCTCGCTGTGTTGTCCAGGCTGCTCTACACTGCCTACTCATAGGCGCAATCCCACTACTGATCAGCACGGGGGGTTTGACCTGCTCTGTTTCCAACCTGGGCTGGTTCACCCCTCCTTAGGACAACCTGGTGGCTCCAAGCTCCCCCAGAGTCACCATATTGATACCGAACTTAGTGTGGACACCTGACCAACATAGCACAGGACAGACCAGAACTCCTGGACTCAAGTGATCCACCAGAGTCAGCCTCCCAAGGAGCTGGGATTACATGCTCACGCCACAGAGCCCAGCAGATGTTTAGCACTGCTTTCTCTAACTTGAAGCATCTGACCTCACCGAGTCCTACGGCACCCCCATTCTGCAAGCCAAGGTGACGCATGCAGTCTCTAAAAATGGTATAGCTGTAATCGGACTGACCCGTGGAATAATTGTAGCATTTCATTTTACCTGCCCAGCGAACGTTGTGAAAAGGAAACTCATAAAACAATGGCAAAATTGTGTTTTTTCCTCCCCACTGAAAATAGTTTCATCATTTTTCAGTACATGGTATGGTACATAAGATGGTACCATGAGAAAATTACAACTTGTCTCGCAAGAAAGAAGCCCTCATACGGCTACGCATATGGAAAAATTGAGCAGGGGATGAAAAAAGGAAAAATGGCTGCAGCGGGAAGGGGTTAAATAATTTTTTTAAGTCTTTTGCGGAGTAGCCCTTTCATCAGGTCCTAGAGTTGGCTTGGAGCTTGTGTATCCTCTCCTGGCAATAAGTGGTCCTATGATGGCAGGAGATAGCATTTTCTTGGTTTTGCCAGTGGGGGT
Source organism: Eleutherodactylus coqui (assembly GCF_035609145.1). Classification (NCBI taxonomy): domain Eukaryota; kingdom Metazoa; phylum Chordata; class Amphibia; order Anura; family Eleutherodactylidae; genus Eleutherodactylus; species Eleutherodactylus coqui. The sequence continues at coordinate 187,568,644 of NC_089842.1, forward strand.
CAGTAGCATGATAGAAGAAATAAGCCAGGATACACAAAAGAGCAGTACAAGAGGAAATAATAACAGTAACAAGGCAGAAATATTATGCATGGATTGATAAAAAAGAAAGGAAAGCACATTTTACCTGAAAACCGTACATCTCTTGCAGGAACAAAAAGACTACGTCTCGCTGTGTTGTCCAGGCTGCTCTACACTGCCTACTCACAGGTGCAATCCCACTACTGATCAGCATGGAGGTTTTGACCTGCTCTATTTCCAACCTGGGCCGGTTCACCCCTCCTTAGGACAACCTGGTGGCTCCAAGCTCCCCCAGAGTCACCATATTGATACCGAACTTAGTGTGGACACCCAATCAACATAGCACAGGACAGACCAGAACTCCTGGACTCAAGTGATCCACCAGCCTCAGCCTCCCAAGGAGCTGGGATTACAGGCTCACGCCACAGAGCCCAGCAGATGTTTAGCACTGCTTTCTCTAACTTGAAGCATCTGACCTCACCGAGTCCTACGGCACCCCCATTCTGCAAGCCAAGGTGGCGCATACAGTCTCTAAAAATGGTATACCTGTAATCGGACTGACCCGTGAAATAATTGTAGCATTTCATTTTACCTGCCCAGCGAACGTTGTGAAAAGGAAACTCATAAAACAATGGCAAAATTGTGTTTTTTCCTCCCCACTGAAAATAGTTTCAGCATTTTTCAGTACATGGTATGGTACATAAGATGGTACCATGAGAAAATTACAACTTGTCTCGCAAGAAAGAAGCCCTCATACGGCTACGCGTATGGAAAAATTGAGCAGGGGATGAAAAAAGGAAAAATGGCTGCAGCGGGAAGGGGTTAAATAATTTTTTTAAGTCTTTTGCGGAGTAGCCCTTTCATCAGGACCTAGAGTCGGCTTGGAGCTTGTGTATCCTCTCCTGGCAATAAGTGGTCCTATGATGGCAGGAGATAGCATTTTCTTGGTTTTGCCAGTGGGGGTCAGTAGCATGATAGAAGAAATAAGCCAGGATACACAAAAGAGCAGTACAAGAGGAAATAATAACAGTAACAAGGCAGAAATATTATGCATGGATTGATAAAAAAGAAAGGAAAGCATGTTTTACCTGATAACCGTACATCTCTTGCAGGAACAAAAAGACTATGTCTCGCTGTGTTGTCCAGGCTGCTCTACACTGCCTACTCACAGGCGCAATCCCACTACTGATCAGCACGGGGGGTTTGACCTGCTCTGTTTCCAACCTGGGCTGGTTCACCCCTCCTTAGGACAACCTGGTGGCTCCAAGCTCCCCCAGAGTCACCATATTGATACTGAACTTAGTGTGGACACCCGATCAACAAAGCACAGGACAGACCAGAACTCCTGGACTCAAATGATCCACCAGGCTCAGCCTCCCAAGGAGCTGGGATTACAGGCTCACGCCACAGAGCCCAGCAGATGTTTAGCACTGCTTTCTCTAACTTGAAGCGTGTGACCTCACCGAGTCCTACGGCACCCCCATTCTGCAAGCCAAGGTGACGCATGCAGTCTCTAAAAATGGTATAGCTGTAATCGGACTGACCCGTGGAATAATTGTAGCATTTCATTTTACCTGCCCAGCGAACGTTGTGAAAAGGAAACTCATAAAACAATGGCAAAATTGTGTTTTTTCCTCCCCACTGAAAATAGTTTCATCATTTTTCAGTACATGGTATGGTACATAAGATGGTACCATGAGAAAATTACAACTTGTCTCGCAAGAAAGAAGCCCTCATACGGCTACGCGTATGGAAAAATTGAGCAGGGGATGAAAAAAGGAAAAATGGCTGCAGCGGGAAGGGGTTAAATAATTTTTTTAAGTCTTTTGCGGAGTAGCCCTTTCATCAGGTCCTAGAGTTGGCTTGGAGCTTGTGTATCCTCTCCTGGCAATAAGTGGTCCTATGATGGCAGGAGATAGCATTTTCTTGGTTTTGCCAGTGGGGGTCAGTAGCATGATAGAAGAAATAAGCCAGGATACACAAAAGAGCAGTACAAGAGGAAATAATAACAGTAACAAGGCAGAAATATTATGCATGGATTGATAAAAAAGAAAGGAAAGCACATTTTACCTGAAAACCGTACATCTCTTGCAGGAACAAAAAGACTACGTCTCGCTGTGTTGTCCAGGCTGCTCTACACTGCCTACTCACAGGTGCAATCCCACTACTGATCAGCATGGAGGTTTTGACCTGCTCTGTTTCCAACCTGGGCCGGTTCACCCCTCCTTAGGACAACCTGGTGGCTCCAAGCTCCCCCAGAGTCACCATATTGATACCGAACTTAGTGTGGACACCCAATCAACATAGCACAGGACAGACCAGAACTCCTGGACTCAAGTGATCCACCAGCCTCAGCCTCCCAAGGAGCTGGGATTACAGGCTCACGCCACAGAGCCCAGCAGATGTTTAGCACTGCTTTCTCTAACTTGAAGCATCTGACCTCACCGAGTCCTACGGCACCCCCATTCTGCAAGCCAAGGTGGCGCATACAGTCTCTAAAAATGGTATACCTGTAATCGGACTGACCCGTGGAATAATTGTAGCATTTCATTTTACCTGCCCAGCGAACGTTGTGAAAAGGAAACTCATAAAACAATGGCAAAATTGTGTTTTTTCCTCCCCACTGAAAATAGTTTCAGCATTTTTCAGTACATGGTATGGTACATAAGATGGTACCATGAGAAAATTACAACTTGTCTCGCAAGAAAGAAGCCCTCATACGGCTACGCGTATGGAAAAATTGAGCAGGGGATGAAAAAAGGAAAAATGGCTGCAGCGGGAAGGGGTTAAATAATTTTTTTAAGTCTTTTGCGGAGTAGCCCTTTCATCAGGACCTAGAGTCGGCTTGGAGCTTGTGTATCCTCTCCTGGCAATAAGTGGTCCTATGATGGCAGGAGATAGCATTTTCTTGGTTTTGCCAGTGGGGGTCAGTTGCATGATAGAAGAAATAAGCCAGGATACACAAAAGAGCAGTACAAGAGGAAATAATAACAGTAACAAGGCAGAAATATTATGCATGGATTGATAAAAAAGAAAGGAAAGCATGTTTTACCTGATAACCGTACATCTCTTGCAGGAACAAAAAGACTATGTCTCGCTGTGTTGTCCAGGCTGCTCTACACTGCCTACTCACAGGCGCAATCCCACTACTGATCAGCACGGGGGGTTTGACCTGCTCTGTTTCCAACCTGGGCTGGTTCACCCCTCCTTAGGACAACCTGGTGGCTCCAAGCTCCCCCAGAGTCACCATATTGATACCGAACTTAGTGTGGACACCCGATCAACAAAGCACAGGACAGACCAGAACTCCTGGACTCAAATGATCCACCAGGCTCAGCCTCCCAAGGAGCTGGGATTACAGGCTCACGCCACAGAGCCCAGCAGATGTTTAGCACTGCTTTCTCTAACTTGAAGCGTGTGACCTCACCGAGTCCTACGGCACCCCCATTCTGCAAGCCAAGGTGACGCATGCAGTCTCTAAAAATGGTATAGCTGTAATCGGACTGACCCGTGGAATAATTGTAGCATTTCATTTTACCTGCCCAGCGAACGTTGTGAAAAGGAAACTCATAAAACAATGGCAAAATTGTGTTTTTTCCTCCCCACTGAAAATAGTTTCATCATTTTTCAGTACATGGTATGGTACATAAGATGGTACCATGAGAAAATTACAACTTGTCTCGCAAGAAAGAAGCCCTCATACGGCTACGCGTATGGAAAAATTGAGCAGGGGATGAAAAAAGGAAAAATGGCTGCAGCGGGAAGGGGTTAAATAATTTTTTTAAGTCTTTTGCGGAGTAGCCCTTTCATCAGGACCTAGAGTCGGCTTGGAGCTTGTGTATCCTCTCCTGGCAATAAGTGGTCCTATGATGGCAGGAGATAGCATTTTCTTGGTTTTGCTAGTGGGGGTCAGTAGCATGATAGAAGAAATAAGCCAGGATACACAAAAGGGCAGTACAAGAGGAAATAATAACAGTAACAAGGCAGAAATATTATGCATGGATTGATAAAAAAGAAAGGAAAGCATGTTTTACCTGATAACCGTACATCTCTTGCAGGAACAAAAAGACTATGTCTCGCTGTGTTGTCCAGGCTGCTCTACACTGCCTACTCATAGGCGCAATCCCACTACTGATCAGCACGGGGGGTTTGACCTGCTCTGTTTCCAACCAGGGCTGGTTCACCCCTCCTTAGGACAACCTGGTGGCTCCAAGCTCCCCCAGAGTCACCATATTGATACCGAACTTAGTGTGGACACCTGACCAACATAGCACAGGACAGACCAGAACTCCTGGACTCAAGTGATCCACCAGAGTCAGCCTCCCAAGCAGCTGGGATTACAGGCACACGCCACAGAGCCCAGCAGATGTTTAGCACTGCTTTCTCTAACTTGAAGCGTGTGACCTCACCGAGTCCTACGGCACCCCCATTCTGCAAGCCAAGGTGACGCATGCAGTCTCTAAAAATGGTATAGCTGTAATCGGACTGACCCGTGGAATAATTGTAGCATTTCATTTTACCTGCCCAGCGAACGTTGTGAAAAGGAAACTCATAAAACAATGGCAAAATTGTGTTTTTTCCTCCCCACTGAAAATAGTTTCATCATTTTTCAGTACATGGTATGGTACATAAGATGGTACCATGAGAAAATTACAACTTGTCTCGCAAGAAAGAAGCCCTCATACGGCTACGCGTATGGAAAAATTGAGCAGGGGATGAAAAAAGGAAAAATGGCTGCAGCGGGAAGGGGTTAAATAATTTTTTTAAGTCTTTTGCGGAGTAGCCCTTTCATCAGGACCTAGAGTCGGCTTGGAGCTTGTGTATCCTCTCCTGGCAATAAGTGGTCCTATGATGGCAGGAGATAGCATTTTCTTGGTTTTGCCAGTGGGGGTCAGTAGCATGATAGAAGAAATAAGCCAGGATACACAAAAGAGCAGTACAAGAGGAAATAATAACAGTAACAAGGCAGAAATATTATGCATGGATTGATAAAAAAGAAAGGAAAGCACATTTTACCTGAAAACCGTACATCTCTTGCAGGAACAAAAAGACTACGTCTCGCTGTGTTGTCCAGGCTGCTCTACACTGCCTACTCACAGGTGCAATCCCACTACTGATCAGCATGGAGGTTTTGACCTGCTCTGTTTCCAACCTGGGCCGGTTCACCCCTCCTTAGGACAACCTGGTGGCTCCAAGCTCCCCCAGAGTCACCATATTGATACCGAACTTAGTGTGGACACCCAATCAACATAGCACAGGACAGACCAGAACTCCTGGACTCAAGTGATCCACCAGCCTCAGCCTCCCAAGGAGCTGGGATTACAGGCTCACACCACAGAGCCCAGCAGATGTTTAGCACTGCTTTCTCTAACTTGAAGCATCTGACCTCACCGAGTCCTACGGCACCCCCATTCTGCAAGCCAAGGTGGCGCATACAGTCTCTAAAAATGGTATACCTGTAATCGGACTGACCCGTGGAATAATTGTAGCATTTCATTTTACCTGCCCAGCGAACGTTGTGAAAAGGAAACTCATAAAACAATGGCAAAATTGTGTTTTTTCCTCCCCACTGAAAATAGTTTCATCATTTTTCAGTACATGGTATGGTACATAAGATGGTACCATGAGAAAATTACAACTTGTCTCGCAAGAAAGAAGCCCTCATACGGCTACGCGTATGGAAAAATTGAGCAGGGGATGAAAAAAGGAAAAATGGCTGCAGCGGGAAGGGGTTAAATAATTTTTTTAAATCTTTTGCGGAGTAGCCCTTTCATCAGGACCTAGAGTCGGCTTGGAGCTTGTGTATCCTCTCCTGGCAATAAGTGGTCCTATGATGGCAGGAGATAGCATTTTCTTGGTTTTGCCAGTGGGGGTCAGTAGCATGATAGAAGAAATAAGCCAGGATACACAAAAGAGCAGTACAAGAGGAAATAATAACAGTAACAAGGCAGAAATATTATGCATGGATTGATAAAAAAGAAAGGAAAGCATGTTTTACCTGATAACCGTACATCTCTTGCAGGAACAAAAAGACTATGTCTCGCTGTGTTGTCCAGGCTGCTCTACACTGCCTACTCACAGGCGCAATCCCACTACTGATCAGCACGGGGGGTTTGACCTGCTCTGTTTCCAACCTGGGCTGGTTCACCCCTCCTTAGGACAACCTGGTGGCTCCAAGCTCCCCCAGAGTCACCATATTGATACCGAACTTAGTGTGGACACCCGATCAACAAAGCACAGGACAGACCAGAACTCCTGGACTCAAATGATCCACCAGGCTCAGCCTCCCAAGGAGCTGGGATTACAGGCTCACGCCACAGAGCCCAGCAGATGTTTAGCACTGCTTTCTCTAACTTGAAGCGTGTGACCTCACCGAGTCCTACGGCACCCCCATTCTGCAAGCCAAGGTGACGCATGCAGTCTCTAAAAATGGTATAGCTGTAATCGGACTGACCCGTGGAATAATTGTAGCATTTCATTTTACCTGCCCAGCGAACGTTGTGAAAAGGAAACTCATAAAACAATGGCAAAATTGTGTTTTTTCCTCCCCACTGAAAATAGTTTCATCATTTTTCAGTACATGGTATGGTACATAAGATGGTACCATGAGAAAATTACAACTTGTCTCGCAAGAAAGAAGCCCTCATAAGGCTACGCGTATGGAAAAATTGAGCAGGGGATGAAAAAAGGAAAAATGGCTGCAGCGGGAAGGGGTTAAATAATTTTTTTAAGTCTTTTGCGGAGTAGCCCTTTCATCAGGACCTAGAGTCGGCTTGGAGCTTGTGTATCCTCTCCTGGCAATAAGTGGTCCTATGATGGCAGGAGATAGCATTTTCTTGGTTTTGCTAGTGGGGGTCAGTAGCATGATAGAAGAAATAAGCCAGGATACACAAAAGGGCAGTACAAGAGGAAATAATAACAGTAACAAGGCAGAAATATTATGCATGGATTGATAAAAAAGAAAGGAAAGCATGTTTTACCTGATAACCGTACATCTCTTGCAGGAACAAAAAGACTATGTCTCGCTGTGTTGTCCAGGCTGCTCTACACTGCCTACTCATAGGCGCAATCCCACTACTGATCAGCACGGGGGGTTTGACCTGCTCTGTTTCCAACCAGGGCTGGTTCACCCCTCCTTAGGACAACCTGGTGGCTCCAAGCTCCCCCAGAGTCACCATATTGATACCGAACTTAGTGTGGACACCTGACCAACATAGCACAGGACAGACCAGAACTCCCGGACTCAAGTGATCCACCAGAGTCAGCCTCCCAAGCAGCTGGGATTACAGGCACACGCCACAGAGCCCAGCAGATGTTTAGCACTGCTTTCTCTAACTTGAAGCGTGTGACCTCACCGAGTCCTACGGCACCCCCATTCTGCAAGCCAAGGTGACGCATGCAGTCTCTAAAAATGGTATAGCTGTAATCGGACTGACCCGTGGAATAATTGTAGCATTTCATTTTACCTGCCCAGCGAACGTTGTGAAAAGGAAACTCATAAAACAATGGCAAAATTGTGTTTTTTCCTCCCCACTGAAAATAGTTTCATCATTTTTCAGTACATGGTATGGTACATAAGATGGTACCATGAGAAAATTACAACTTGTCTCGCAAGAAAGAAGCCCTCATACGGCTACGCGTATGGAAAAATTGAGCAGGGGATGAAAAAAGGAAAAATGGCTGCAGCGGGAAGGGGTTAAATAATTTTTTTAAGTCTTTTGCGGAGTAGCCCTTTCATCAGGACCTAGAGTCGGCTTGGAGCTTGTGTATCCTCTCCTGGCAATAAGTGGTCCTATGATGGCAGGAGATAGCATTTTCTTGGTTTTGCCAGTGGGGGTCAGTAGCATGATAGAAGAAATAAGCCAGGATACACAAAAGAGCAGTACAAGAGGAAATAATAACAGTAACAAGGCAGAAATATTATGCATGGATTGATAAAAAAGAAAGGAAAGCACATTTTACCTGAAAACCGTACATCTCTTGCAGGAACAAAAAGACTACGTCTCGCTGTGTTGTCCAGGCTGCTCTACACTGCCTACTCACAGGTGCAATCCCACTACTGATCAGCATGGAGGTTTTGACCTGCTCTGTTTCCAACCTGGGCCGGTTCACCCCTCCTTAGGACAACCTGGTGGCTCCAAGCTCCCCCAGAGTCACCATATTGATACCGAACTTAGTGTGGACACCCAATCAACATAGCACAGGACAGACCAGAACTCCTGGACTCAAGTGATCCACCAGCCTCAGCCTCCCAAGGAGCTGGGATTACAGGCTCACGCCACAGAGCCCAGCAGATGTTTAGCACTGCTTTCTCTAACTTGAAGCATCTGACCTCACCGAGTCCTACGGCACCCCCATTCTGCAAGCCAAGGTGGCGCATACAGTCTCTAAAAATGGTATACCTGTAATCGGACTGACCCGTGGAATAATTGTAGCATTTCATTTTACCTGCCCAGCGAACGTTGTGAAAAGGAAACTCATAAAACAATGGCAAAATTGTGTTTTTTCCTCCCCACTGAAAATAGTTTCATCATTTTTCAGTACATGGTATGGTACATAAGATGGTACCATGAGAAAATTACAACTTGTCTCGCAAGAAAGAAGCCCTCATACGGCTACGCGTATGGAAAAATTGAGCAGGGGATGAAAAAAGGAAAAATGGCTGCAGCGGGAAGGGGTTAAATAATTTTTTTAAATCTTTTGCGGAGTAGCCCTTTCATCAGGACCTAGAGTCGGCTTGGAGCTTGTGTATCCTCTCCTGGCAATAAGTGGTCCTATGATGGCAGGAGATAGCATTTTCTTGGTTTTGCCAGTGGGGGTCAGTAGCATGATAGAAGAAATAAGCCAGGATACACAAAAGAGCAGTACAAGAGGAAATAATAACAGTAACAAGGCAGAAATATTATGCATGGATTGATAAAAAAGAAAGGAAAGCATGTTTTACCTGATAACCGTACATCTCTTGCAGGAACAAAAAGACTATGTCTGGCTGTGTTGTCCAGGCTGCTCTACACTGCCTACTCACAGGCGCAATCCCACTACTGATCAGCACGGGGGGTTTGACCTGCTCTGTTTCCAACCTGGGCTGGTTCACCCCTCCTTAGGACAACCTGGTGGCTCCAAGCTCCCCCAGAGTCACCATATTGATACCGAACTTAGTGTGGACACCCGATCAACAAAGCACAGGACAGACCAGAACTCCTGGACTCAAATGATCCACCAGGCTCAGCCTCCCAAGGAGCTGGGATTACAGGCTCACGCCACAGAGCCCAGCAGATGTTTAGCACTGCTTTCTCTAACTTGAAGCGTGTGACCTCACCGAGTCCTACAGCACCCCCATTCTGCAAGCCAAGGTGACGCATGCAGTCTCTAAAAATGGTATAGCTGTAATCGGACTGACCCGTGGAATAATTGTAGCATTTCATTTTACCTGCCCAGCGAACGTTGTGAAAAGGAAACTCATAAAACAATGGCAAAATTGTGTTTTTTCCTCCCCACTGAAAATAGTTTCATCATTTTTCAGTACATGGTATGGTACATAAGATGGTACCATGAGAAAATTACAACTTGTCTCGCAAGAAAGAAGCCCTCATACGGCTACGCGTATGGAAAAATTGAGCAGGGGATGAAAAAAGGAAAAATGGCTGCAGCGGGAAGGGGTTAAATAATTTTTTTAAGTCTTTTGCGGAGTAGCCCTTTCATCAGGACCTAGAGTCGGCTTGGAGCTTGTGTATCCTCTCCTGGCAATAAGTGGTCCTATGATGGCAGGAGATAGCATTTTCTTGGTTTTGCCAGTGGGGGTCAGTAGCATGATAGAAGAAATAAGCCAGGATACACAAAAGAGCAGTACAAGAGGAAATAATAACAGTAACAAGGCAGAAATATTATGCATGGATTGATAAAAAAGAAAGGAAAGCATGTTTTACCTGATAACCGTACATCTCTTGCAGGAACAAAAAGACTATGTCTCGCTGTGTTGTCCAGGCTGCTCTACACTGCCTACTCACAGGCGCAATCCCACTACTGATCAGCACGGGGGGGTTTGACCTGCTCTGTTTCCAACCTGGGCTGGTTCACCCCTCCTTAGGACAACCTGGTGGCTCCAAGCTCCCCCAGAGTCACCATATTGATACTGAACTTAGTGTGGACACCCGATCAACATAGCACAGGACAGACCAGAACTCCTAGACTCAAGTGATCCACCAGACTCAGCCTCCCAAGGAGCTGTGATTACAGGCTCACGCCACAGAGCCCAGCAGATGTTTAGCACTGCTTTCTCTAACTTGAAGCATCTGACCTCACCGAGTCCTACGGCACCCCCATTCTGCAAGCCAAGGTGGCGCATACAGTCTCTAAAAATGGTATACCTGTAATCGGACTGACCCGTGGAATAATTGTAGCATTTCATTTTACCTGCCCAGCGAACGTTGTGAAAAGGAAACTCATAAAACAATGGCAAAATTGTGTTTTTTCCTCCCCACTGAAAATAGTTTCATCATTTTTCAGTACATGGTATGGTACATAAGATGGTACCATGAGAAAATTACAACTTGTCTCGCAAGAAAGAAGCCCTCATACGGCTACGCGTATGGAAAAATTGAGCAGGGGATGAAAAAAGGAAAAATGGCTGCAGCGGGAAGGGGTTAAATAATTTTTTTAAGTCTTTTGCGGAGTAGCCCTTTCATCAGGACCTAGAGTCGGCTTGGAGCTTGTGTATCCTCTCCTGGCAATAAGTGGTCCTATGATGGCAGGAGATAGCATTTTCTTGGTTTTGCCAGTGGGGGTCAGTAGCATGATAGAAGAAATAAGCCAGGATACACAAAAGAGCAGTACAAGAGGAAATAATAACAGTAACAAGGCAGAAATATTATGCATGGATTGATAAAAAAGAAAGGAAAGCATGTTTTACCTGATAACCGTACATCTCTTGCAGGAACAAAAAGACTATGTCTCGCTGTGTTGTCCAGGCTGCTCTACACTGCCTACTCACAGGCGCAATCCCACTACTGATCAGCACGGGGGGTTTGACCTGCTCTGTTTCCAACCTGGGCTGGTTCACCCCTCCTTAGGACAACCTGGTGGCTCCAAGCTCCCCCAGAGTCACCATATTGATACCGAACTTAGTGTGGACACCCGATCAACAAAGCACAGGACAGACCAGAACTCCTGGACTCAAATGATCCACCAGGCTCAGCCTCCCAAGGAGCTGGGATTACAGGCTCACGCCACAGAGCCCAGCAGATGTTTAGCACTGCTTTCTCTAACTTGAAGCGTGTGACCTCACCGAGTCCTACGGCACCCCCATTCTGCAAGCCAAGGTGACGCATGCAGTCTCTAAAAATGGTATAGCTGTAATCGGACTGACCCGTGGAATAATTGTAGCATTTCATTTTACCTGCCCAGCGAACGTTGTGAAAAGGAAACTCATAAAACAATGGCAAAATTGTGTTTTTTCCTCCCCACTGAAAATAGTTTCATCATTTTTCAGTACATGGTATGGTACATAAGATGGTAATATGAGAAAATTACAACTTGTCTCGCAAGAAAGAAGCCCTCATACGGCTACGCGTATGGAAAAATTGAGCAGGGGATGAAAAAAGGAAAAATGGCTGCAGCGGGAAGGGGTTAAATAATTTTTTTAAGTCTTTTGCGGAGTAGCCCTTTCATCAGGACCTAGAGTCGGCTTGGAGCTTGTGTATCCTCTCCTGGCAATAAGTGGTCCTATGATGGCAGGAGATAGCATTTTCTTGGTTTTGCCAGTGGGGGTCAGTAGCATGATAGAAGAAATAAGCCAGGATACACAAAAGAGCAGTACAAGAGGAAATAATAACAGTAACAAGGCAGAAATATTATGCATGGATTGATAAAAAAGAAAGGAAAGCATGTTTTACCTGATAACCGTACATCTCTTGCAGGAACAAAAAGACTATGTCTCGCTGTGTTGTCCAGGCTGCTCTACACTGCCTACTCACAGGCGCAATCCCACTACTGATCAGCACGGGGGGTTTGACCTGCTCTGTTTCCAACCTGGGCTGGTTCACCCCTCCTTAGGACAACCTGGTGGCTCCAAGCTCCCCCAGAGTCACCATATTGATACCGAACTTAGTGTGGACACCCGATCAACAAAGCACAGGACAGACCAGAACTCCTGGACTCAAATGACCCACCAGGCTCAGCCTCCCAAGGAGCTGGGATTACAGGCTCACGCCACAGAGCCCAGCAGATGTTTAGCACTGCTTTCTCTAACTTGAAGCGTGTGACCTCACCGAGTCCTACGGCACCCCCATTCTGCAAGCCAAGGTGACGCATGCAGTCTCTAAAAATGGTATAGCTGTAATCGGACTGACCCGTGGAATAATTGTAGCATTTCATTTTACCTGCCCAGCGAACGTTGTGAAAAGGAAACTCATAAAACAATGGCAAAATTGTGTTTTTTCCTCCCCACTGAAAATAGTTTCATCATTTTTCAGTACATGGTATGGTACATAAGATGGTACCATGAGAAAATTACAACTTGTCTCGCAAGAAAGAAGCCCTCATACGGCTACGCGTATGGAAAAATTGAGCAGGGGATGAAAAAAGGAAAAATGGCTGCAGCGGGAAGGGGTTAAATAATTTTTTTAAGTCTTTTGCGGAGTAGCCCTTTCATCAGGACCTAGAGTCGGCTTGGAGCTTGTGTATCCTCTCCTGGCAATAAGTGGTCCTATGATGGCAGGAGATAGCATTTTCTTGGTTTTGCCAGTGGGGGTCAGTAGCATGATAGAAGAAATAAGCCAGGATACACAAAAGAGCAGTACAAGAGGAAATAATAACAGTAACAAGGCAGAAATATTATGCATGGATTGATAAAAAAGAAAGGAAAGCATGTTTTACCTGATAACCGTACATCTCTTGCAGGAACAAAAAGACTATGTCTCGCTGTGTTGTCCAGGCTGCTCTACACTGCCTACTCACAGGCGCAATCCCACTACTGATCAGCACGGGGGGGTTTGACCTGCTCTGTTTCCAACCTGGGCTGGTTCACCCCTCCTTAGGACAACCTGGTGGCTCCAAGCTCCCCCAGAGTCACCATATTGATACTGAACTTAGTGTGGACACCCGATCAACATAGCACAGGACAGACCAGAACTCCTAGACTCAAGTGATCCACCAGACTCAGCCTCCCAAGGAGCTGTGATTACAGGCTCACGCCACAGAGCCCAGCAGATGTTTAGCACTGCTTTCTCTAACTTGAAGCATCTGACCTCACCGAGTCCTACGGCACCCCCATTCTGCAAGCCAAGGTGGCGCATACAGTCTCTAAAAATGGTATACCTGTAATCGGACTGACCCGTGGAATAATTGTAGCATTTCATTTTACCTGCCCAGCGAACGTTGTGAAAAGGAAACTCATAAAACAATGGCAAAATTGTGTTTTTTCCTCCCCACTGAAAATAGTTTCATCATTTTTCAGTACATGGTATGGTACATAAGATGGTACCATGAGAAAATTACAACTTGTCTCGCAAGAAAGAAGCCCTCATACGGCTACGCGTATGGAAAAATTGAGCAGGGGATGAAAAAAGGAAAAATGGCTGCAGCGGGAAGGGGTTAAATAATTTTTTTAAGTCTTTTGCGGAGTAGCCCTTTCATCAGGACCTAGAGTCGGCTTGGAGCTTGTGTATCCTCTCCTGGCAATAAGTGGTCCTATGATGGCAGGAGATAGCATTTTCTTGGTTTTGCCAGTGGGGGTCAGTAGCATGATAGAAGAAATAAGCCAGGATACACAAAAGAGCAGTACAAGAGGAAATAATAACAGTAACAAGGCAGAAATATTATGCATGGATTGATAAAAAAGAAAGGAAAGCATGTTTTACCTGATAACCGTACATCTCTTGCAGGAACAAAAAGACTATGTCTCGCTGTGTTGTCCAGGCTGCTCTACACTGCCTACTCACAGGCGCAATCCCACTACTGATCAGCACGGGGGGTTTGACCTGCTCTGTTTCCAACCTGGGCTGGTTCACCCCTCCTTAGGACAACCTGGTGGCTCCAAGCTCCCCCAGAGTCACCATATTGATACCGAACTTAGTGTGGACACCCGATCAACAAAGCACAGGACAGACCAGAACTCCTGGACTCAAATGATCCACCAGGCTCAGCCTCCCAAGGAGCTGGGATTACAGGCTCACGCCACAGAGCCCAGCAGATGTTTAGCACTGCTTTCTCTAACTTGAAGCGTGTGACCTCACCGAGTCCTACGGCACCCCCATTCTGCAAGCCAAGGTGACGCATGCAGTCTCTAAAAATGGTATAGCTGTAATCGGACTGACCCGTGGAATAATTGTAGCATTTCATTTTACCTGCCCAGCGAACGTTGTGAAAAGGAAACTCATAAAACAATGGCAAAATTGTGTTTTTTCCTCCCCACTGAAAATAGTTTCATCATTTTTCAGTACATGGTATGGTACATAAGATGGTAATATGAGAAAATTACAACTTGTCTCGCAAGAAAGAAGCCCTCATACGGCTACGCGTATGGAAAAATTGAGCAGGGGATGAAAAAAGGAAAAATGGCTGCAGCGGGAAGGGGTTAAATAATTTTTTTAAGTCTTTTGCGGAGTAGCCCTTTCATCAGGACCTAGAGTCGGCTTGGAGCTTGTGTATCCTCTCCTGGCAATAAGTGGTCCTATGATGGCAGGAGATAGCATTTTCTTGGTTTTGCCAGTGGGGGTCAGTAGCATGATAGAAGAAATAAGCCAGGATACACAAAAGAGCAGTACAAGAGGAAATAATAACAGTAACAAGGCAGAAATATTATGCATGGATTGATAAAAAAGAAAGGAAAGCATGTTTTACCTGATAACCGTACATCTCTTGCAGGAACAAAAAGACTATGTCTCGCTGTGTTGTCCAGGCTGCTCTACACTGCCTACTCACAGGCGCAATCCCACTACTGATCAGCACGGGGGGTTTGACCTGCTCTGTTTCCAACCTGGGCTGGTTCACCCCTCCTTAGGACAACCTGGTGGCTCCAAGCTCCCCCAGAGTCACCATATTGATACCGAACTTAGTGTGGACACCCGATCAACAAAGCACAGGACAGACCAGAACTCCTGGACTCAAATGACCCACCAGGCTCAGCCTCCCAAGGAGCTGGGATTACAGGCTCACGCCACAGAGCCCAGCAGATGTTTAGCACTGCTTTCTCTAACTTGAAGCGTGTGACCTCACCGAGTCCTACGGCACCCCCATTCTGCAAGCCAAGGTGACGCATGCAGTCTCTAAAAATGGTATAGCTGTAATCGGACTGACCCGTGGAATAATTGTAGCATTTCATTTTACCTGCCCAGCGAACGTTGTGAAAAGGAAACTCATAAAACAATGGCAAAATTGTGTTTTTTCCTCCCCACTGAAAATAGTTTCATCATTTTTCAGTACATGGTATGGTACATAAGATGGTACCATGAGAAAATTACAACTTGTCTCGCAAGAAAGAAGCCCTCATACGGCTACGCGTATGGAAAAATTGAGCAGGGGATGAAAAAAGGAAAAATGGCTGCAGCGGGAAGGGGTTAAATAATTTTTTTAAGTCTTTTGCGGAGTAGCCCTTTCATCAGGACCTAGAGTCGGCTTGGAGCTTGTGTATCCTCTCCTGGCAATAAGTGGTCCTATGATGGCAGGAGATAGCATTTTCTTGGTTTTGCTAGTGGGGGTCAGTAGCATGATAGAAGAAATAAGCCAGGATACACAAAAGGGCAGTACAAGAGGAAATAATAACAGTAACAAGGCAGAAATATTATGCATGGATTGATAAAAAAGAAAGGAAAGCATGTTTTACCTGATAACCGTACATCTCTTGCAGGAACAAAAAGACTATGTCTCGCTGTGTTGTCCAGGCTGCTCTACACTGCCTACTCATAGGCGCAATCCCACTACTGATCAGCACGGGGGGTTTGACCTGCTCTGTTTCCAACCAGGGCTGGTTCACCCCTCCTTAGGACAACCTGGTGGCTCCAAGCTCCCCCAGAGTCACCATATTGATACCGAACTTAGTGTGGACACCTGACCAACATAGCACAGGACAGACCAGAACTCCTGGACTCAAGTGATCCACCAGAGTCAGCCTCCCAAGCAGCTGGGATTACAGGCACACGCCACAGAGCCCAGCAGATGTTTAGCACTGCTTTCTCTAACTTGAAGCGTGTGACCTCACCGAGTCCTACGGCACCCCCATTCTGCAAGCCAAGGTGACGCATGCAGTCTCTAAAAATGGTATAGCTGTAATCGGACTGACCCGTGGAATAATTGTAGCATTTCATTTTACCTGCCCAGCGAACGTTGTGAAAAGGAAACTCATAAAACAATGGCAAAATTGTGTTTTTTCCTCCCCACTGAAAATAGTTTCATCATTTTTCAGTACATGGTATGGTACATAAGATGGTACCATGAGAAAATTACAACTTGTCTCGCAAGAAAGAAGCCCTCATACGGCTACGCGTATGGAAAAATTGAGCAGGGGATGAAAAAAGGAAAAATGGCTGCAGCGGGAAGGGGTTAAATAATTTTTTTAAGTCTTTTGCGGAGTAGCCCTTTCATCAGGACCTAGAGTCGGCTTGGAGCTTGTGTATCCTCTCCTGGCAATAAGTGGTCCTATGATGGCAGGAGATAGCATTTTCTTGGTTTTGCCAGTGGGGGTCAGTAGCATGATAGAAGAAATAAGCCAGGATACACAAAAGAGCAGTACAAGAGGAAATAATAACAGTAACAAGGCAGAAATATTATGCATGGATTGATAAAAAAGAAAGGAAAGCACATTTTACCTGAAAACCGTACATCTCTTGCAGGAACAAAAAGACTACGTCTCGCTGTGTTGTCCAGGCTGCTCTACACTGCCTACTCACAGGTGCAATCCCACTACTGATCAGCATGGAGGTTTTGACCTGCTCTGTTTCCAACCTGGGCCGGTTCACCCCTCCTTAGGACAACCTGGTGGCTCCAAGCTCCCCCAGAGTCACCATATTGATACCGAACTTAGTGTGGACACCCAATCAACATAGCACAGGACAGACCAGAACTCCTGGACTCAAGTGATCCACCAGAGTCAGCCTCCCAAGCAGCTGGGATTACAGGCACACGCCACAGAGCCCAGCAGATGTTTAGCACTGCTTTCTCTAACTTGAAGCGTGTGACCTCACCGAGTCCTACGGCACCCCCATTCTGCAAGCCAAGGTGACGCATGCAGTCTCTAAAAATGGTATAGCTGTAATCGGACTGACCCGTGGAATAATTGTAGCATTTCATTTTACCTGCCCAGCGAACGTTGTGAAAAGGAAACTCATAAAACAATGGCAAAATTGTGTTTTTTCCTCCCCACTGAAAATAGTTTCATCATTTTTCAGTACATGGTATGGTACATAAGATGGTACCATGAGAAAATTACAACTTGTCTCGCAAGAAAGAAGCCCTCATACGGCTACGCGTATGGAAAAATTGAGCAGGGGATGAAAAAAGGAAAAATGGCTGCAGCGGGAAGGGGTTAAATAATTTTTTTAAGTCTTTTGCGGAGTAGCCCTTTCATCAGGACCTAGAGTCGGCTTGGAGCTTGTGTATCCTCTCCTGGCAATAAGTGGTCCTATGATGGCAGGAGATAGCATTTTCTTGGTTTTGCCAGTGGGGGTCAGTAGCATGATAGAAGAAATAAGCCAGGATACACAAAAGAGCAGTACAAGAGGAAATAATAACAGTAACAAGGCAGAAATATTATGCATGGATTGATAAAAAAGAAAGGAAAGCACATTTTACCTGAAAACCGTACATCTCTTGCAGGAACAAAAAGACTACGTCTCGCTGTGTTGTCCAGGCTGCTCTACACTGCCTACTCACAGGTGCAATCCCACTACTGATCAGCATGGAGGTTTTGACCTGCTCTGTTTCCAACCTGGGCCGGTTCACCCCTCCTTAGGACAACCTGGTGGCTCCAAGCTCCCCCAGAGTCACCATATTGATACCGAACTTAGTGTGGACACCCAATCAACATAGCACAGGACAGACCAGAACTCCTGGACTCAAGTGATCCACCAGCCTCAGCCTCCCAAGGAGCTGGGATTACAGGCTCACGCCACAGAGCCCAGCAGATGTTTAGCACTGCTTTCTCTAACTTGAAGCATCTGACCTCACCGAGTCCTACGGCACCCCCATTCTGCAAGCCAAGGTGGCGCATACAGTCTCTAAAAATGGTATACCTGTAATCGGACTGACCCGTGGAATAATTGTAGCATTTCATTTTACCTGCCCAGCGAACGTTGTGAAAAGGAAACTCATAAAACAATGGCAAAATTGTGTTTTTTCCTCCCCACTGAAAATAGTTTCATCATTTTTCAGTACATGGTATGGTACATAAGATGGTACCATGAGAAAATTACAACTTGTCTCGCAAGAAAGAAGCCCTCATACGGCTACGCGTATGGAAAAATTGAGCAGGGGATGAAAAAAGGAAAAATGGCTGCAGCGGGAAGGGGTTAAATAATTTTTTTAAATCTTTTGCGGAGTAGCCCTTTCATCAGGACCTAGAGTCGGCTTGGAGCTTGTGTATCCTCTCCTGGCAATAAGTGGTCCTATGATGGCAGGAGATAGCATTTTCTTGGTTTTGCCAGTGGGGGTCAGTAGCATGATAGAAGAAATAAGCCAGGATACACAAAAGAGCAGTACAAGAGGAAATAATAACAGTAACAAGGCAGAAATATTATGCATGGATTGATAAAAAAGAAAGGAAAGCATGTTTTACCTGATAACCGTACATCTCTTGCAGGAACAAAAAGACTATGTCTCGCTGTGTTGTCCAGGCTGCTCTACACTGCCTACTCACAGGCGCAATCCCACTACTGATCAGCACGGGGGGTTTGACCTGCTCTGTTTCCAACCTGGGCTGGTTCACCCCTCCTTAGGACAACCTGGTGGCTCCAAGCTCCCCCAGAGTCACCATATTGATACCGAACTTAGTGTGGACACCCGATCAACAAAGCACAGGACAGACCAGAACTCCTGGACTCAAATGATCCACGAGGCTCAGCCTCCCAAGGAGCTGGGATTACAGGCTCACGCCACAGAGCCCAGCAGATGTTTAGCACTGCTTTCTCTAACTTGAAGCGTGTGACCTCACCGAGTCCTACAGCACCCCCATTCTGCAAGCCAAGGTGACGCATGCAGTCTCTAAAAATGGTATAGCTGTAATCGGACTGACCCGTGGAATAATTGTAGCATTTCATTTTACCTGCCCAGCGAACGTTGTGAAAAGGAAACTCATAAAACAATGGCAAAATTGTGTTTTTTCCTCCCCACTGAAAATAGTTTCATCATTTTTCAGTACATGGTATGGTACATAAGATGGTACCATGAGAAAATTACAACTTGTCTCGCAAGAAAGAAGCCCTCATACGGCTACGCGTATGGAAAAATTGAGCAGGGGATGAAAAAAGGAAAAATGGCTGCAGCGGGAAGGGGTTAAATAATTTTTTTAAGTCTTTTGCGGAGTAGCCCTTTCATCAGGACCTAGAGTCGGCTTGGAGCTTGTGTATCCTCTCCTGGCAATAAGTGGTCCTATGATGGCAGGAGATAGCATTTTCTTGGTTTTGCCAGTGGGGGTCAGTAGCATGATAGAAGAAATAAGCCAGGATACACAAAAGAGCAGTACAAGAGGAAATAATAACAGTAACAAGGCAGAAATATTATGCATGGATTGATAAAAAAGAAAGGAAAGCATGTTTTACCTGATAACCGTACATCTCTTGCAGGAACAAAAAGACTATGTCTCGCTGTGTTGTCCAGGCTGCTCTACACTGCCTACTCATAGGCGCAATCCCACTACTGAACAGCATGGGGGTTTTGACCTGCTCTGTTTCCGACCTGGGCCAGTTCACCCCTCCTTAGGACAACCTGGTGGCTCCAAGCTCCCCCAGAGTCACCATATTGATACTGAACTTAGTGTGGACACCCGATCAACATAGCACAGGACAGACCAGAACTCCTAGACTCAAGTGATCCACCAGACTCAGCCTCCCAAGGAGCTGGGATTACAGGCTCACGCCACAGAGCCCAGCAGATGTTTAGCACTGCTTTCTCTAACTTGAAGCATCTGACCTCACCGAGTCCTACGGCACCCCCATTCTGCAAGCCAAGGTGGCGCATACAGTCTCTAAAAATGGTATACCTGTAATCGGACTGACCCGTGGAATAATTGTAGCATTTCATTTTACCTGCCCAGCGAACGTTGTGAAAAGGAAACTCATAAAACAATGGCAAAATTGTGTTTTTTCCTCCCCACTGAAAATAGTTTCATCATTTTTCAGTACATGGTATGGTACATAAGATGGTACCATGAGAAAATTACAACTTGTCTCGCAAGAAAGAAGCCCTCATACGGCTACGCGTATGGAAAAATTGAGCAGGGGATGAAAAAAGGAAAAATGGCTGCAGCGGGAAGGGGTTAAATAATTTTTTTAAGTCTTTTGCGGAGTAGCCCTTTCATCAGGACCTAGAGTCGGCTTGGAGCTTGTGTATCCTCTCCTGGCAATAAGTGGTCCTATGATGGCAGGAGATAGCATTTTCTTGGTTTTGCCAGTGGGGGTCAGTAGCATGATAGAAGAAATAAGCCAGGATACACAAAAGAGCAGTACAAGAGGAAATAATAACAGTAACAAGGCAGAAATATTATGCATGGATTGATAAAAAAGAAAGGAAAGCATGTTTTACCTGATAACCGTACATCTCTTGCAGGAACAAAAAGACTATGTCTCGCTGTGTTGTCCAGGCTGCTCTACACTGCCTACTCACAGGCGCAATCCCACTACTGATCAGCACGGGGGGTTTGACCTGCTCTGTTTCCAACCTGGGCTGGTTCACCCCTCCTTAGGACAACCTGGTGGCTCCAAGCTCCCCCAGAGTCACCATATTGATACTGAACTTAGTGTGGACACCCGATCAACATAGCACAGGACAGACCAGAACTCCTAGACTCAAGTGATCCACCAGACTCAGCCTCCCAAGGAGCTGTGATTACAGGCTCACACCACAGAGCCCAGCAGATGTTTAGCACTGCTTTCTCTAACTTGAAGCATCTGACCTCACCGAGTCCTACGGCACCCCCATTCTGCAAGCCAAGGTGGCGCATACAGTCTCTAAAAATGGTATACCTGTAATCGGACTGACCCGTGGAATAATTGTAGCATTTCATTTTACCTGCCCAGCGAACGTTGTGAAAAGGAAACTCATAAAACAATGGCAAAATTGTGTTTTTTCCTCCCCACTGAAAATAGTTTCATCATTTTTCAGTACATGGTATGGTACATAAGATGGTACCATGAGAAAATTACAACTTGTCTCGCAAGAAAGAAGCCCTCATACGGCTACGCGTATGGAAAAATTGAGCAGGGGATGAAAAAAGGAAAAATGGCTGCAGCGGGAAGGGGTTAAATAATTTTTTTAAGTCTTTTGCGGAGTAGCCCTTTCATCAGGACCTAGAGTCGGCTTGGAGCTTGTGTATCCTCTCCTGGCAATAAGTGGTCCTATGATGGCAGGAGATAGCATTTTCTTGGTTTTGCCAGTGGGGGTCAGTAGCATGATAGAAGAAATAAGCCAGGATACACAAAAGAGCAGTACAAGAGGAAATAATAACAGTAACAAGGCAGAAATATTATGCATGGATTGATAAAAAAGAAAGGAAAGCATGTTTTACCTGATAACCGTACATCTCTTGCAGGAACAAAAAGACTATGTCTCGCTGTGTTGTCCAGGCTGCTCTACACTGCCTACTCACAGGCGCAATCCCACTACTGATCAGCACGGGGGGTTTGACCTGCTCTGTTTCCAACCTGGGCTGGTTCACCCCTCCTTAGGACAACCTGGTGGCTCCAAGCTCCCCCAGAGTCACCATATTGATACCGAACTTAGTGTGGACACCCGATCAACAAAGCACAGGACAGACCAGAACTCCTGGACTCAAATGATCCACGAGGCTCAGCCTCCCAAGGAGCTGGGATTACAGGCTCACGCCACAGAGCCCAGCAGATGTTTAGCACTGCTTTCTCTAACTTGAAGCGTGTGACCTCACCGAGTCCTACGGCACCCCCATTCTGCAAGCCAAGGTGACGCATGCAGTCTCTAAAAATGGTATAGCTGTAATCGGACTGACCCGTGGAATAATTGTAGCATTTCATTTTACCTGCCCAGCGAACGTTGTGAAAAGGAAACTCATAAAACAATGGCAAAATTGTGTTTTTTCCTCCCCACTGAAAATAGTTTCATCATTTTTCAGTACATGGTATGGTACATAAGATGGTACCATACCATGAGAAAATTACAACTTGTCTCGCAAGAAAGAAGCCCTCATACGGCTACGCGTATGGAAAAATTGAGCAGGGGATGAAAAAAGGAAAAATGGCTGCAGCGGGAAGGGGTTAAATAATTTTTTTAAGTCTTTTGCGGAGTAGCCCTTTCATCAGGACCTAGAGTCGGCTTGGAGCTTGTGTATCCTCTCCTGGCAATAAGTGGTCCTATGATGGCAGGAGATAGCATTTTCTTGGTTTTGCCAGTGGGGGTCAGTAGCATGATAGAAGAAATAAGCCAGGATACACAAAAGAGCAGTACAAGAGGAAATAATAACAGTAACAAGGCAGAAATATTATGCATGGATTGATAAAAACGAAAGGAAAGCATGTTTTACCTGATAACCGTACATCTCTTGCAGGAACAAAAAGACTATGTCTTGCTGTGTTGTTCAGGCTGCTCTACACTGCCTACTCACAGGCGCAATCCCACTACTGATCAGCATGGGGGTTTTGACCTGCTCTGTTTCCGACCTGGGCCAGTTCACCCCTCCTTAGGACAACCTGGTGGCTCCAAGCTCCCCCAGAGTCACCATATTGATACCGAACTTAGTGTGGACACCCGATCAACAAAGCACAGGACAGACCAGAACTCCTGGACTCAAATGATCCACCAACCTCAGCCTCCCAAGGAGCTGGGATTACAGGCTCACGCCACAGAGCCCAGCAGATGTTTAGCACTGCTTTCTCTAACTTGAAGCGTGTGACCTCACCGAGTCCTACGGCACCCCCATTCTGCAAGCCAAGGTGACGCATGCAGTCTCTAAAAATGGTATAGCTGTAATCGGACTGACCCGTGGAATAATTGTAGCATTTCATTTTACCTGCCCAGCGAACGTTGTGAAAAGGAAACTCATAAAACAATGGCAAAATTGTGTTTTTTCCTCCCCACTGAAAATAGTTTCATCATTTTTCAGTACATGGTATGGTACATAAGATGGTACCATGAGAAAATTACAACTTGTCTCGCAAGAAAGAAGCCCTCATACGGCTACGCGTATGGAAAAATTGAGCAGGGGATGAAAAAAGGAAAAATGGCTGCAGCGGGAAGGGGTTAAATAATTTTTTTAAGTCTTTTGCGGAGTAGCCCTTTCATCAGGACCTAGAGTCGGCTTGGAGCTTGTGTATCCTCTCCTGGCAATAAGTGGTCCTATGATGGCAGGAGATAGCATTTTCTTGGTTTTGCCAGTGGGGGTCAGTAGCATGATAGAAGAAATAAGCCAGGATACACAAAAGAGCAGTACAAGAGGAAATAATAACAGTAACAAGGCAGAAATATTATGCATGGATTGATAAAAAAGAAAGGAAAGCATGTTTTACCTGATAACCGTACATCTCTTGCAGGAACAAAAAGACTATGTCTCGCTGTGTTGTCCAGGCTGCTCTACACTGCCTACTCATAGGCGCAATCCCACTACTGATCAGCACGGGGGGTTTGACCTGCTCTGTTTCCAACCTGGGCTGGTTCACCCCTCCTTAGGACAACCTGGTGGCTCCAAGCTCCCCCAGAGTCACCATATTGATACTGAACTTAGTGTGGACACCTGATCAACATAGCACAGGACAGACCAGAACTCCTGGACTCAAGTGATCCACCAGACTCAGCCTCCCAAGGAGCTGGGATTACAGGCTCACGCCACAGAGCCCAGCAGATGTTTAGCACTGCTTTCTCTAACTTGAAGCGTGTGACCTCACCGAGTCCTACGGCACCCCCATTCTGCAAGCCAAGGTGACGCATGCAGTCTCTAAAAATGGTATAGCTGTAATCGGACTGACCCGTGGAATAATTGTAGCATTTCATTTTACCTGCCCAGCGAACGTTGTGAAAAGGAAACTCATAAAACAATGGCAAAATTGTGTTTTTTCCTCCCCACTGAAAATAGTTTCATCATTTTTCAGTACATGGTATGGTACATAAGATGGTACCATGAGAAAATTACAACTTGTCTCGCAAGAAAGAAGCCCTCATACGGCTACGCGTATGGAAAAATTGAGCAGGGGATGAAAAAAGGAAAAATGGCTGCAGCGGGAAGGGGTTAAATAATTTTTTTAAGTCTTTTGCGGAGTAGCCCTTTCATCAGGACCTAGAGTCGGCTTGGAGCTTGTGTATCCTCTCCTGGCAATAAGTGGTCCTATGATGGCAGGAGATAGCATTTTCTTGGTTTTGCCAGTGGGGGTCAGTAGCATGATAGAAGAAATAAGCCAGGATACACAAAAGAGCAGTACAAGAGGAAATAATAACAGTAACAAGGCAGAAATATTATGCATGGATTGATAAAAAAGAAAGGAAAGCATGTTTTACCTGATAACCGTACATCTCTTGCAGGAACAAAAAGACTATGTCTCGCTGTGTTGTCCAGGCTGCTCTACACTGCCTACTCATAGGCGCAATCCCACTACTGATCAGCATGGGGGTTTTGACCTGCTCTGTTTCCGACCTGGGCCAGTTCACCCCTCCTTAGGACAACCTGGTGGCTCCAAGCTCCCCCAGAGTCACCATATTGATACTGAACTTAGTGTGGACACCCGATCAACATAGCACAGGACAGACCAGAACTCCTAGACTCAAGTGATCCACCAGACTCAGCCTCCCAAGGAGCTGGGATTACAGGCTCACGCCACAGAGCCCAGCAGATGTTTAGCACTGCTTTCTCTAACTTGAAGCATCTGACCTCACCGAGTCCTACGGCACCCCCATTCTGCAAGCCAAGGTGGCGCATACAGTCTCTAAAAATGGTATACCTGTAATCGGACTGACCCGTGGAATAATTGTAGCATTTCATTTTACCTGCCCAGCGAACGTTGTGAAAAGGAAACTCATAAAACAATGGCAAAATTGTGTTTTTTCCTCCCCACTGAAAATAGTTTCATCATTTTTCAGTACATGGTATGGTACATAAGATGGTACCATGAGAAAATTACAACTTGTCTCGCAAGAAAGAAGCCCTCATACGGCTACGCGTATGGAAAAATTGAGCAGGGGATGAAAAAAGGAAAAATGGCTGCAGCGGAAAGGGGTTAAATAATTTTTT
This sequence comes from Eleutherodactylus coqui, assembly GCF_035609145.1. Lineage (NCBI taxonomy): Eukaryota > Metazoa > Chordata > Amphibia > Anura > Eleutherodactylidae > Eleutherodactylus > Eleutherodactylus coqui. The sequence goes on from NC_089842.1 coordinate 187,594,055, forward strand.
TAAGTCTTTTGCGGAGTAGCCCTTTCATCAGGACCTAGAGTCGGCTTGGAGCTTGTGTATCCTCTCCTGGCAATAAGTGGTCCTATGATGGCAGGAGATAGCATTTTCTTGGTTTTGCCAGTGGGGGTCAGTAGCATGATAGAAGAAATAAGCCAGGATACACAAAAGAGCAGTACAAGAGGAAATAATAACAGTAACAAGGCAGAAATATTATGCATGGATTGATAAAAAAGAAAGGAAAGCATGTTTTACCTGATAACCGTACATCTCTTGCAGGAACAAAAAGACTATGTCTCGCTGTGTTGTCCAGGCTGCTCTACACTGCCTACTCACAGGCGCAATCCCACTACTGATCAGCACGGGGGGTTTGACCTGCTCTGTTTCCAACCTGGGCTGGTTCACCCCTCCTTAGGACAACCTGGTGGCTCCAAGCTCCCCCAGAGTCACCATATTGATACCGAACTTAGTGTGGACACCCGATCAACAAAGCACAGGACAGACCAGAACTCCTGGACTCAAATGATCCACCAGGCTCAGCCTCCCAAGGAGCTGGGATTACAGGCTCACGCCACAGAGCCCAGCAGATGTTTAGCACTGCTTTCTCTAACTTGAAGCGTGTGACCTCACCGAGTCCTACGGCACCCCCATTCTGCAAGCCAAGGTGACGCATGCAGTCTCTAAAAATGGTATAGCTGTAATCGGACTGACCCGTGGAATAATTGTAGCATTTCATTTTACCTGCCCAGCGAACGTTGTGAAAAGGAAACTCATAAAACAATGGCAAAATTGTGTTTTTTCCTCCCCACTGAAAATAGTTTCATCATTTTTCAGTACATGGTATGGTACATAAGATGGTACCATGAGAAAATTACAACTTGTCTCGCAAGAAAGAAGCCCTCATACGGCTACGCGTATGGAAAAATTGAGCAGGGGATGAAAAAAGGAAAAATGGCTGCAGCGGGAAGGGGTTAAATAATTTTTTTAAGTCTTTTGCGGAGTAGCCCTTTCATCAGGACCTAGAGTCGGCTTGGAGCTTGTGTATCCTCTCCTGGCAATAAGTGGTCCTATGATGGCAGGAGATAGCATTTTCTTGGTTTTGCCAGTGGGGGTCAGTAGCATGATAGAAGAAATAAGCCAGGATACACAAAAGAGCAGTACAAGAGGAAATAATAACAGTAACAAGGCAGAAATATTATGCATGGATTGATAAAAAAGAAAGGAAAGCATGTTTTACCTGATAACCGTACATCTCTTGCAGGAACAAAAAGACTATGTCTCGCTGTGTTGTCCAGGCTGCTCTACACTGCCTACTCATAGGCGCAATCCCACTACTGATCAGCATGGGGGTTTTGACCTGCTCTGTTTCCGACCTGGGCCAGTTCACCCCTCCTTAGGACAACCTGGTGGCTCCAAGCTCCCCCAGAGTCACCATATTGATACCGAACTTAGTGTGGACACCCGATCAACAAAGCACAGGACAGACCAGAACTCCTGGACTCAAATGATCCACCAGGCTCAGCCTCCCAAGGAGCTGGGATTACAGGCTCACGCCACAGAGCCCAGCAGATGTTTAGCACTGCTTTCTCTAACTTGAAGCGTGTGACCTCACCGAGTCCTACGGCACCCCCATTCTGCAAGCCAAGGTGACGCATGCAGTCTCTAAAAATGGTATAGCTGTAATCGGACTGACCCGTGGAATAATTGTAGCATTTCATTTTACCTGCCCAGCGAACGTTGTGAAAAGGAAACTCATAAAACAATGGCAAAATTGTGTTTTTTCCTCCCCACTGAAAATAGTTTCATCATTTTTCAGTACATGGTATGGTACATAAGATGGTACCATGAGAAAATTACAACTTGTCTCGCAAGAAAGAAGCCCTCATACGGCTACGCGTATGGAAAAATTGAGCAGGGGATGAAAAAAGGAAAAATGGCTGCAGCGGGAAGGGGTTAAATAATTTTTTTAAGTCTTTTGCGGAGTAGCCCTTTCATCAGGACCTAGAGTCGGCTTGGAGCTTGTGTATCCTCTCCTGGCAATAAGTGGTCCTATGATGGCAGGAGATAGCATTTTCTTGGTTTTGCCAGTGGGGGTCAGTACCATGATAGAAGAAATAAGCCAGGATACACAAAAGAGCAGTACAAGAGGAAATAATAACAGTAACAAGGCAGAAATATTATGCATGGATTGATAAAAAAGAAAGGAAAGCACGTTTTACCTGAAAACCGTACATCTCTTGCAGGAACAAAAAGACTATGTCTTGCTGTGTTGTCCAGGCTGCTCTACACTGCCTACTCACAGGTGCAATCCCACTACTGATCAGCATGGGGGTTTTGACCTGCTCTGTTTCCGACCTGGGCCAGTTCACCCCTCCTTAGGACAACCTGGTGGCTCCAAGCTCCCCCAGAGTCACCATATTGATACCGAACTTAGTGTGGACACCCAATCAACATAGCACAGGACAGACCAGAACTCCTGGAGTCAAATGATCCACCAGACTCAGCCTTCCAAGGAGCTGGGATTACAGGCTCACGCCACAGAGCCCAGCAGATGTTTAGCACTGCTTTCTCTAACTTGAAGCGTGTGACCTCACCGAGTCCTACGGCACCCCCATTCTGCAAGCCAAGGTGACGCATGCAGTCTCTAAAAATGGTATAGCTGTAATCGGACTGACCCGTGGAATAATTGTAGCATTTCATTTTACCTGCCCAGCGAACGTTGTGAAAAGGAAACTCATAAAACAATGGCAAAATTGTGTTTTTTCCTCCCCACTGAAAATAGTTTCATAATTTTTCAGTACATGGTATGGTACATAAGATGGTACCATGAGAAAATTACAACTTGTCTCGCAAGAAAGAAGCCCTCATACGGCTACGCGTATGGAAAAATTGAGCAGGGGATGAAAAAAGGAAAAATGGCTGCAGCGGGAAGGGGTTAAATAATTTTTTAATGTCTTTTGCGGAGTAGACCTTTCATCAGGTCCTTGAGTTGGCTTGGAGCTTGTGTATCCTCTCCTGGCAATAAGTGGTCCTATGATGGCAGGAGATAGCATTTTCTTGGTTTTGCCAGTGGGGGTCAGTAGCATGATAGAAGAAATAAGCCAGGATACACAAAAGAGCAGTACAAGAGGAAATAATGACAGTAACAAGGCAGAAATATTATGCACGGATTGATAAAAAAGAAAGGAAAGCATGTTTTACCTGAAAACCGTACATCTCTTGCAGGAACAAAAAGACTATGTCTCGCTGTGTTGTCCAGGCTGCTCTACACTGCCTACTCACAGGCGCAATCCCACTACTGATCAGCATGGGGGTTTTGACCTGCTCTGTTTCTGACCTGGGCCAGTTCACCCCTCCTTAGGACAACCTGGTGGCTCCAAGCTCCCCCAGAGTCACCATATTGATACCGAACTTAGTGTGGACACCCAATCAACATAGCACAGGACAGACCAGAACTCCTGGACTCGAGTGCTCCACCAGACTCAGACTCCCAAGGAGCTGGGATTACAGGCTCACGCCACAGAGCCCAGCAGATGTTTAGCACTGCTTTCTCTAACTTGAAGCATCTGACCTCACCGAGTCCTACGGCACCCCCATTCTGCAAGCCAAGGTGGCGCATACAGTCTCTAAAAATGGTATACCTGTAATCGGACTGACCCGTGGAATAATTGTAGCATTTCATTTTACCTGCCCAGCGAACGTTGTGAAAAGGAAACTCATAAAACAATGGCAAAATTGTGTTTTTTCCTCCCCACTGAAAATAGTTTCATCATTTTTCAGTACATGGTATGGTACATAAGATGGTACCATGAGAAAATTACAACTTGTCTCGCAAGAAAGAAGCCCTCATACGGCTACGCGTATGGAAAAATTGAGCAGGGGATGAAAAAAGGAAAAATGGCTGCAGCGGGAAGGGGTTAAATAATTTTTTTAAATCTTTTGCGGAGTAGCCCTTTCATCAGGACCTAGAGTCGGCTTGGAGCTTGTGTATCCTCTCCTGGCAATAAGTGTTCCTATGATGGCAGGAGATAGCATTTTCTTGGTTTTGCCAGTGGGGGTCAGTAGCATGATAGAAGAAATAAGCCAGGATACACAAAAGAGCAGTACAAGAGGAAATAATAACAGTAACAAGGCAGAAATATTATGCATGGATTGATAAAAAAGAAAGGAAAGCATGTTTTACCTGATAACCGTACATCTCTTGCAGGAACAAAAAGATTATGTCTCGCTGTGTTGTCCAGGCTGCTCTACACTGCCTACTCACAGGCGCAATCCCACTACTGATCAGCACGGGGGGTTTGACCTGCTCTGTTTCCAACCTGGGCTGGTTCACCCCTCCTTAGGACAACCTGGTGGCTCCAAGCTCCCCCAGAGTCACCATATTGATACCAAACTTAGAGTGGACACCCGATCAACAAAGCACAGGACAGACCAGAACTCCTGGACTCAAATGATCCATGAGGCTCAGCCTCCCAAGGAGCTGGGATTACAGGCTCATGCCACAGAGCCCAGCAGATGTTTAGCACTGCTTTCTCTAACTTGAAGCGTGTGACCTCACCGAGTCCTACGGCACCCCCATTCTGCAAGCCAAGGTGACGCATGCAGTCTCTAAAAATGGTATAGCTGTAATCGGACTGACCCGTGGAATAATTGTAGCATTTCATTTTACCTGCCCAGCGAACGTTGTGAAAAGGAAACTCATAAAACAATGGCAAAATTGTGTTTTTTCCTCCCCACTGAAAATAGTTTCATCATTTTTCAGTACATGGTATGGTACATAAGATGGTACCATGAGAAAATTACAACTTGTCTCGCAAGAAAGAAGCCCTCATACGGCTACGCGTATGGAAAAATTGAGCAGGGGATGAAAAAAGGAAAAATGGCTGCAGCGGGAAGGGGTTAAATAATTTTTTTAAGTCTTTTGCGGAGTAGCCCTTTCATCAGGACCTAGAGTCGGCTTGGAGCTTGTGTATCCTCTCCTGGCAATAAGTGGTCCTATGATGGCAGGAGATAGCATTTTCTTGGTTTTGCCAGTGGGGGTCAGTAGCATGATAGAAGAAATAAGCCAGGATACACAAAAGAGCAGTACAAGAGGAAATAATAACAGTAACAAGGCAGAAATATTATGCATGGATTGATAAAAAAGAAAGGAAAGCATGTTTTACCTGATAACCGTACATCTCTTGCAGGAACAAAAAGACTATGTCTCGCTGTGTTGTCCAGGCTGCTCTACACTGCCTACTCACAGGCGCAATCCCACTACTGATCAGCACGGGGGGTTTGACCTGCTCTGTTTCCAACCTGGGCTGGTTCACCCCTCCTTAGGACAACCTGGTGGCTCCAAGCTCCCCCAGAGTCACCATATTGATACCGAACTTAGTGTGGACACCCGATCAACAAAGCACAGGACAGACCAGAACTCCTGGACTCAAATGATCCACGAGGCTCAGCCTCCCAAGGAGCTGGGATTACAGGCTCACGCCACAGAGCCCAGCAGATGTTTAGCACTGCTTTCTCTAACTTGAAGCGTGTGACCTCACCGAGTCCTACGGCACCCCCATTCTGCAAGCCAAGGTGACGCATGCAGTCTCTAAAAATGGTATAGCTGTAATCGGACTGACCCGTGGAATAATTGTAGCATTTCATTTTACCTGCCCAGCGAACGTTGTGAAAAGGAAACTCATAAAACAATGGCAAAATTGTGTTTTTTCCTCCCCACTGAAAATAGTTTCATCATTTTTCAGTACATGGTATGGTACATAAGATGGTACCATGAGAAAATTACAACTTGTCTCGCAAGAAAGAAGCCCTCATACGGCTACGCGTATGGAAAAATTGAGCAGGGGATGAAAAAAGGAAAAATGGCTGCAGCGGGAAGGGGTTAAATAATTTTTTTAAGTCTTTTGCGGAGTAGCCCTTTCATCAGGACCTAGAGTCGGCTTGGAGCTTGTGTATCCTCTCCTGGCAATAAGTGGTCCTATGATGGCAGGAGATAGCATTTTCTTGGTTTTGCCAGTGGGGGTCAGTAGCATGATAGAAGAAATAAGCCAGGATACACAAAAGAGCAGTACAAGAGGAAATAATAACAGTAACAAGGCAGAAATATTATGCATGGATTGATAAAAACGAAAGGAAAGCATGTTTTACCTGATAACCGTACATCTCTTGCAGGAACAAAAAGACTATGTCTTGCTGTGTTGTTCAGGCTGCTCTACACTGCCTACTCACAGGCGCAATCCCACTACTGATCAGCATGGGGGTTTTGACCTGCTCTGTTTCCGACCTGGGCCAGTTCACCCCTCCTTAGGACAACCTGGTGGCTCCAAGCTCCCCCAGAGTCACCATATTGATACCGAACTTAGTGTGGACACCCAATCAACATAGCACAGAACAGACCAGAACTCCTGGACTCAAGTGATCCACCAACCTCAGCCTCCCAAGGAGCTGGGATTACAGGCTCACGCCACAGAGCCCAGCAGATGTTTAGCACTGCTTTCTCTAACTTGAAGCATCTGACCTCACCGAGTCCTACGGCACCCCCATTCTGCAAGCCAAGGTGGCGCATACAGTCTCTAAAAATGGTATACCTGTAATCGGACTGACCCGTGGAATAATTGTAGCATTTCATTTTACCTGCCCAGCGAACGTTGTGAAAAGGAAACTCATAAAACAATGGCAAAATTGTGTTTTTTCCTCCCCACTGAAAATAGTTTCATCATTTTTCAGTACATGGTATGGTACATAAGATGGTACCATGAGAAAATTACAACTTGTCTCGCAAGAAAGAAGCCCTCATACGACTACGCGTATGGAAAAATTGAGCAGGGGATGAAAAAAGGAAAAATGGCTGCAGCGGGAAGGGGTTAAATAATTTTTTTAAGTCTTTTGCGGAGTAGCCCTTTCATCAGGTCCTAGAGTCGGCTTGGAGCTTGTGTATCCTCTCCTGGCAATAAGTGGTCCTATGATGGCAGGAGATAGCATTTTCTTGGTTTTGCCAGTGGGGGTCAGTAGCATGATAGAAGAAATAAGCCAGGATACACAAAAGAGCAGTACAAGAGGAAATAATAACAGTAACAAGGCAGAAATATTATGCATGGATTGATAAAAAAGAAAGGAAAGCATGTTTTACCTGAAAACCGTACATCTCTTGCAGGAACAAAAAGACTACGTCTCGCTGTGTTGTCCAGGCTGCTCTACACTGCCTACTCACAGGTGCAATCCCACTACTGATCAGTACGGGGGTTTTGACCTGCTCTGTTTCCGACCTGGGCCGGTTCACCCCTCCTTAGGACAACCTGGCGGCTCCTAGCTCCCCCAGAGTCACCATATTGATACTGAACTTAGTGTGGACACCCGATCAACATAGCACAGGACAGACCAGAACTCCTAGACTCAAGTGATCCACCAGACTCAGCCTCCCAAGGAGCTGGGATTACAGGCTCACGCCACAGAGCCCAGCAGATGTTTAGCACTGCTTTCTCTAACTTGAAGCATCTGACCTCACCGAGTCCTACGGCACCCCCATTCTGCAAGCCAAGGTGGCGCATACAGTCTCTAAAAATGGTATACCTGTAATCGGACTGACCCGTGGAATAATTGTAGCATTTCATTTTACCTGCCCAGCGAACGTTGTGAAAAGGAAACTCATAAAACAATGGCAAAATTGTGTTTTTTCCTCCCCACTGAAAATAGTTTCATCATTTTTCAGTACATGGTATGGTACATAAGATGGTACCATGAGAAAATTACAACTTGTCTCGCAAGAAAGAAGCCCTCATACGGCTACGCGTATGGAAAAATTGAGCAGGGGATGAAAAAAGGAAAAATGGCTGCAGCGGGAAGGGGTTAAATAATTTTTTAAGTCTTTTGCGGAGTAGCCCTTTCATCAGGACCTAGAGTCGGCTTGGAGCTTGTGTATCCTCTCCTGGCAATAAGTGGTCCTATGATGGCAGGAGATAGCATTTTCTTGGTTTTGCCAGTGGGGGTCAGTAGCATGATAGAAGAAATAAGCCAGGATACACAAAAGAGCAGTACAAGAGGAAATAATAACAGTAACAAGGCAGAAATATTATGCATGGATTGATAAAAAAGAAAGGAAAGCATGTTTTACCTGATAACCGTACATCTCTTGCAGGAACAAAAAGACTATGTCTCGCTGTGTTGTCCAGGCTGCTCTACACTGCCTACTCACAGGCGCAATCCCACTACTGATCAGCACGGGGGGTTTGACCTGCTCTGTTTCCAACCTGGGCTGGTTCACCCCTCCTTAGGACAACCTGGTGGCTCCAAGCTCCCCCAGAGTCACCATATTGATACCGAACTTAGTGTGGACACCTGATCAACATAGCACAGGACAGACCAGAACTCCTGGACTCAAGTGATCCACCAGACTCAGCCTCCCAAGGAGCTGGGATTACAGGCTCACGCCACAGAGCCCAGCAGATGTTTAGCACTGCTTTCTCTAACTTGAAGCATCTGACCTCACCGAGTCCTACGGCACCCCCATTCTGCAAGCCAAGGTGACGCATGCAGTCTCTAAAAATGGTATAGCTGTAATCGGACTGACCCGTGGAATAATTGTAGCATTTCATTTTACCTGCCCAGCGAACGTTGTGAAAAGGAAACTCATAAAACAATGGCAAAATTGTGTTTTTTCCTCCCCACTGAAAATAGTTTCATCATTTTTCAGTACATGGTATGGTACATAAGATGGTACCATGAGAAAATTACAACTTGTCTCGCAAGAAAGAAGCCCTCATACGGCTACGCGTATGGAAAAATTGAGCAGGGGATGAAAAAAGGAAAAATGGCTGCAGCGGGAAGGGGTTAAATAATTTTTTTAAGTCTTTTGCGGAGTAGCCCTTTCATCAGGACCTAGAGTCGGCTTGGAGCTTGTGTATCCTCTCCTGGCAATAAGTGGTCCTATGATGGCAGGAGATAGCATTTTCTTGGTTTTGCCAGTGGGGGTCAGTAGCATGATAGAAGAAATAAGCCAGGATACACAAAAGAGCAGTACAAGAGGAAATAATAACAGTAACAAGGCAGAAATATTATGCATGGATTGATAAAAAAGAAAGGAAAGCATGTTTTACCTGATAACCGTACATCTCTTGCAGGAACAAAAAGACTATGTCTCGCTGTGTTGTCCAGGCTGCTCTACACTGCCTACTCATAGGCGCAATCCCACTACTGATCAGCACGGGGGGTTTGACCTGCTCTGTTTCCAACCTGGGCTGGTTCACCCCTCCTTAGGACAACCTGGTGGCTCCAAGCTCCCCCAGAGTCACCATATTGATACCGAACTTAGTGTGGACACCTGATCAACATAGCACAGGACAGACCAGAACTCCTGGACTCAAGTGATCCACCAGACTCAGCCTCCCAAGGAGCTGGGATTACAGGCTCACGCCACAGAGCCCAGCAGATGTTTAGCACTGCTTTCTCTAACTTGAAGCGTGTGACCTCACCGAGTCCTACGGCACCCCCATTCTGCAAGCCAAGGTGACGCATGCAGTCTCTAAAAATGGTATAGCTGTAATCGGACTGACCCGTGGAATAATTGTAGCATTTCATTTTACCTGCCCAGCGAACGTTGTGAAAAGGAAACTCATAAAACAATGGCAAAATTGTGTTTTTTCCTCCCCACTGAAAATAGTTTCATCATTTTTCAGTACATGGTATGGTACATAAGATGGTACCATGAGAAAATTACAACTTGTCTCGCAAGAAAGAAGCCCTCATACGGCTACGCGTATGGAAAAATTGAGCAGGGGATGAAAAAAGGAAAAATGGCTGCAGCGGGAAGGGGTTAAATAATTTTTTTAAGTCTTTTGCGGAGTAGCCCTTTTATCAGGACCTAGAGTCGGCTTGGAGCTTGTGTATCCTCTCCTGGCAATAAGTGGTCCTATGATGGCAGGAGATAGCATTTTCTTGGTTTTGCCAGTGGGGGTCAGTAGCATGATAGAAGAAATAAGCCAGGATACACAAAAGAGCAGTACAAGAGGAAATAATAACAGTAACAAGGCAGAAATATTATGCATGGATTGATAAAAAAGAAAGGAAAGCACATTTTACCTGAAAACCGTACATCTCTTGCAGGAACAAAAAGACTACGTCTCGCTGTGTTGTCCAGGATGCTCTACACTGCCTACTCACAGGTGTAATCCCACTACTGATCAGCATGGAGGTTTTGACCTGCTCTGTTTCCAACCTGGGCCGGTTCACCCCTCCTTAGGACAACCTGGTGGCTCCAAGCTCCCCCAGAGTCACCATATTGATACCGAACTTAGTGTGGACACCCAATCAACATAGCACAGGACAGACCAGAACTCCTGGACTCAAGTGATCCACCAGCCTCAGCCTCCCAAGGAGCTGGGATTACAGGCTCACGCCACAGAGCCCAGCAGATGTTTAGCACTGCTTTCTCTAACTTGAAGCATCTGACCTCACCGAGTCCTACGGCACCCCCATTCTGCAAGCCAAGGTGGCGCATACAGTCTCTAAAAATGGTATACCTGTAATCGGACTGACCCGTGGAATAATTGTAGCATTTCATTTTACCTGCCCAGCGAACGTTGTGAAAAGGAAACTCATAAAACAATGGCAAAATTGTGTTTTTTCCTCCCCACTGAAAATAGTTTCATCATTTTTCAGTACATGGTATGGTACATAAGATGGTACCATGAGAAAATTACAACTTGTCTCGCAAGAAAGAAGCCCTCATACGGCTACGCGTATGGAAAAATTGAGCAGGGGATGAAAAAAGGAAAAATGGCTGCAGCGGGAAGGGGTTAAATAATTTTTTTAAGTCTTTTGCGGAGTAGCCCTTTCATCAGGACCTAGAGTCGGCTTGGAGCTTGTGTATCCTCTCCTGGCAATAAGTGGTCCTATGATGGCAGGAGATAGCATTTTCTTGGTTTTGCCAGTGGGGGTCAGTACCATGATAGAAGAAATAAGCCAGGATACACAAAAGAGCAGTACAAGAGGAAATAATAACAGTAACAAGGCAGAAATATTATGCACGGATTGATAAAAAAGAAAGGAAAGCACGTTTTACCTGAAAACCGTACATCTCTTGCAGGAACAAAAAGACTATGTCTTGCTGTGTTGTCCAGGCTGCTCTACACTGCCTACTCACAGGCGCAATCCCACTACTGATCAGCATGGGGGTTTTGACCTGCTCTGTTTCCGACCTGGGCCAGTTCACCCCTCCTTAGGACAACCTGGTGGCTCCAAGCTCCCCCAGAGTCACCATATTGATACCGAACTTAGTGTGGACACCCAATCAACATAGCACAGGACAGACCAGAATTCCTGGACACAAGTGATCCACCAACCTCAGCCTCCCAAGGAGCTGGGATTACAGGCTCACGCCACAGAGCCCAGCAGATGTTTAGCACTGCTTTCTCTAACTTGAAGCATCTGACCTCACCGAGTCCTACGGCACCCCCATTCTGCAAGCCAAGGTGGCGCATACAGTCTCTAAAAATGGTATACCTGTAATCGGACTGACCCGTGGAATAATTGTAGCATTTCATTTTACCTGCCCAGCGAACGTTGTGAAAAGGAAACTCATAAAACAATGGCAAAATTGTGTTTTTTCCTCCCCACTGAAAATAGTTTCATCATTTTTCAGTACATGGTATGGTACATAAGATGGTACCATGAGAAAATTACAACTTGTCTCGCAAGAAAGAAGCCCTCATACGACTACGCGTATGGAAAAATTGAGCAGGGGATGAAAAAAGGAAAAATGGCTGCAGCGGGAAGGGGTTAAATAATTTTTTTAAGTCTTTTGCGGAGTAGCCCTTTCATCAGGTCCTAGAGTCGGCTTGGAGCTTGTGTATCCTCTCCTGGCAATAAGTGGTCCTATGATGGCAGGAGATAGCATTTTCTTGGTTTTGCCAGTGGGGGTCAGTAGCATGATAGAAGAAATAAGCCAGGATACACAAAAGAGCAGTACAAGAGGAAATAATAACAGTAACAAGGCAGAAATATTATGCATGGATTGATAAAAAAGAAAGGAAAGCATGTTTTACCTGAAAACCGTACATCTCTTGCAGGAACAAAAAGACTACGTCTCGCTGTGTTGTCCAGGCTGCTCTACACTGCCTACTCACAGGTGCAATCCCACTACTGATCAGTACGGGGGTTTTGACCTGCTCTGTTTCCGACCTGGGCCGGTTCACCCCTCCTTAGGACAACCTGGTGGCTCCAAGCTCCCCCAGAGTCACCATATTGATACTGAACTTAGTGTGGACACCCGATCAACATAGCACAGGACAGACCAGAACTCCTAGACTCAAGTGATCCACCAGACTCAGCCTCCCAAGGAGCTGGGATTACAGGCTCACGCCACAGAGCCCAGCAGATGTTTAGCACTGCTTTCTCTAACTTGAAGCATCTGACCTCACCGAGTCCTACGGCACCCCCATTCTGCAAGCCAAGGTGGCGCATACAGTCTCTAAAAATGGTATACCTGTAATCGGACTGACCCGTGGAATAATTGTAGCATTTCATTTTACCTGCCCAGCGAACGTTGTGAAAAGGAAACTCATAAAACAATGGCAAAATTGTGTTTTTTCCTCCCCACTGAAAATAGTTTCATCATTTTTCAGTACATGGTATGGTACATAAGATGGTACCATGAGAAAATTACAACTTGTCTCGCAAGAAAGAAGCCCTCATACGGCTACGCGTATGGAAAAATTGAGCAGGGGATGAAAAAAGGAAAAATGGCTGCAGCGGGAAGGGGTTAAATAATTTTTTTAAGTCTTTTGCGGAGTAGCCCTTTCATCAGGACCTAGAGTCGGCTTGGAGCTTGTGTATCCTCTCCTGGCAATAAGTGGTCCTATGATGGCAGGAGATAGCATTTTCTTGGTTTTGCCAGTGGGGGTCAGTAGCATGATAGAAGAAATAAGCCAGGATACACAAAAGAGCAGCACAAGAGGAAATAATAACAGTAACAAGGCAGAAATATTATGCATGGATTGATAAAAAAGAAAGGAAAGCATGTTTTACCTGATAACCGTACATCTCTTGCAGGAACAAAAAGACTATGTCTCGCTGTGTTGTCCAGGCTGCTCTACACTGCCTACTCATAGGCGCAATCCCACTACTGATCAGCACGGGGGGTTTGACCTGCTCTGTTTCCAACCTGGGCTGGTTCACCCCTCCTTAGGACAACCTGGTGGCTCCAAGCTCCCCCAGAGTCACCATATTGATACCGAACTTAGTGTGGACACCTGATCAACAAAGCACAGGACAGACCAGAACTCCTGGACTCAAATGATCCACCAGGCTCAGCCTCCCAAGGAGCTGGGATTACAGGCTCACGCCACAGAGCCCAGCAGATGTTTAGCACTGCTTTCTCTAACTTGAAGCGTGTGACCTCACCGAGTCCTACGGCACCCCCATTCTGCAAGCCAAGGTGACGCATGCAGTCTCTAAAAATGGTATAGCTGTAATCGGACTGACCCGTGGAATAATTGTAGCATTTCATTTTACCTGCCCAGCGAACGTTGTGAAAAGGAAACTCATAAAACAATGGCAAAATTGTGTTTTTTCCTCCCCACTGAAAATAGTTTCATCATTTTTCAGTACATGGTATGGTACATAAGATGGTACCATGAGAAAATTACAACTTGTCTCGCAAGAAAGAAGCCCTCATACGGCTACGCGTATGGAAAAATTGAGCAGGGGATGAAAAAAGGAAAAATGGCTGCAGCGGGAAGGGGTTAAATAATTTTTTTAAGTCTTTTGCGGAGTAGCCCTTTCATCAGGACCTAGAGTCGGCTTGGAGCTTGTGTATCCTCTCCTGGCAATAAGTGGTCCTATGATGGCAGGAGATAGCATTTTCTTGGTTTTGCCAGTGGGGGTCAGTAGCATGATAGAAGAAATAAGCCAGGATACACAAAAGAGCAGCACAAGAGGAAATAATAACAGTAACAAGGCAGAAATATTATGCATGGATTGATAAAAAAGAAAGGAAAGCATGTTTTACCTGATAACCGTACATCTCTTGCAGGAACAAAAAGACTATGTCTCGCTGTGTTGTCCAGGCTGTTCTACACTGCCTACTCATAGGCGCAATCCCACTACTGATCAGCACGGGGGGTTTGACCTGCTCTGTTTCCAACCTGGGCTGGTTCACCCCTCCTTAGGACAACCTGGGGGCTCCAAGCTCCCCCAGAGTCACCATATTGATACCGAACTTAGTGTGGACACCTGATCAACATAGCACAGGACAGACCAGAACTCCTGGACTCAAGTAATCCACCAGACTCAGCCTCCCAAGGAGCTGGGATTACAGGCTCACACCACAGAGCCCAGCAGATGTTTAGCACTGCTTTCTCTAACTTGAAGCGTGTGACCTCACCGAGTCCTACGGCACCCCCATTCTGCAAGCCAAGGTGACGCATGCAGTCTCTAAAAATGGTATACCTGTAATCGGACTGACCCGTGGAATAATTGTAGCATTTCATTTTACCTGCCCAGCGAACGTTGTGAAAAGGAAACTCATAAAACAATGGCAAAATTGTGTTTTTTCCTCCCCACTGAAAATAGTTTCATCATTTTTCAGTACATGGTATGGTACATAAGATGGTACCATGAGAAAATTACAACTTGTCTCGCAAGAAAGAAGCCCTCATACGGCTACGCGTATGGAAAAATTGAGCAGGGGATGAAAAAAGGAAAAATGGCTGCAGCGGGAAGGGGTTAAATAATTTTTTTAAGTCTTTTGCGGAGTAGCCCTTTCATCAGGACCTAGAGTCGGCTTGGAGCTTGTGTATCCTCTCCTGGCAATAAGTGGTCCTATGATGGCAGGAGATAGCATTTTCTTGGTTTTGCCAGTGGGGGTCAGTAGCATGATAGAAGAAATAAGCCAGGATACACAAAAGAGCAGTACAAGAGGAAATAATAACAGTAACAAGGCAGAAATATTATGCATGGATTGATAAAAAAGAAAGGAAAGCACATTTTACCTGAAAACCGTACATCTCTTGCAGGAACAAAAAGACTACGTCTCGCTGTGTTGTCCAGGCTGCTCTACACTGCCTACTCACAGGTGCAATCCCACTACTGATCAGCATGGAGGTTTTGACCTGCTCTGTTTCCAACCTGGGCCGGTTCACCCCTCCTTAGGACAACCTGGTGGCTCCAAGCTCCCCCAGAGTCACCATATTGATACCGAACTTAGTGTGGACACCCAATCAACATAGCACAGGACAGACCAGAACTCCTGGACTCAAGTGATCCACCAGCCTCAGCCTCCCAAGGAGCTGGGATTACAGGCTCACGCCACAGAGCCCAGCAGATGTTTAGCACTGCTTTCTCTAACTTGAAGCATCTGACCTCACCGAGTCCTACGGCACCCCCATTCTGCAAGCCAAGGTGGCGCATACAGTCTCTAAAAATGGTATACCTGTAATCGGACTGACCCGTGGAATAATTGTAGCATTTCATTTTACCTGCCCAGCGAACGTTGTGAAAAGGAAACTCATAAAACAATGGCAAAATTGTGTTTTTTCCTCCCCACTGAAAATAGTTTCATCATTTTTCAGTACATGGTATGGTACATAAGATGGTACCATGAGAAAATTACAACTTGTCTCGCAAGAAAGAAGCCCTCATACGGCTACGCGTATGGAAAAATTGAGCAGGGGATGAAAAAAGGAAAAATGGCTGCAGCGGGAAGGGGTTAAATAATTTTTTTAAGTCTTTTGCGGAGTAGCCCTTTCATCAGGACCTAGAGTCGGCTTGGAGCTTGTGTATCCTCTCCTGGCAATAAGTGGTCCTATGATGGCAGGAGATAGCATTTTCTTGGTTTTGCAAGTGGGGGTCAGTAGCATGATAAAAGAAATAAGCCAGGATACACAAAAGAGCAGTACAAGAGGAAATAATAACAGTAACAAGGCAGAAATATTATGCATGGATTGATAAAAAAGAAAGGAAAGCATGTTTTACCTGATAACCGTACATCTCTTGCAGGAACAAAAAGACTATGTCTCGCTGTGTTGTCCAGGCTGCTCTACACTGCCTACTCACAGGCGCAATCCCACTACTGATCAGCACGGGGGGTTTGACCTGCTCTGTTTCCAACCTGGGCTGGTTCACCCCTCCTTAGGACAACCTGGTGGCTCCAAGCTCCCCCAGAGTCACCATATTGATACTGAACTTAGTGTGGACACCCGATCAACAAAGCACAGGACAGACCAGAACTCCTGGACTCAAATGATCCACGAGGCTCAGCCTCCCAAGGAGCTGGGATTACACGCTCACGCCACAGAGCCCAGCAGATGTTTAGCACTGCTTTCTCTAACTTGAAGCGTGTGACCTCACCGAGTCCTACGGCACCCCCATTCTGCAAGCCAAGGTGACGCATGCAGTCTCTAAAAATGGTATAGCTGTAATCGGACTGACCCGTGGAATAATTGTAGCATTTCATTTTACCTGCCCAGCGAACGTTGTGAAAAGGAAACTCATAAAACAATGGCAAAATTGTGTTTTTTCCTCCCCACTGAAAATAGTTTCATCATTTTTCAGTACATGGTATGGTACATAAGATGGTACCATGAGAAAATTACAACTTGTCTCGCAAGAAAGAAGCCCTCATACGGCTACGCGTATGGAAAAATTGAGCAGGGGATGAAAAAAGGAAAAATGGCTGCAGCGGGAAGGGGTTAAATAATTTTTTTAAGTCTTTTGCGGAGTAGCCCTTTCATCAGGACCTAGAGTCGGCTTGGAGCTTGTGTATCCTCTCCTGGCAATAAGTGGTCCTATGATGGCAGGAGATAGCATTTTCTTGGTTTTGCCAGTGGGGGTCAGTAGCATGATAGAAGAAATAAGCCAGGATACACAAAAGAGCAGTACAAGAGGAAATAATAACAGTAACAAGGCAGAAATATTATGCATGGATTGATAAAAAAGAAAGGAAAGCATGTTTTACCTGATAACCGTACATCTCTTGCAGGAACAAAAAGACTATGCCTCGCTGTGTTGTCCAGGCTGCTCTACACTGCCTACTCATAGGCGCAATCCCACTACTGATCAGCACGGGGGGTTTGACCTGCTCTGTTTCCGACCTAGACTGGTTAACCCCTCCTTAGGACAACCTGGTGGCTCCAAGCTCCCCCAGAGTCACCATATTGATACCGAACTTAGTGTGGACACCCAACCAACGTAGCACAGGACAGACCAGAACTCCTGGACTCAAGTGCTCCACCAGCCTCAGCCTCCCAAGGAGCTGGGATTACAGGCTCACGCCACAGAGCCCAGCAGATGTTTAGCACTGCTTTCTCTAACTTGAAGCGTGTGACCTCACCGAGTCCTACGGCACCCCCATTCTGCAAGCCAAGGTGACGCATGCAGTCTCTAAAAATGGTATAGCTGTAATCGGACTGACCCGTGGAATAATTGTAGCATTTCATTTTACCTGCCCAGCGAACGTTGTGAAAAGGAAACTCATAAAACAATGGCAAAATTGTGTTTTTTCCTCCCCACTGAAAATAGTTTCATCATTTTTCAGTACATGGTATGGTACATAAGATGGTACCATGAGAAAATTACAACTTGTCTCGCAAGAAAGAAGCCCTCATACGGCTACGCGTATGGAAAAATTGAGCAGGGGATGAAAAAAGGAAAAATGGCTGCAGCGGGAAGGGGTTAAATAATTTTTTTAAGTCTTTTGTGGAGTAGCCCTTTCATCAGGACCTAGAGTCGGCTTGGAGCTTGTGTATCCTCTCCTGGCAATAAGTGGTCCTATGATGGCAGGAGATAGCATTTTCTTGGTTTTGCCAGTGGGGGTCAGTAGCATGATAGAAGAAATAAGCCAGGATACACAAAAGAGCAGTACAAGAGGAAATAATAACAGTAACAAGGCAGAAATATTATGCATGGATTGATAAAAAAGAAAGGAAAGCATGTTTTACCTGATAACCGTACATCTCTTGCAGGAACAAAAAGACTATGTCTCGCTGTGTTGTCCAGGCTGCTCTACACTGCCTACTCACAGGCGCAATCCCACTACTGATCAGCACGGGGGGTTTGACCTGCTCTGTTTCCAACCTGGGCTGGTTCACCCCTCCTTAGGACAACCTGGTGGCTCCAAGCTCCCCCAGAGTCACCATATTGATACTGAACTTAGTGTGGACACCCGATCAACAAAGCACAGGACAGACCAGAACTCCTGGACTCAAATGATCCACGAGGCTCAGCCTCCCAAGGAGCTGGGATTACAGGCTCACGCCACAGAGCCCAGCAGATGTTTAGCACTGCTTTCTCTAACTTGAAGCGTGTGACCTCACCGAGTCCTACGGCACCCCCATTCTGCAAGCCAAGGTGACGCATGCAGTCTCTAAAAATGGTATAGCTGTAATCGGACTGACCCGTGGAATAATTGTAGCATTTCATTTTACCTGCCCAGCGAACGTTGTGAAAAGGAAACTCATAAAACAATGGCAAAATTGTGTTTTTTCCTCCCCACTGAAAATAGTTTCATCATTTTTCAGTACATGGTATGGTACATAAGATGGTACCATGAGAAAATTACAACTTGTCTCGCAAGAAAGAAGCCCTCATACGGCTACGCGTATGGAAAAATTGAGCAGGGGATGAAAAAAGGAAAAATGGCTGCAGCGGGAAGGGGTTAAATAATTTTTTTAAGTCTTTTGCGGAGTAGCCCTTTCATCAGGACCTAGAGTCGGCTTGGAGCTTGTGTATCCTCTCCTGGCAATAAGTGGTCCTATGATGGCAGGAGATAGCATTTTCTTGGTTTTGCCAGTGGGGGTCAGTAGCATGATAGAAGAAATAAGCCAGGATACACAAAAGAGCAGTACAAGAGGAAATAATAACAGTAACAAGGCAGAAATATTATGCATGGATTGATAAAAAAGAAAGGAAAGCATGTTTTACCTGATAACCGTACATCTCTTGCAGGAACAAAAAGACTATGTCTCGCTGTGTTGTCCAGGCTGCTCTACACTGCCTACTCATAGGCGCAATCCCACTACTGATCAGCACGGGGGGTTTGACCTGCTCTGTTTCCGACCTAGACTGGTTAACCCCTCCTTAGGACAACCTGGTGGCTCCAAGCTCCCCCAGAGTCACCATATTGATACCGAACTTAGTGTGGACACCCAATCAACGTAGCACAGGACAGACCAGAACTCCTGGACTCAAGTGCTCCACCAGCCTCAGCCTCCCAAGGAGCTGGGATTACAGGCTCACGCCACAGAGCCCAGCAGATGTTTAGCACTGCTTTCTCTAACTTGAAGCGTGTGACCTCACCGAGTCCTACGGCACCCCCATTCTGCAAGCCAAGGTGACGCATGCAGTCTCTAAAAATGGTATAGCTGTAATCGGACTGACCCGTGGAATAATTGTAGCATTTCATTTTACCTGCCCAGCGAACGTTGTGAAAAGGAAACTCATAAAACAATGGCAAAATTGTGTTTTTTCCTCCCCACTGAAAATAGTTTCATCATTTTTCAGTACATGGTATGGTACATAAGATGGTACCATGAGAAAATTACAACTTGTCTCGCAAGAAAGAAGCCCTCATACGGCTACGCGTATGGAAAAATTGAGCAGGGGATGAAAAAAGGAAAAATGGCTGCAGCGGGAAGGGGTTAAATAATTTTTTTAAGTCTTTTGTGGAGTAGCCCTTTCATCAGGACCTAGAGTCGGCTTGGAGCTTGTGTATCCTCTCCTGGCAATAAGTGGTCCTATGATGGCAGGAGATAGCATTTTCTTGGTTTTGCCAGTGGGGGTCAGTAGCATGATAGAAGAAATAAGCCAGGATACACAAAAGAGCAGTACAAGAGGAAATAATAACAGTAACAAGGCAGAAATATTATGCATGGATTGATAAAAAAGAAAGGAAAGCATGTTTTACCTGATAACCGTACATCTCTTGCAGGAACAAAAAGACTATGTCTCGCTGTGTTGTCCAGGCTGCTCTACACTGCCTACTCATAGGCGCAATCCCACTACTGATCAGCACGGGGGGTTTGACCTGCTCTGTTTCCAACCTGGGCTGGTTAACCCCTCCTTAGGACAACCTGGTGGCTCCAAGCTCCCCCAGAGTCACCATATTGATACCGAACTTAGTGTGGACACCTGATCAACATAGCACAGGACAGACCAGAACTCCTGGACTCAAGTGATCCACCAGACTCAGCCTCCCAAGGAGCTGGGATTACAGGCTCACACCACAGAGCCCAGCAGATGTTTAGCACTGCTTTCTCTAACTTGAAGCATCTGACCTCACCGAGTCCTACGGCACCCCCATTCTGCAAGCCAAGGTGACGCATGCAGTCTCTAAAAATGGTATAGCTGTAATCGGACTGACCCGTGGAATAATTGTAGCATTTCATTTTACCTGCCCAGCGAACGTTGTGAAAAGGAAACTCATAAAACAATGGCAAAATTGTGTTTTTTCCTCCCCACTGAAAATAGTTTCATCATTTTTCAGTACATGGTATGGTACATAAGATGGTACCATGAGAAAATTACAACTTGTCTCGCAAGAAAGAAGCCCTCATACGGCTACGGGTATGGAAAAATTGAGCAGGGGATGAAAAAAGGAAAAATGGCTGCAGCGGGAAGGGGTTAAATAATTTTTTTAAGTCTTTTGCGGAGTAGCCCTTTCATTAGGTCCTAGAGTTGGCTTGGAGCTTGTGTATCCTCTCCTGGCAATAAGTGGTCCTATGATGGCAGGAGATAGCATTTTCTTGGTTTTGCCAGTGGGGGTCAGTAGCATGATAGAAGAAATAAGCCAGGATACACAAAAGAGCAGTACAAGAGGAAATAATAACAGTAACAAGGCAGAAATATTATGCACGGATTGATAAAAAAGAAAGGAAAGCACGTTTTACCTGAAAACCGTACATCTCTTGCAGGAACAAAAAGACTATGTCTTGCTGTGTTGTCCAGGCTGCTCTACACTGCCTACTCACAGGCGCAATCCCACTACTGATCAGCATGGGGGTTTTGACCTGCTCTGTTTCCGACCTGGGCCAGTTCACCCCTCCTTAGGACAACCTGGTGGCTCCAAGCTCCCCCAGAGTCACCATATTGATACCGAACTTAGTGTGGACACCCAATCAACATAGCACAGGACAGACCAGAACTCCTGGACTCAAGTGATCCACCAACCTCAGCCTCCCAAGGAGCTGGGATTACAGGCTCACGCCACAGAGCCCAGCAGATGTTTAGCACTGCTTTCTCTAACTTGAAGCATCTGACCTCACCGAGTCCTACGGCACCCCCATTCTGCAAGCCAAGGTGGCGCATACAGTCTCTAAAAATGGTATACCTGTAATCGGACTGACCCGTGGAATAATTGTAGCATTTCATTTTACCTGCCCAGCGAACGTTGTGAAAAGGAAACTCATAAAACAATGGCAAAATTGTGTTTTTTCCTCCCCACTGAAAATAGTTTCATCATTTTTCAGTACATGGTATGGTACATAAGATGGTACCATGAGAAAATTACAACTTGTCTCGCAAGAAAGAAGCCCTCATACGACTACGCGTATGGAAAAATTGAGCAGGGGATGAAAAAAGGAAAAATGGCTGCAGCGGGAAGGGGTTAAATAATTTTTTTAAGTCTTTTGCGGAGTAGCCCTTTCATCAGGTCCTAGAGTCGGCTTGGAGCTTGTGTATCCTCTCCTGGCAATAAGTGGTCCTATGATGGCAGGAGATAGCATTTTCTTGGTTTTGCCAGTGGGGGTCAGTAGCATGATAGAAGAAATAAGCCAGGATACACAAAAGAGCAGTACAAGAGGAAATAATAACAGTAACAAGGCAGAAATATTATGCACGGATTGATAAAAAAGAAAGGAAAGCACGTTTTACCTGAAAACCGTACATCTCTTGCAGGAACAAAAAGACTATGTCTTGCTGTGTTGTCCAGGCTGCTCTACACTGCCTACTCACAGGCGCAATCCCACTACTGATCAGCATGGGGGTTTTGACCTGCTCTGTTTCCGACCTGGGCCAGTTCACCCCTCCTTAGGACAACCTGGTGGCTCCAAGCTCCCCCAGAGTCACCATATTGATACCGAACTTAGTGTGGACACCCAATCAACATAGCACAGGACAGACCAGAACTCCTGGACTCAAGTGATCCACCAACCTCAGCCTCCCAAGGAGCTGGGATTACAGGCTCACGCCACAGAGCCCAGCAGATGTTTAGCACTGCTTTCTCTAACTTGAAGCATCTGACCTCACCGAGTCCTACGGCACCCCCATTCTGCAAGCCAAGGTGGCGCATACAGTCTCTAAAAATGGTATACCTGTAATCGGACTGACCCGTGTAATAATTGTAGCATTTCATTTTACCTGCCCAGCGAACGTTGTGAAAAGGAAACTCATAAAACAATGGCAAAATTGTGTTTTTTCCTCCCCACTGAAAATAGTTTCATCATTTTTCAGTACATGGTATGGTACATAAGATGGTACCATGAGAAAATTACAACTTGTCTCGCAAGAAAGAAGCCCTCATACGACTACGCGTATGGAAAAATTGAGCAGGGGATGAAAAAAGGAAAAATGGCTGCAGCGGGAAGGGGTTAAATAATTTTTTTAAGTCTTTTGCGGAGTAGCCCTTTCATCAGGTCCTAGAGTCGGCTTGGAGCTTGTGTATCCTCTCCTGGCAATAAGTGGTCCTATGATGGCAGGAGATAGCATTTTCTTGGTTTTGCCAGTGGGGGTCAGTAGCATGATAGAAGAAATAAGCCAGGATACACAAAAGAGCAGTACAAGAGGAAATAATAACAGTAACAAGGCAGAAATATTATGCATGGATTGATAAAAAAGAAAGGAAAGCATGTTTTACCTGATAACCGTACATCTCTTGCAGGAACAAAAAGACTATGTCTCGCTGTGTTGTCCAGGCTGCTCTACACTGCCTACTCATAGGCGCAATCCCACTACTGATCAGCACGGGGGGTTTGACCTGCTCTGTTTCCAACCTGGGCTGGTTCACCCCTCCTTAGGACAACCTGGTGGCTCCAAGCTCCCCCAGAGTCACCATATTGATACCGAACTTAGTGTGGACACCCGATCAACAAAGCACAGGACAGACCAGAACTCCTGGACTCAAATGATCCACCAGGCTCAGCCTCCCAAGGAGCTGGGATTACAGGCTCACGCCACAGAGCCCAGCAGATGTTTAGCACTGCTTTCTCTAACTTGAAGCGTGTGACCTCACCGAGTCCTACGGCACCCCCATTCTGCAAGCCAAGGTGACGCATGCAGTCTCTAAAAATGGTATAGCTGTAATCGGACTGACCCGTGGAATAATTGTAGCATTTCATTTTACCTGCCCAGCGAACGTTGTGAAAAGGAAACTCATAAAACAATGGCAAAATTGTGTTTTTTCCTCCCCACTGAAAATAGTTTCATCATTTTTCAGTACATGGTATGGTACATAAGATGGTACCATGAGAAAATGACAACTTGTCTCGCAAGAAAGAAGCCCTCATACGGCTACGCGTATGGAAAAATTGAGCAGGGGATGAAAAAAGGAAAAATGGCTGCAGCGGGAAGGGGTTAAATAATTTTTTTAAGTCTTTTGCGGAGTAGCCCTTTCATCAGGACCTAGAGTCGGCTTGGAGCTTGTGTATCCTCTCCTGGCAATAAGTGGTCCTATGATGGCAGGAGATAGCATTTTCTTGGTTTTGCCAGTGGGGGTCAGTAGCATGATAGAAGAAATAAGCCAGGATACACAAAAGAGCAGCACAAGAGGAAATAATAACAGTAACAAGGCAGAAATATTATGCATGGATTGATAAAAAAGAAAGGAAAGCATGTTTTACCTGATAACCGTACATCTCTTGCAGGAACAAAAAGACTATGTCTCGCTGTGTTGTCCAGGCTGCTCTACACTGCCTACTCATAGGCGCAATCCCACTACTGATCAGCACGGGGGGTTTGACCTGCTCTGTTTCCAACCTGGGCTGGTTCACCCCTCCTTAGGACAACCTGGGGGCTCCAAGCTCCCCCAGAGTCACCATATTGATACCGAACTTAGTGTGGACACCTGATCAACATAGCACAGGACAGACCAGAACTCCTGGACTCAAGTAATCCACCAGACTCAGCCTCCCAAGGAGCTGGGATTACAGGCTCACACCACAGAGCCCAGCAGATGTTTAGCACTGCTTTCTCTAACTTGAAGCGTGTGACCTCACCGTGTCCTACGGCACCCCCATTCTGCAAGCCAAGGTGACGCATGCAGTCTCTAAAAATGGTATAGCTGTAATCGGACTGACCCGTGGAATAATTGTAGCATTTCATTTTACCTGCCCAGCGAACGTTGTGAAAAGGAAACTCATAAAACAATGGCAAAATTGTGTTTTTTCCTCCCCACTGAAAATAGTTTCATCATTTTTCAGTACATGGTATGGTACATAAGATGGTACCATGAGAAAATTACAACTTGTCTCGCAAGAAAGAAGCCCTCATACGGCTACGCGTATGGAAAAATTGAGCAGGGGATGAAAAAAGGAAAAATGGCTGCAGCGGGAAGGGGTTAAATAATTTTTTTAAGTCTTTTGCGGAGTAGCCCTTTCATCAGGACCTAGAGTCGGCTTGGAGCTTGTGTATCCTCTCCTGGCAATAAGTGGTCCTATGATGGCAGGAGATAGCATTTTCTTGGTTTTGCCAGTGGGGGTCAGTAGCATGATAGAAGAAATAAGCCAGGATACACAAAAGAGCAGTACAAGAGGAAATAATAACAGTAACAAGGCAGAAATATTATGCATGGATTGATAAAAAAGAAAGGAAAGCATGTTTTACCTGATAACCGTACATCTCTTGCAGGAACAAAAAGACTATGTCTCGCTGTGTTGTCCAGGCTGCTCTACACTGCCTACTCACAGGCGCAATCCCACTACTGATCAGCACGGGGGGTTTGACCTGCTCTGTTTCCAACCTGGGCTGGTTCACCCCTCCTTAGGACAACCTGGTGGCTCCAAGCTCCCCCAGAGTCACCATATTGATACTGAACTTAGTGTGGACACCCGATCAACAAAGCACAGGACAGACCAGAACTCCTGGACTCAAATGATCCACGAGGCTCAGCCTCCCAAGGAGCTGGGATTACAGGCTCACGCCACAGAGCCCAGCAGATGTTTAGCACTGCTTTCTCTAACTTGAAGCGTGTGACCTCACCGAGTCCTACGGCACCCCCATTCTGCAAGCCAAGGTGACGCATGCAGTCTCTAAAAATGGTATAGCTGTAATCGGACTGACCCGTGGAATAATTGTAGCATTTCATTTTACCTGCCCAGCGAACGTTGTGAAAAGGAAACTCATAAAACAATGGCAAAATTGTGTTTTTTCCTCCCCACTGAAAATAGTTTCATCATTTTTCAGTACATGGTATGGTACATAAGATGGTACCATGAGAAAATTACAACTTGTCTCGCAAGAAAGAAGCCCTCATACGGCTACGCGTATGGAAAAATTGAGCAGGGGATGAAAAAAGGAAAAATGGCTGCAGCGGGAAGGGGTTAAATAATTTTTTTAAGTCTTTTGTGGAGTAGCCCTTTCATCAGGACCTAGAGTCGGCTTGGAGCTTGTGTATCCTCTCCTGGCAATAAGTGGTCCTATGATGGCAGGAGATAGCATTTTCTTGGTTTTGCCAGTGGGGGTCAGTAGCATGATAGAAGAAATAAGCCAGGATACACAAAAGAGCAGTACAAGAGGAAATAATAACAGTAACAAGGCAGAAATATTATGCATGGATTGATAAAAAAGAAAGGAAAGCATGTTTTACCTGATAACCGTACATCTCTTGCAGGAACAAAAAGACTATGTCTCGCTGTGTTGTCCAGGCTGCTCTACACTGCCTACTCATAGGCGCAATCCCACTACTGATCAGCACGGGGGGTTTGACCTGCTCTGTTTCCAACCTGGGCTGGTTAACCCCTCCTTAGGACAACCTGGTGGCTCCAAGCTCCCCCAGAGTCACCATATTGATACCGAACTTAGTGTGGACACCTGATCAACATAGCACAGGACAGACCAGAACTCCTGGACTCAAGTGATCCACCAGACTCAGCCTCCCAAGGAGCTGGGATTACAGGCTCACACCACAGAGCCCAGCAGATGTTTAGCACTGCTTTCTCTAACTTGAAGCATCTGACCTCACCGAGTCCTACGGCACCCCCATTCTGCAAGCCAAGGTGACGCATGCAGTCTCTAAAAATGGTATAGCTGTAATCGGACTGACCCGTGGAATAATTGTAGCATTTCATTTTACCTGCCCAGCGAACGTTGTGAAAAGGAAACTCATAAAACAATGGCAAAATTGTGTTTTTTCCTCCCCACTGAAAATAGTTTCATCATTTTTCAGTACATGGTATGGTACATAAGATGGTACCATGAGAAAATTACAACTTGTCTCGCAAGAAAGAAGCCCTCATACGGCTACGCGTATGGAAAAATTGAGCAGGGGATGAAAAAAGGAAAAATGGCTGCAGCGGGAAGGGGTTAAATAATTTTTTAAAGTCTTTTGCGGAGTAGCCCTTTCATTAGGTCCTAGAGTTGGCTTGGAGCTTGTGTATCCTCTCCTGGCAATAAGTGGTCCTATGATGGCAGGAGATAGCATTTTCTTGGTTTTGCCAGTGGGGGTCAGTAGCATGATAGAAGAAATAAGCCAGGATACACAAAAGAGCAGTACAAGAGGAAATAATAACAGTAACAAGGCAGAAATATTATGCACGGATTGATAAAAAAGAAAGGAAAGCACGTTTTACCTGAAAACCGTACATCTCTTGCAGGAACAAAAAGACTATGTCTTGCTGTGTTGTCCAGGCTGCTCTACACTGCCTACTCACGGGCGCAATCCCACTACTGATCAGCATGGGGGTTTTGACCTGCTCTGTTTCCGACCTGGGCCAGTTCACCCCTCCTTAGGACAACCTGGTGGCTCCAAGCTCCCCCAGAGTCACCATATTGATACCGAACTTAGTGTGGACACCCAATCAACATAGCACAGGACAGACCAGAACTCCTGGACTCAAGTGATCCACCAACCTCAGCCTCCCAAGGAGCTGGGATTACAGGCTCACGCCACAGAGCCCAGCAGATGTTTAGCACTGCTTTCTCTAACTTGAAGCATCTGACCTCACCGAGTCCTACGGCACCCCCATTCTGCAAGCCAAGGTGGCGCATACAGTCTCTAAAAATGGTATACCTGTAATCGGACTGACCCGTGGAATAATTGTAGCATTTCATTTTACCTGCCCAGCGAACGTTGTGAAAAGGAAACTCATAAAACAATGGCAAAATTGTGTTTTTTCCTCCCCACTGAAAATAGTTTCATCATTTTTCAGTACATGGTATGGTACATAAGATGGTACCATGAGAAAATTACAACTTGTCTCGCAAGAAAGAAGCCCTCATACGACTACGCGTATGGAAAAATTGAGCAGGGGATGAAAAAAGGAAAAATGGCTGCAGCGGGAAGGGGTTAAATAATTTTTTTAAGTCTTTTGCGGAGTAGCCCTTTCATCAGGTCCTAGAGTCGGCTTGGAGCTTGTGTATCCTCTCCTGGCAATAAGTGGTCCTATGATGGCAGGAGATAGCATTTTCTTGGTTTTGCCAGTGGGGGTCAGTAGCATGATAGAAGAAATAAGCCAGGATACACAAAAGAGCAGTACAAGAGGAAATAATAACAGTAACAAGGCAGAAATATTATGCACGGATTGATAAAAAAGAAAGGAAAGCACGTTTTACCTGAAAACCGTACATCTCTTGCAGGAACAAAAAGACTATGTCTTGCTGTGTTGTCCAGGCTGCTCTACACTGCCTACTCACAGGCGCAATCCCACTACTGATCAGCATGGGGGTTTTGACCTGCTCTGTTTCCGACCTGGGCCAGTTCACCCCTCCTTAGGACAACCTGGTGGCTCCAAGCTCCCCCAGAGTCACCATATTGATACCGAACTTAGTGTGGACACCCAATCAACATAGCACAGGACAGACCAGAACTCCTGGACTCAAGTGATCCACCAACCTCAGCCTCCCAAGGAGCTGGGATTACAGGCTCACGCCACAGAGCCCAGCAGATGTTTAGCACTGCTTTCTCTAACTTGAAGCATCTGACCTCACCGAGTCCTACGGCACCCCCATTCTGCAAGCCAAGGTGGCGCATACAGTCTCTAAAAATGGTATACCTGTAATCGGACTGACCCGTGGAATAATTGTAGCATTTCATTTTACCTGCCCAGCGAACGTTGTGAAAAGGAAACTCATAAAACAATGGCAAAATTGTGTTTTTTCCTCCCCACTGAAAATAGTTTCATCATTTTTCAGTACATGGTATGGTACATAAGATGGTACCATGAGAAAATTACAACTTGTCTCGCAAGAAAGAAGCCCTCATACGACTACGCGTATGGAAAAATTGAGCAGGGGATGAAAAAAGGAAAAATGGCTGCAGCGGGAAGGGGTTAAATAATTTTTTTAAGTCTTTTGCGGAGTAGCCCTTTCATCAGGTCCTAGAGTCGGCTTGGAGCTTGTGTATCCTCTCCTGGCAATAAGTGGTCCTATGATGGCAGGAGATAGCATTTTCTTGGTTTTGCCAGTGGGGGTCAGTAGCATGATAGAAGAAATAAGCCAGGATACACAAAAGAGCAGTACAAGAGGAAATAATAACAGTAACAAGGCAGAAATATTATGCATGGATTGATAAAAAAGAAAGGAAAGCATGTTTTACCTGAAAACCGTACATCTTTTGCAGGAACAAAAAGACTACGTCTCGCTGTGTTGTCCAGGCTGCTCTACACTGCCTACTCACAGGTGCAATCCCACTACTGATCAGTACGGGGGTTTTGACCTGCTCTGTTTCCGACCTGGGCCGGTTCACCCCTCCTTAGGACAACCTGGTGGCTCCAAGCTCCCCCAGAGTCACCATATTGATACTGAACTTAGTGTGGACACCCGATCAACATAGCACAGGACAGACCAGAACTCCTAGACTCAAGTGATCCACCAGACTCAGCCTCCCAAGGAGCTGGGATTACAGGCTCACGCCACAGAGCCCAGCAGATGTTTAGCACTGCTTTCTCTAACTTGAAGCATCTGACCTCACCGAGTCCTACGGCACCCCCATTCTGCAAGCCAAGGTGGCGCATACAGTCTCTAAAAATGGTATACCTGTAATCGGACTGACCCGTGGAATAATTGTAGCATTTCATTTTACCTGCCCAGCGAACGTTGTGAAAAGGAAACTCATAAAACAATGGCAAAATTGTGTTTTTTCCTCCCCACTGAAAATAGTTTCATCATTTTTCAGTACATGGTATGGTACATAAGATGGTACCATGAGAAAATTACAACTTGTCTCGCAAGAAAGAAGCCCTCATACGGCTACGCGTATGGAAAAATTGAGCAGGGGATGAAAAAAGGAAAAATGGCTGCAGCGGGAAGGGGTTAAATAATTTTTTTAAGTCTTTTGCGGAGTAGCCCTTTCATCAGGACCTAGAGTCGGCTTGGAGCTTGTGTATCCTCTCCTGGCAATAAGTGGTCCTATGATGGCAGGAGATAGCATTTTCTTGGTTTTGCCAGTGGGGGTCAGTAGCATGATAGAAGAAATAAGCCAGGATACACAAAAGAGCAGTACAAGAGGAAATAATAACAGTAACAAGGCAGAAATATTATGCATGGATTGATAAAAAAGAAAGGAAAGCATGTTTTACCTGATAACCGTACATCTCTTGCAGGAACAAAAAGACTATGTCTCGCTGTGTTGTCCAGGCTGCTCTACACTGCCTACTCACAGGCGCAATCCCACTACTGATCAGCACGGGGGGTTTGACCTGCTCTGTTTCCAACCTGGGCTGGTTCACCCCTCCTTAGGACAACCTGGTGGCTCCAAGCTCCCCCAGAGTCACCATATTGATACCGAACTTAGTGTGGACACCTGATCAACAAAGCACAGGACAGACCAGAACTCCTGGACTCAAATGATCCACCAGGCTCAGCCTCCCAAGGAGCTGGGATTACAGGCTCACGCCACAGAGCCCAGCAGATGTTTAGCACTGCTTTCTCTAACTTGAAGCGTGTGACCTCACCGAGTCCTACGGCACCCCCATTCTGCAAGCCAAGGTGACGCATGCAGTCTCTAAAAATGGTATAGCTGTAATCGGACTGACCCGTGGAATAATTGTAGCATTTCATTTTACCTGCCCAGCGAACGTTGTGAAAAGGAAACTCATAAAACAATGGCAAAATTGTGTTTTTTCCTCCCCACTGAAAATAGTTTCATCATTTTTCAGTACATGGTATGGTACATAAGATGGTACCATGAGAAAATTACAACTTGTCTCACAAGAAAGAAGCCCTCATACGGCTACGCGTATGGAAAAATTGAGCAGGGGATGAAAAAAGGAAAAATGGCTGCAGCGGGAAGGGGTTAAATAATTTTTTTAAGTCTTTTGCGGAGTAGCCCTTTCATCAGGACCTAGAGTCGGCTTGGAGCTTGTGTATCCTCTCCTGGCAATAAGTGGTCCTATGATGGCAGGAGATAGCATTTTCTTGGTTTTGCCAGTGGGGGTCAGTAGCATGATAGAAGAAATAAGCCAGGATACACAAAAGAGCAGTACAAGAGGAAATAATAACAGTAACAAGGCAGAAATATTATGCATGGATTGATAAAAAAGAAAGGAAAGCATGTTTTACCTGATAACCGTACATCTCTTGCAGGAACAAAAAGACTATGTCTTGCTGTGTTGTCCAGGCTGCTCTACACTGCCTACTCACAGGCGCAATCCCACTACTGATCAGCACGGGGGGTTTGACCTGCTCTGTTTCCAACCTGGGCTGGTTCACCCCTCCTTAGGACAACCTGGTGGCTCCAAGCTCCCCCAGAGTCACCATATTGATACTGAACTTAGTGTGGACACCCGATCAACAAAGCACAGGACAGACCAGAACTCCTGGACTCAAATGATCCACGAGGCTCAGCCTCCCAAGGAGCTGGGATTACAGGCTCACGCCACAGAGCCCAGCAGATGTTTAGCACTGCTTTCTCTAACTTGAAGCGTGTGACCTCACCGAGTCCTACGGCAGCCCCATTCTGCAAGCCAAGGTGACGCATGCAGTCTCTAAAAATGGTATAGCTGTAATCGGACTGACCCGTGGAATAATTGTAGCATTTCATTTTACCTGCCCAGCGAACGTTGTGAAAAGGAAACTCATAAAACAATGGCAAAATTGTGTTTTTTCCTCCCCACTGAAAATAGTTTCATCATTTTTCAGTACATGGTATGGTACATAAGATGGTACCATGAGAAAATTACAACTTGTCTCGCAAGAAAGAAGCCCTCATACGGCTACGCGTATGGAAAAATTGAGCAGGGGATGAAAAAAGGAAAAATGGCTGCAGCGGGAAGGGGTTAAATAATTTTTTTAAGTCTTTTGCGGAGTAGCCCTTTCATCAGGACCTAGAGTCGGCTTGGAGCTTGTGTATCCTCTCCTGGCAATAAGTGGTCCTATGATGGCAGGAGATAGCATTTTCTTGGTTTTGCCAGTGGGGGTCAGTAGCATGATAGAAGAAATAAGCCAGGATACACAAAAGAGCAGTACAAGAGGAAATAATAACAGTAACAAGGCAGAAATATTATGCATGGATTGATAAAAAAGAAAGGAAAGCATGTTTTACCTGATAACCGTACATCTCTTGCAGGAACAAAAAGACTATGTCTCGCTGTGTTGTCCAGGCTGCTCTACACTGCCTACTCATAGGCGCAATCCCACTACTGATCAGCACGGGGGGTTTGACCTGCTCTGTTTCCAACCTGGGCTGGTTCACCCCTCCTTAGGACAACCTGGTGGCTCCAAGCTCCCCCAGAGTCACCATATTGATACAGAACTTAGTGTGGACACCCAATCAACATAGCACAGGACAGACCAGAACTCCTGGACTCAAGTGATCCACCAGCCTCAGCCTCCCAAGGAGCTGGGATTACAGGCTCACGCCACAGAGCCCAGCAGATGTTTAGCACTGCTTTCTCTAACTTGAAGCATCTGACCTCACCGAGTCCTACGGCACCCCCATTCTGCAAGCCAAGGTGGCGCATACAGTCTCTAAAAATGGTATACCTGTAATCGGACTGACCCGTGGAATAATTGTAGCATTTCATTTTACCTGCCCAGCGAACGTTGTGAAAAGGAAACTCATAAAACAATGGCAAAATTGTGTTTTTTCCTCCCCACTGAAAATAGTTTCATCATTTTTCAGTACATGGTATGGTACATAAGATGGTACCATGAGAAAATTACAACTTGTCTCGCAAGAAAGAAGCCCTCATACGACTACGCGTATGGAAAAATTGAGCAGGGGATGAAAAAAGGAAAAATGGCTGCAGCGGGAAGGGGTTAAATAATTTTTTTAAGTCTTTTGCGGAGTAGCCCTTTCATCAGGTCCTAGAGTCGGCTTGGAGCTTGTGTATCCTCTCCTGGCAATAAGTGGTCCTATGATGGCAGGAGATAGCATTTTCTTGGTTTTGCCAGTGGGGGTCAGTAGCATGATAGAAGAAATAAGCCAGGATACACAAAAGAGCAGTACAAGAGGAAATAATAACAGTAACAAGGCAGAAATATTATGCATGGATTGATAAAAAAGAAAGGAAAGCATGTTTTACCTGAAAACCGTACATCTCTTGCAGGAACAAAAAGACTACGTCTCGCTGTGTTGTCCAGGCTGCTCTACACTGCCTACTCACAGGTGCAATCCCACTACTGATCAGTACGGGGGTTTTGACCTGCTCTGTTTCCGACCTGGGCCGGTTCACCCCTCCTTAGGACAACCTGGTGGCTCCAAGCTCCCCCAGAGTCACCATATTGATACTGAACTTAGTGTGGACACCCGATCAACATAGCACAGGACAGACCAGAACTCCTAGACTCAAGTGATCCACCAGACTCAGCCTCCCAAGGAGCTGGGATTACAGGCTCACGCCACAGAGCCCAGCAGATGTTTAGCACTGCTTTCTCTAACTTGAAGCATCTGACCTCACCGAGTCCTACGGCACCCCCATTCTGCAAGCCAAGGTGGCGCATACAGTCTCTAAAAATGGTATACCTGTAATCGGACTGACCCGTGGAATAATTGTAGCATTTCATTTTACCTGCCCAGCGAACGTTGTGAAAAGGAAACTCATAAAACAATGGCAAAATTGTGTTTTTTCCTCCCCACTGAAAATAGTTTCATCATTTTTCAGTACATGGTATGGTACATAAGATGGTACCATGAGAAAATTACAACTTGTCTCGCAAGAAAGAAGCCCTCATACGGCTACGCGTATGGAAAAATTGAGCAGGGGATGAAAAAAGGAAAAATGGCTGCAGCGGGAAGGGGTTAAATAATTTTTTTAAGTCTTTTGCGGAGTAGCCCTTTCATCAGGACCTAGAGTCGGCTTGGAGCTTGTGTATCCTCTCCTGGCAATAAGTGGTCCTATGATGGCAGGAGATAGCATTTTCTTGGTTTTGCCAGTGGGGGTCAGTAGCATGATAGAAGAAATAAGCCAGGATACACAAAAGAGCAGTACAAGAGGAAATAATAACAGTAACAAGGCAGAAATATTATGCATGGATTGATAAAAAAGAAAGGAAAGCATGTTTTACCTGATAACCGTACATCTCTTGCAGGAACAAAAAGACTATGTCTCGCTGTGTTGTCCAGGCTGCTCTACACTGCCTACTCACAGGCGCAATCCCACTACTGATCAGCACGGGGGGTTTGACCTGCTCTGTTTCCAACCTGGGCTGGTTCACCCCTCCTTAGGACAACCTGGTGGCTCCAAGCTCCCCCAGAGTCACCATATTGATACCGAACTTAGTGTGGACACCCGATCAACAAAGCACAGGACAGACCAGAACTCCTGGACTCAAATGATCCACCAGGCTCAGCCTCCCAAGGAGCTGGGATTACAGGCTCACGCCACAGAGCCCAGCAGATGTTTAGCACTGCTTTCTCTAACTTGAAGCGTGTGACCTCACCGAGTCCTACGGCACCCCCATTCTGCAGGCCAAGGTGACGCATGCAGTCTCTAAAAATGGTATAGCTGTAATCGGACTGACCCGTGGAATAATTGTAGCATTTCATTTTACCTGCCCAGCGAACGTTGTGAAAAGGAAACTCATAAAACAATGGCAAAATTGTGTTTTTTCCTCCCCACTGAAAATAGTTTCATCATTTTTCAGTACATGGTATGGTACATAAGATGGTACCATGAGAAAATTACAACTTGTCTCGCAAGAAAGAAGCCCTCATACGGCTACGCGTATGGAAAAATTGAGCAGGGGATGAAAAAAGGAAAAATGGCTGCAGCGGGAAGGGGTTAAATAATTTTTTTAAGTCTTTTGCGGAGTAGCCCTTTCATCAGGACCTAGAGTCGGCTTGGAGCTTGTGTATCCTCTCCTGGCAATAAGTGGTCCTATGATGGCAGGAGATAGCATTTTCTTGGTTTTGCCAGTGGGGGTCAGTAGCATGATAGAAGAAATAAGCCAGGATACACAAAAGAGCAGTACAAGAGGAAATAATAACAGTAACAAGGCAGAAATATTATGCATGGATTGATAAAAAAGAAAGGAAAGCATGTTTTACCTGATAACCGTACATCTCTTGCAGGAACAAAAAGACTATGTCTCGCTGTGTTGTCCAGGCTGCTCTACACTGCCTACTCACAGGCGCAATCCCACTACTGATCAGCACGGGGGGTTTGACCTGCTCTGTTTCCAACCTGGGCTGGTTCACCCCTCCTTAGGACAACCTGGTGGCTCCAAGCTCCCCCAGAGTCACCATATTGATACTGAACTTAGTGTGGACACCCGATCAACAAAGCACAGGACAGACCAGAACTCCTGGACTCAAATGATCCACGAGGCTCAGCCTCCCAAGGAGCTGGGATTACAGGCTCACGCCACAGAGCCCAGCAGATGTTTAGCACTGCTTTCTCTAACTTGAAGCGTGTGACCTCACCGAGTCCTACGGCACCCCCATTCTGCAAGCCAAGGTGACGCATGCAGTCTCTAAAAATGGTATAGCTGTAATCGGACTGACCCGTGGAATAATTGTAGCATTTCATTTTACCTGCCCAGCGAACGTTGTGAAAAGGAAACTCATAAAACAATGGCAAAATTGTGTTTTTTCCTCCCCACTGAAAATAGTTTCATCATTTTTCAGTACATGGTATGGTACATAAGATGGTACCATGAGAAAATTACAACTTGTCTCGCAAGAAAGAAGCCCTCATACGGCTACGCGTATGGAAAAATTGAGCAGGGGATGAAAAAAGGAAAAATGGCTGCAGCGGGAAGGGGTTAAATAATTTTTTTAAGTCTTTTGCGGAGTAGCCCTTTCATCAGGACCTAGAGTCGGCTTGGAGCTTGTGTATCCTCTCCTGGCAATAAGTGGTCCTATGATGGCAGGAGATAGCATTTTCTTGGTTTTGCCAGTGGGGGTCAGTAGCATGATAGAAGAAATAAGCCAGGATACACAAAAGAGCAGTACAAGAGGAAATAATAACAGTAACAAGGCAGAAATATTATGCATGGATTGATAAAAAAGAAAGGAAAGCATGTTTTACCTGATAACCGTACATCTCTTGCAGGAACAAAAAGACTATGTCTTGCTGTGTTGTCCAGGCTGCTCTACACTGCCTACTCATAGGCGCAATCCCACTACTGATCAGCACGGGGGGTTTGACCTGCTCTGTTTCCAACCTGGGCTGGTTCACCCCTCCTTAGGACAACCTGGTGGCTCCAAGCTCCCCCAGAGTCACCATATTGATACCGAACTTAGTGTGGACACCTGATAAACATAGCACAGGACAGACCAGAACTCCTGGACTCAAGTGATCCACCAGACTCAGCCTCCCAAGGAGCTGGGATTACAGGCTCACGCCACAGAGCCCAGCAGATGTTTAGCACTGCTTTCTCTAACTTGAAGCGTGTGACCTCACCGAGTCCTACGGCACCCCCATTCTGCAAGCCAAGGTGACGCATGCAGTCTCTAAAAATGGTATAGCTGTAATCGGACTGACCCGTGGAATAATTGTAGCATTTCATTTTACCTGCCCAGCGAACGTTGTGAAAAGGAAACTCATAAAACAATGGCAAAATTGTGTTTTTTCCTCCCCACTGAAAATAGTTTCATCATTTTTCAGTACATGGTATGGTACATAAGATGGTACCATGAGAAAATTACAACTTGTCTCGCAAGAAAGAAGCCCTCATACGGCTACGCGTATGGAAAAATTGAGCAGGGGATGAAAAAAGGAAAAATGGCTGCAGCGGGAAGGGGTTAAATAATTTTTTTAAGTCTTTTGCGGAGTAGCCCTTTTATCAGGACCTAGAGTCGGCTTGGAGCTTGTGTATCCTCTCCTGGCAATAAGTGGTCCTATGATGGCAGGAGATAGCATTTTCTTGGTTTTGCCAGTGGGGGTCAGTAGCATGATAGAAGAAATAAGCCAGGATACACAAAAGAGCAGTACAAGAGGAAATAATAACAGTAACAAGGCAGAAATATTATGCATGGATTGATAAAAAAGAAAGGAAAGCACATTTTACCTGAAAACCGTACATCTCTTGCAGGAACAAAAAGACTACGGCTCGCTGTGTTGTCCAGGCTGCTCTACACTGCCTACTCACAGGTGCAATCCCACTACTGATCAGCATGGAGGTTTTGACCTGCTCTGTTTCCAACCTGGGCCGGTTCACCCCTCCTTAGGACAACCTGGTGGCTCCAAGCTCCCCCAGAGTCACCATATTGATACCGAACTTAGTGTGGACACCCAATCAACATAGCACAGGACAGACCAGAACTCCTGGACTCAAGTGATCCACCAGACTCAGCCTCCCAAGGAGCTGGGATTACAGGCTCACGCCACAGAGCCCAGCAGATGTTTAGCACTGCTTTCTCTAACTTGAAGCGTGTGACCTCACCGAGTCCTACGGCACCCCCATTCTGCAAGCCAAGGTGACGCATGCAGTCTCTAAAAATGGTATAGCTGTAATCGGACTGACCCGTGGAATAATTGTAGCATTTCATTTTACCTGCCCAGCGAACGTTGTGAAAAGGAAACTCATAAAACAATGGCAAAATTGTGTTTTTTCCTCCCCACTGAAAATAGTTTCATCATTTTTCAGTACATGGTATGGTACATAAGATGGTACCATGAGAAAATTACAACTTGTCTCGCAAGAAAGAAGCCCTCATACGGCTACGCGTATGGAAAAATTGAGCAGGGGATGAAAAAAGGAAAAATGGCTGCAGCGGGAAGGGGTTAAATAATTTTTTTAAGTCTTTTGCGGAGTAGCCCTTTCATCAGGACCTAGAGTCGGCTTGGAGCTTGTGTATCCTCTCCTGGCAATAAGTGGTCCTATGATGGCAGGAGATAGCATTTTCTTGGTTTTGCCAGTGGGGGTCAGTAGCATGATAGAAGAAATAAGGCAGGATACACAAAAGAGCAGTACAAGAGGAAATAATAACAGTAACAAGGCAGAAATATTATGCATGGATTGATAAAAAAGAAAGGAAAGCATGTTTTACCTGATAACCGTACATCTCTTGCAGGAACAAAAAGACTATGTCTCGCTGTGTTGTCCAGGCTGCTCTACACTGCCTACTCATAGGCGCAATCCCACTACTGATCAGCACGGGGGGTTTGACCTGCTCTGTTTCCGACCTGGGCCAGTTCACCCCTCCTTAGGACAACCTGGTGGCTCCAAGCTCCCCCAGAGTCACCATATTGATACCGAACTTAGTGTGGACACCCAATCAACATAGCACAGGACAGACCAGAACTCCTGGACTCAAGTGATCCACCAACCTCAGCCTCCCAAGGAGCTGGGATT
This sequence comes from Eleutherodactylus coqui, assembly GCF_035609145.1. Taxonomy (NCBI): domain Eukaryota; kingdom Metazoa; phylum Chordata; class Amphibia; order Anura; family Eleutherodactylidae; genus Eleutherodactylus; species Eleutherodactylus coqui. The sequence goes on from NC_089842.1 coordinate 187,631,927, forward strand.
ACAGGCTCACGCCACAGAGCCCAGCAGATGTTTAGCACTGCTTTCTCTAACTTGAAGCATCTGACCTCACCGAGTCCTACGGCACCCCCATTCTGCAAGCCAAGGTGGCGCATACAGTCTCTAAAAATGGTATACCTGTAATCGGACTGACCCGTGGAATAATTGTAGCATTTCATTTTACCTGCCCAGCGAACGTTGTGAAAAGGAAACTCATAAAACAATGGCAAAATTGTGTTTTTTCCTCCCCACTGAAAATAGTTTCATCATTTTTCAGTACATGGTATGGTACATAAGATGGTACCATGAGAAAATTACAACTTGTCTCGCAAGAAAGATGCCCTCATACGGCTACGCGTATGGAAAAATTGAGCAGGGGATGAAAAAAGGAAAAATGGCTGCAGCGGGAAGGGGTTAAATAATTTTTTTAAGTCTTTTGCGGAGTAGCCCTTTCATCAGGACCTAGAGTCGGCTTGGAGCTTGTGTATCCTCTCCTGGCAATAAGTGGTCCTATGATGGCAGGAGATAGCATTTTCTTGGTTTTGCCAGTGGGGGTCAGTAGCATGATAGAAGAAATAAGCCAGGATACACAAAAGAGCAGCACAAGAGGAAATAATAACAGTAACAAGACAGAAATATTATGCATGGATTGATAAAAAAGAAAGGAAAGCATGTTTTACCTGATAACCGTACATCTCTTGCAGGAACAAAAAGACTATGTCTCGCTGTGTTGTCCAGGCTGCTCTACACTGCCTACTCATAGGCGCAATCCCACTACTGATCAGCACGGGGGGTTTGACCTGCTCTGTTTCCAACCTGGGCTGGTTCACCCCTCCTTAGGACAACCTGGTGGCTCCAAGCTCCCCCAGAGTCACCATATTGATACCGAACTTAGTGTGGACACCCGATCAACAAAGCACAGGACAGACCAGAACTCCTGGACTCAAATGATCCACCAGGCTCAGCCTCCCAAGGAGCTGGGATTACAGGCTCACGCCACAGAGCCCAGCAGATGTTTAGCACTGCTTTCTCTAACTTGAAGCGTGTGACCTCACCGAGTCCTACGGCACCCCCATTCTGCAAGCCAAGGTGACGCATGCAGTCTCTAAAAATGGTATAGCTGTAATCGGACTGACCCGTGGAATAATTGTAGCATTTCATTTTACCTGCCCAGCGAACGTTGTGAAAAGGAAACTCATAAAACAATGGCAAAATTGTGTTTTTTCCTCCCCACTGAAAATAGTTTCATCATTTTTTAGGTACATGGTATGGTACATAAGATGGTACCATGAGAAAATTACAACTTGTCTCGCAAGAAAGAAGCCCTCATACGGCTACGCGTATGGAAAAATTGAGCAGGGGATGAAAAAAGGAAAAATGGCTGCAGCGGGAAGGGGTTAAATAATTTTTTTAAGTCTTTTGCGGAGTAGCCCTTTCATCAGGACCTAGAGTCGGCTTGGAGCTTGTGTATCCTCTCCTGGCAATAAGTGGTCCTATGATGGCAGGAGATAGCATTTTCTTGGTTTTGCCAGTGGGGGTCAGTAGCATGATAGAAGAAATAAGCCAGGATACACAAAAGAGCAGTACAAGAGGAAATAATAACAGTAACAAGGCAGAAATATTATGCATGGATTGATAAAAAAGAAAGGAAAGCATGTTTTACCTGATAACCGTACATCTCTTGCAGGAACAAAAAGACTATGTCTCGCTGTGTTGTCCAGGCTGCTCTACACTGCCTACTCATAGGCGCAATCCCACTACTGATCAGCACGGGGGGTTTGACCTGCTCTGTTTCCAACCTGGGCTGGTTAACCCCTCCTTAGGACAACCTGGTGGCTCCAAGCTCCCCCAGAGTCACCATATTGATACCGAACTTAGTGTGGACACCCAATCAACATAGCACAGGACAGACCAGAACTCCTGGACTCAAGTGCTCCACCAGCCTCAGCCTCCCAAGGAGCTGGGATTACAGGCTCACGCCACAGAGCCCAGCAGATGTTTAGCACTGCTTTCTCTAACTTGAAGCATCTGACCTCACCGAGTCCTACGGCACCCCCATTCTGCAAGCCAAGGTGGCGCATACAGTCTTTAAAAATGGTATACCTGTAATCGGACTGACCCGTGGAATAATTGTAGCATTTCATTTTACCTGCCCAGCGAACGTTGTGAAAAGGAAACTCATAAAACAATGGCAAAATTGTGTTTTTTCCTCCCCACTGAAAATAGTTTCATCATTTTTCAGTACATGGTATGGTACATAAGATGGTACCATGAGAAAATTACAACTTGTCTCGCAAGAAAGAAGCCCTCATACGGCTACGCGTATGGAAAAATTGAGCAGGGGATGAAAAAAGGAAAAATGGCTGCAGCGGGAAGGGGTTAAATAATTTTTTTAAGTCTTTTGCGGAGTAGCCCTTTCATCAGGACCTAGAGTCGGCTTGGAGCTTGTGTATCCTCTCCTGGCAATAAGTGGTCCTATGATGGCAGGAGATAGCATTTTCTTGGTTTTGCCAGTGGGGGTCAGTAGCATGATAGAAGAAATAAGCCAGGATACACAAAAGAGCAGCACAAGAGGAAATAATAACAGTAACAAGACAGAAATATTATGCATGGATTGATAAAAAAGAAAGGAAAGCATGTTTTACCTGATAACCGTACATCTCTTGCAGGAACAAAAAGACTATGTCTCGCTGTGTTGTCCAGGCTGCTCTACACTGCCTACTCATAGGCGCAATCCCACTACTGATCAGCACGGGGGGTTTGACCTGCTCTGTTTCCAACCTGGGCTGGTTCACCCCTCCTTAGGACAACCTGGTGGCTCCAAGCTCCCCCAGAGTCACCATATTGATACCGAACTTAGTGTGGACACCCGATCAACAAAGCACAGGACAGACCAGAACTCCTGGACTCAAATGATCCACCAGGCTCAGCCTCCCAAGGAGCTGGGATTACAGGCTCACGCCACAGAGCCCAGCAGATGTTTAGCACTGCTTTCTCTAACTTGAAGCGTGTGACCTCACCGAGTCCTACGGCACCCCCATTCTGCAAGCCAAGGTGACGCATGCAGTCTCTAAAAATGGTATAGCTGTAATCGGACTGACCCGTGGAATAATTGTAGCATTTCATTTTACCTGCCCAGCGAACGTTGTGAAAAGGAAACTCATAAAACAATGGCAAAATTGTGTTTTTTCCTCCCCACTGAAAATAGTTTCATCATTTTTCAGTACATGGTATGGTACATAAGATGGTACCATGAGAAAATTACAACTTGTCTCGCAAGAAAGAAGTCCTCATACGGCTACGCGTATGGAAAAATTGAGCAGGGGATGAAAAAAGGAAAAATGGCTGCAGCGGGAAGGGGTTAAATAATTTTTTTAAGTCTTTTGCGGAGTAGCCCTTTCATCAGGACCTAGAGTCGGCTTGGAGCTTGTGTATCCTCTCCTGGCAATAAGTGGTCCTATGATGGCAGGAGATAGCATTTTCTTGGTTTTGCCAGTGGGGGTCAGTAGCATGATAGAAGAAATAAGCCAGGATACACAAAAGAGCAGCACAAGAGGAAATAATAACAGTAACAAGGCAGAAATATTATGCATGGATTGATAAAAAAGAAAGGAAAGCATGTTTTACCTGATAACCGTACATCTCTTGCAGGAACAAAAAGACTATGTCTCGCTGTGTTGTCCAGGCTGCTCTACACTGCCTACTCATAGGCGCAATCCCACTACTGATCAGCACGGGGGGTTTGACCTGCTCTGTTTCCAACCTGGGCTGGTTCACCCCTCCTTAGGACAACCTGGTGGCTCCAAGCTCCCCCAGAGTCACCATATTGATACCGAACTTAGTGTGGACACCTGATCAACATAGCACAGGACAGACCAGAACTCCTGGACTCAAGTGATCCACCAGACTCAGCCTCCCAAGGAGCTGGGATTACAGGCTCACGCCACAGAGCCCAGCAGATGTTTAGCACTGCTTTCTCTAACTTGAAGCGTGTGACCTCACCGAGTCCTACGGCACCCCCATTCTGCAAGCCAAGGTGACGCATGCAGTCTCTAAAAATGGTATAGCTGTAATCGGACTGACCCGTGGAATAATTGTAGCATTTCATTTTACCTGCCCAGCGAACGTTGTGAAAAGGAAACTCATAAAACAATGGCAAAATTGTGTTTTTTCCTCCCCACTGAAAATAGTTTCATCATTTTTTAGGTACATGGTATGGTACATAAGATGGTACCATGAGAAAATTACAACTTGTCTCGCAAGAAAGAAGCCCTCATACGGCTACGCGTATGGAAAAATTGAGCAGGGGATGAAAAAAGGAAAAATGGCTGCAGCGGGAAGGGGTTAAATAATTTTTTTAAGTCTTTTGCGGAGTAGCCCTTTCATCAGGACCTAGAGTCGGCTTGGAGCTTGTGTATCCTCTCCTGGCAATAAGTGGTCCTATGATGGCAGGAGATAGCATTTTCTTGGTTTTGCCAGTGGGGGTCAGTAGCATGATAGAAGAAATAAGCCAGGATACACAAAAGAGCAGTACAAGAGGAAATAATAACAGTAACAAGGCAGAAATATTATGCATGGATTGATAAAAAAGAAAGGAAAGCATGTTTTACCTGATAACCGTACATCTCTTGCAGGAACAAAAAGACTATGTCTCGCTGTGTTGTCCAGGCTGCTCTACACTGCCTACTCATAGGCGCAATCCCACTACTGATCAGCACGGGGGGTTTGACCTGCTCTGTTTCCAACCTGGGCTGGTTAACCCCTCCTTAGGACAACCTGGTGGCTCCAAGCTCCCCCAGAGTCACCATATTGATACCGAACTTAGTGTGGACACCCAATCAACATAGCACAGGACAGACCAGAACTCCTGGACTCAAGTGCTCCACCAGCCTCAGCCTCCCAAGGAGCTGGGATTACAGGCTCACGCCACAGAGCCCAGCAGATGTTTAGCACTGCTTTCTCTAACTTGAAGCATCTGACCTCACCGAGTCCTACGGCACCCCCATTCTGCAAGCCAAGGTGGCGCATACAGTCTTTAAAAATGGTATACCTGTAATCGGACTGACCCGTGGAATAATTGTAGCATTTCATTTTACCTGCCCAGCGAACGTTGTGAAAAGGAAACTCATAAAACAATGGCAAAATTGTGTTTTTTCCTCCCCACTGAAAATAGTTTCATCATTTTTCAGTACATGGTATGGTACATAAGATGGTACCATGAGAAAATTACAACTTGTCTCGCAAGAAAGAAGCCCTCATACGGCTACGCGTATGGAAAAATTGAGCAGGGGATGAAAAAAGGAAAAATGGCTGCAGCGGGAAGGGGTTAAATAATTTTTTTAAGTCTTTTGCGGAGTAGCCCTTTCATCAGGACCTAGAGTCGGCTTGGAGCTTGTGTATCCTCTCCTGGCAATAAGTGGTCCTATGATGGCAGGAGATAGCATTTTCTTGGTTTTGCCAGTGGGGGTCAGTAGCATGATAGAAGAAATAAGCCAGGATACACAAAAGAGCAGTACAAGAGGAAATAATAACAGTAACAAGGCAGAAATATTATGCATGGATTGATAAAAAAGAAAGGAAAGCATGTTTTACCTGATAACCGTACATCTCTTGCAGGAACAAAAAGACTATGTCTCGCTGTGTTGTCCAGGCTGCTCTACACTGCCTACTCACAGGGGCAATCCCACTACTGATCAGCACGGGGGGTTTGACCTGCTCTGTTTCCAACCTGGGCTGGTTCACCCCTCCTTAGGACAACCTGGTGGCTCCAAGCTCCCCCAGAGTCACCATATTGATACCGAATTTAGTGTGGACACCCAATCAACATAGCACAGGACAGACCACAACTCCTGGACTCAAGTGATCCACCAGCCTCAGGCTCCCAAGGAGCTGGGATTACAGGCTCACGCCACAGAGCCCAGCAGATGTTTAGCACTGCTTTCTCTAACTTGAAGCGTCTGACCTCACCAAGTCCTACGGCACCCCCATTCTGCAAGCCAAGGTGGCGCATGCAGTCTCTAAAAATGGTATAGCTGTAATCGGACTGACCCGTGGAATAATTGTAGCATTTCATTTTACCTGTCCAGCGAACGTTGTGAAAAGGAAACTCATAAAACAATGGCAAAATTGTGTTTTTTCCTCCCCACTGAAAATAGTTTCATCATTTTTCAGTACATGGTATGGTACATAAGATGGTACCATGAGAAAATTACAACTTGTCTCGCAAGAAAGAAGCCCTCATACGGCTACGCGTATGGAAAAATTGAGCAGGGGATGAAAAAAGGAAAAATGGCTGCAGCGGGAAGGGGTTAAATAATTTTTTTAAGTCTTTTGCGGAGTAGCCCTTTCATCAGGTCCTAGAGTTGGCTTGGAGCTTGTGTATCCTCTCCTGGCAATAAGTGGTCCTATGATGGCAGGAGATAGCATTTTCTTGGTTTTGCCAGTGGGGGTCAGTAGCATGATAGAAGAAATAAGCCAGGATACACAAAAGAGCAGTACAAGAGGAAATAATAACAGTAACAAGGCAGAAATATTATGCATGGATTGATAAAAAAGAAAGGAAAGCATGTTTTACCTGATAACCGTACATCTCTTGCAGGAACAAAAAGACTATGTCTCGCTGTGTTGTCCAGGCTGCTCTACACTGCCTACTCACAGGGGCAATCCCACTACTGATCAGCACGGGGGGTTTGACCTGCTCTGTTTCCAACCTGGGCTGGTTCACCCCTCCTTAGGACAACCTGGTGGCTCCAAGCTCCCCCAGAGTCACCATATTGATACCGAATTTAGTGTGGACACCCAATCAACATAGCACAGGACAGACCACAACTCCTGGACTCAAGTGATCCACCAGCCTCAGGCTCCCAAGGAGCTGGGATTACAGGCTCACGCCACAGAGCCCAGCAGATGTTTAGCACTGCTTTCTCTAACTTGAAGCGTCTGACCTCACCAAGTCCTACGGCACCCCCATTCTGCAAGCCAAGGTGGCGCATGCAGTCTCTAAAAATGGTATAGCTGTAATCGGACTGACCCGTGGAATAATTGTAGCATTTCATTTTACCTGTCCAGCGAACGTTGTGAAAAGGAAACTCATAAAACAATGGCAAAATTGTGTTTTTTCCTCCCCACTGAAAATAGTTTCATCATTTTTCAGTACATGGTATGGTACATAAGATGGTACCATGAGAAAATTACAACTTGTCTCGCAAGAAAGAAGCCCTCATACGGCTACGCGTATGGAAAAATTGAGCAGGGGATGAAAAAAGGAAAAATGGCTGCAGCGGGAAGGGGTTAAATAATTTTTTTAAGTCTTTTGCGGAGTAGCCCTTTCATCAGGTCCTAGAGTTGGCTTGGAGCTTGTGTATCCTCTCCTGGCAATAAGTGGTCCTATGATGGCAGGAGATAGCATTTTCTTGGTTTTGCCAGTGGGGGTCAGTAGCATGATAGAAGAAATAAGCCAGGATACACAAAAGAGCAGTACAAGAGGAAATAATAACAGTAACAAGGCAGAAATATTATGCATGGATTGATAAAAAAGAAAGGAAAGTACGTTTTACCTGAAAATCGTACATCTCTTGCAGGAACAAAAAGACTATGTCTCGCTGTGTTGTCCAGGCTGCTCTACACTGGCTACTCACAGGCGCAATCCCACTACTGATCAGCACGGGGGTTTTGACCTGCTCTGTTTCCAACCTGGGCTGGTTCACCCCTCCTTAGGACAACCTGGTGGCTCCAAGCTCCCCCAGAGTCACCATATTGATACCGAACTTAGTGTGGACACCCGATCAACAAAGCACAGGACAGACCAGAACTCCTGGACTCAAGTGATCCACCAGAGTCAGCCTCCCAAGGAGCTGGGATTACAGGCTCACGCCACAGAGCCCAGCAGATGTTTAGCACTGCTTTCTCTAACTTGAAGCGTGTGACCTCACCGAGTCCTACGGCACCCCCATTCTGCAAGCCAAGGTGACGCATGCAGTCTCTAAAAATGGTATAGCTGTAATCGGACTGACCCGTGGAATAATTGTAGCATTTCATTTTACCTGCCCAGCGAGCGTTGTGAAAAGGAAACTCATAAAACAATGGCAAAATTGTGTTTTTTCCTCCCCACTGAAAATAGTTTCATCATTTTTCAGTACATGGTATGGTACATAAGATGGTACCATGAGAAAATTACAACTTGTCTCGCAAGAAAGAAGCCCTCATACGGCTACGCGTATGGAAAAATTGAGCAGGGGATGAAAAAAGGAAAAATGGCTGCAGCGGGAAGGGGTTAAATAATTTTTTTAAATCTTTTGCGGAGTAGCCCTTTCATCAGGACCTAGAGTCGGCTTGGAGCTTGTGTATCCTCTCCTGGCAATAAGTGGTCCTATGATGGCAGGAGATAGCATTTTCTTGGTTTTGCCAGTGGGGGTCAGTAGCATGATAGAAGAAATAAGCCAGGATACACAAAAGAGCAGTACAAGAGGAAATAATAACAGTAACAAGGCAGAAATATTATGCATGGATTGATAAAAAAGAAAGGAAAGCATGTTTTACCTGATAACCGTACATCTCTTGCAGGAACAAAAAGACTATGTCTCGCTGTGTTATCCAGGCTGCTCTACACTGCCTACTCACAGGCACAATCCCACTACTGATCAGCACGGGGGGTTTGACCTGCTCTGTTTCCAACCTGGGCTGGTTCACCCCTCCTTAGGACAACCTGGTGGCTCCAAGCTCCCCCAGAGTCACCATATTGATACCGAATTTAGTGTGGACACCCAATCAACATAGCACAGGACAGACCACAACTCCTGGACTCAAGTGATCCACCAGCCTCAGGCTCCCAAGGAGCTGGGATTACAGGCTCACGCCACAGAGCCCAGCAGATGTTTAGCACTGCTTTCTCTAACTTGAAGCGTCTGACCTCACCAAGTCCTACGGCACCCCCATTCTGCAAGCCAAGGTGGCGCATGCAGTCTCTAAAAATGGTATAGCTGTAATCGGACTGACCCGTGGAATAATTGTAGCATTTCATTTTACCTGTCCAGCGAACGTTGTGAAAAGGAAACTCATAAAACAATGGCAAAATTGTGTTTTTTCCTCCCCACTGAAAATAGTTTCATCATTTTTCAGTACATGGTATGGTACATAAGATGGTACCATGAGAAAATTACAACTTGTCTCGCAAGAAAGAAGCCCTCATACGGCTACGCGTATGGAAAAATTGAGCAGGGGATGAAAAAAGGAAAAATGGCTGCAGCGGGAAGGGGTTAAATAATTTTTTTAAGTCTTTTGCGGAGTAGCCCTTTCATCAGGTCCTAGAGTTGGCTTGGAGCTTGTGTATCCTCTCCTGGCAATAAGTGGTCCTATGATGGCAGGAGATAGCATTTTCTTGGTTTTGCCAGTGGGGGTCAGTAGCATGATAGAAGAAATAAGCCAGGATACACAAAAGAGCAGTACAAGAGGAAATAATAACAGTAACAAGGCAGAAATATTATGCATGGATTGATAAAAAAGAAAGGAAAGTACGTTTTACCTGAAAATCGTACATCTCTTGCAGGAACAAAAAGACTATGTCTCGCTGTGTTGTCCAGGCTGCTCTACACTGGCTACTCACAGGCGCAATCCCACTACTGATCAGCACGGGGGTTTTGACCTGCTCTGTTTCCAACCTGGGCTGGTTCACCCCTCCTTAGGACAACCTGGTGGCTCCAAGCTCCCCCAGAGTCACCATATTGATACCGAACTTAGTGTGGACACCCGATCAACAAAGCACAGGACAGACCAGAACTCCTGGACTCAAGTGATCCACCAGAGTCAGCCTCCCAAGGAGCTGGGATTACAGGCTCACGCCACAGAGCCCAGCAGATGTTTAGCACTGCTTTCTCTAACTTGAAGCGTGTGACCTCACCGAGTCCTACGGCACCCCCATTCTGCAAGCCAAGGTGACGCATGCAGTCTCTAAAAATGGTATAGCTGTAATCGGACTGACCCGTGGAATAATTGTAGCATTTCATTTTACCTGCCCAGCGAACGTTGTGAAAAGGAAACTCATAAAACAATGGCAAAATTGTGTTTTTTCCTCCCCACTGAAAATAGTTTCATCATTTTTCAGTACATGGTATGGTACATAAGATGGTACCATGAGAAAATTACAACTTGTCTCGCAAGAAAGAAGCCCTCATACGGCTACGCGTATGGAAAAATTGAGCAGGGGATGAAAAAAGGAAAAATGGCTGCAGCGGGAAGGGGTTAAATAATTTTTTTAAATCTTTTGCGGAGTAGCCCTTTCATCAGGACCTAGAGTCGGCTTGGAGCTTGTGTATCCTCTCCTGGCAATAAGTGGTCCTATGATGGCAGGAGATAGCATTTTCTTGGTTTTGCCAGTGGGGGTCAGTAGCATGATAGAAGAAATAAGCCAGGATACACAAAAGAGCAGTACAAGAGGAAATAATAACAGTAACAAGGCAGAAATATTATGCATGGATTGATAAAAAAGAAAGGAAAGCATGTTTTACCTGATAACCGTACATCTCTTGCAGGAACAAAAAGACTATGTCTCGCTGTGTTGTCCAGGCTGCTCTACACTGCCTACTCACAGGCGCAATCCCACTACTGATCAGCATGGGGGGTTTGACCTGCTCTGTTTCCAACCTGGGCTGGTTCACCCCTCCTTAGGACAACCTGGTGGCTCCAAGCTCCCCCAGAGTCATCATATTGATACCGAACTTAGTGTGGACACCCGATCAACAAAGCACAGGACAGACCAGAACTCCTGGACTCAAATGATCCACGAGGCTCAGCCTCCCAAGGAGCTGGGATTACAGGCTCACGCCACAGAGCCCAGCAGATGTTTAGCACTGCTTTCTCTAACTTGAAGCGTGTGACCTCACCGAGTCCTACGGCACCCCCATTCTGCAAGCCAAGGTGACGCATGCAGTCTCTAAAAATGGTATAGCTGTAATCGGACTGACCCGTGGAATAATTGTAGCATTTCATTTTACCTGCCCAGCGAACGTTGTGAAAAGGAAACTCATAAAACAATGGCAAAATTGTGTTTTTTCCTCCCCACTGAAAATAGTTTCATCATTTTTCAGTACATGGTATGGTACATAAGATGGTACCATGAGAAAATTACAACTTGTCTCGCAAGAAAGAAGCCCTCATACGGCTACGCGTATGGAAAAATTGAGCAGGGGATGAAAAAAGGAAAAATGGCTGCAGCGGGAAGGGGTTAAATAATTTTTTTAAGTCTTTTGCGGAGTAGCCCTTTCATCAGGACCTAGAGTCGGCTTGGAGCTTGTGTATCCTCTCCTGGCAATAAGTGGTCCTATGATGGCAGGAGATAGCATTTTCTTGGTTTTGCCAGTGGGGGTCAGTAGCATGATAGAAGAAATAAGCCAGGATACACAAAAGAGCAGTACAAGAGGAAATAATAACAGTAACAAGGCAGAAATATTATGCATGGATTGATAAAAAAGAAAGGAAAGCATGTTTTACCTGATAACCGTACATCTCTTGCAGGAACAAAAAGACTATGTCTCGCTGTGTTGTCCAGGCTGCTCTACACTGCCTACTCATAGGCGCAATCCCACTACTGATCAGCATGGGGGTTTTGACCTGCTCTGTTTCTGACCTGGGCCAGTTCTCCCCTCCTTAGGACAACCTGGTGGCTCCAAGCTCCCCCAGAGTCACCATATTGATACCGAACTTAGTGTGGACACCCGATCAACATAGCACAGGACAGACCAGAACTCCTGGACTCAAGTGATCCACCAACCTCAGCCTCCCAAGGAGCTGGGATTACAGGCTCACGCCACAGAGCCCAGCAGATGTTCAGCACTGCTTTCTCTAACTTGAAGCATCTGACCTCACCGAGTCCTACGGCACCCCCATTCTGCAAGCCAAGGTGGCGCATACAGTCTCTAAAAATGGTATACCTGTAATCGGACTGACCCGTGGAATAATTGTAGCATTTCATTTTACCTGCCCAGCGAACGTTGTGAAAAGGAAACTCATAAAACAATGGCAAAATTGTGTTTTTTCCTCCCCACTGAAAATAGTTTCATCATTTTTCAGTACATGGTATGGTACATAAGATGGTACCATGAGAAAATTACAACTTGTCTCGCAAGAAAGAAGCCCTCATACGACTACGCGTATGGAAAAATTGAGCAGGGGATGAAAAAAGGAAAAATGGCTGCAGCGGGAAGGGGTTAAATAATTTTTTTAAGTCTTTTGCGGAGTAGCCCTTTCATCAGGTCCTAGAGTCGGCTTGGAGCTTGTGTATCCTCTCCTGGCAATAAGTGGTCCTATGATGGCAGGAGATAGCATTTTCTTGGTTTTGCCAGTGGGGGTCAGTAGCATGATAGAAGAAATAAGCCAGGATACACAAAAGAGCAGTACAAGAGGAAATAATAACAGTAACAAGGCAGAAATATTATGCATGGATTGATAAAAAAGAAAGGAAAGCATGTTTTACCTGAAAACCGTACATCTCTTGCAGGAACAAAAAGACTATGTCTCGCTGTGTTGTCCAGGCTGCTCTACACTGCCTACTCACAGGTGCAATCCCACTACTGATCAGTACGGGGGTTTTGACCTGCTCTGTTTCCGACCTGGGCCGGTTCACCCTTCCTTAGGACAACCTGGTGGCTCCAAGCTCCCCCAGAGTCACCATATTGATACTGAACTTAGTGTGGACACCCGATCAACATAGCACAGGACAGACCAGAACTCCTAGACTCAAGTGATCCACCAGACTCAGCCTCCCAAGGAGCTGGGATTACAGGCTCACGCCACAGAGCCCAGCAGATGTTTAGCACTGCTTTCTCTAACTTGAAGCATCTGACCTCACCGAGTCCTACGGCACCCCCATTCTGCAAGCCAAGGTGGCGCATACAGTCTCTAAAAATGGTATACCTGTAATCGGACTGACCCGTGGAATAATTGTAGCATTTCATTTTACCTGCCCAGCGAACGTTGTGAAAAGGAAACTCATAAAACAATGGCAAAATTGTGTTTTTTCCTCCCCACTGAAAATAGTTTCATCATTTTTCAGTACATGGTATGGTACATAAGATGGTACCATGAGAAAATTACAACTTGTCTCGCAAGAAAGAAGCCCTCATACGGCTACGCGTATGGAAAAATTGAGCAGGGGATGAAAAAAGGAAAAATGGCTGCAGCGGGAAGGGGTTAAATAATTTTTTTAAGTCTTTTGCGGAGTAGCCCTTTCATCAGGACCTAGAGTCGGCTTGGAGCTTGTGTATCCTCTCCTGGCAATAAGTGGTCCTATGATGGCAGGAGATAGCATTTTCTTGGTTTTGCCAGTGGGGGTCAGTAGCATGATAGAAGAAATAAGCCAGGATACACAAAAGAGCAGTACAAGAGGAAATAATAACAGTAACAAGGCAGAAATATTATGCATGGATTGATAAAAAAGAAAGGAAAGCATGTTTTACCTGATAACCGTACATCTCTTGCAGGAACAAAAAGACTATGTCTCGCTGTGTTGTCCAGGCTGCTCTACACTGCCTACTCATAGGCGCAATCCCACTACTGATCAGCACGGGGGGTTTGACCTGCTCTGTTTCCAACCTGGGCTGGTTCACCCCTCCTTAGGACAACCTGGTGGCTCCAAGCTCCCCCAGAGTCACCATATTGATACCGAACTTAGTGTGGACACCTGATAAACATAGCACAGGACAGACCAGAACTCCTGGACTCAAGTGATCCACCAGACTCAGCCTCCCAAGGAGCTGGGATTACAGGCTCACGCCACAGAGCCCAGCAGATGTTTAGCACTGCTTTCTCTAACTTGAAGCGTGTGACCTCACCGAGTCCTACGGCACCCCCATTCTGCAAGCCAAGGTGACGCATGCAGTCTCTAAAAATGGTATAGCTGTAATCGGACTGACCCGTGGAATAATTGTAGCATTTCATTTTACCTGCCCAGCGAACGTTGTGAAAAGGAAACTCATAAAACAATGGCAAAATTGTGTTTTTTCCTCCCCACTGAAAATAGTTTCATCATTTTTCAGTACATGGTATGGTACATAAGATGGTACCATGAGAAAATTACAACTTGTCTCGCAAGAAAGAAGCCCTCATACGGCTACGCGTATGGAAAAATTGAGCAGGGGATGAAAAAAGGAAAAATGGCTGCAGCGGGAAGGGGTTAAATAATTTTTTTAAGTCTTTTGCGGAGTAGCCCTTTCATCAGGTCCTGGAGTTGGCTTGGAGCTTGTGTATCCTCTCCTGGCAATAAGTGGTCCTATGATGGCAGGAGATAGCATTTTCTTGGTTTTGCCAGTGGGGGTCAGTAGCATGATAGAAGAAATAAGCCAGGATACACAAAAGAGCAGTACAAGAGGAAATAATAACAGTAACAAGGCAGAAATATTATGCATGGATTGATAAAAAAGAAAGGAAAGCATGTTTTACCTGATAACCGTACATCTCTTGCAGGAACAAAAAGACTATGTCTCGCTGTGTTGTCCAGGCTGCTCTACACTGCCTACTCACAGGCGCAATCCCACTACTGATCAGCACGGGGGGTTTGACCTGCTCTGTTTCCAACCTGGGCTGGTTCACCCCTCCTTAGGACAACCTGGTGGCTCCAAGCTCCCCCAGAGTCACCATATTGATACCGAACTTAGTGTGGACACCCGATCAACAAAGCACAGGACAGACCAGAACTCCTGGACTCAAATGATCCACCAGGCTCAGCCTCCCAAGGAGCTGGGATTACAGGCTCACGCCACAGAGCCCAGCAGATGTTTAGCACTGCTTTCTCTAACTTGAAGCGTGTGACCTCACCGAGTCCTACGGCACCCCCATTCTGCAAGCCAAGGTGACGCATGCAGTCTCTAAAAATGGTATAGCTGTAATCGGACTGACCCGTGGAATAATTGTAGCATTTCATTTTACCTGCCCAGCGAACGTTGTGAAAAGGAAACTCATAAAACAATGGCAAAATTGTGTTTTTTCCTCCCCACTGAAAATAGTTTCATCATTTTTCAGTACATGGTATGGTACATAAGATGGTACCATGAGAAAATTACAACTTGTCTCGCAAGAAAGAAGCCCTCATACGGCTACGCGTATGGAAAAATTGAGCAGGGGATGAAAAAAGGAAAAATGGCTGCAGCGGGAAGGGGTTAAATAATTTTTTTAAGTCTTTTGCGGAGTAGCCCTTTCATCAGGTCCTAGAGTTGGCTTGGAGCTTGTGTATCCTCTCCTGGCAATAAGTGGTCCTATGATGGCAGGAGATAGCATTTTCTTGGTTTTGCCAGTGGGGGTCAGTAGCATGATAGAAGAAATAAGCCAGGATACACAAAAGAGCAGTACAAGAGGAAATAATAACAGTAACAAGGCAGAAATATTATGCATGGATTGATAAAAAAGAAAGGAAAGCATGTTTTACCTGATAACCGTACATCTCTTGCAGGAACAAAAAGACTATGTCTCGCTGTGTTGTCCAGGCTGCTCTACACTGCCTACTCACAGGGGCAATCCCACTACTGATCAGCACGGGGGGTTTGACCTGCTCTGTTTCCAACCTGGGCTGGTTCACCCCTCCTTAGGACAACCTGGTGGCTCCAAGCTCCCCCAGAGTCACCATATTGATACTGAAATTAGTGTGGACACCCGATCAACAAAGCACAGGACAGACCAGAACTCCTGGACTCAAATGATCCACCAGACTCAGCCTTCCAAGGAGCTGGGATTACAGGCTCACGCCACAGAGCCCAGCAGATGTTTAGCACTGCTTTCTCTAACTTGAAGCGTGTGACCTCACCGAGTCCTACGGCACCCCCATTCTGCAAGCCAAGGTGACGCATGCAGTCTCTAAAAATGGTATAGCTGTAATCGGACTGACCCGTGGAATAATTGTAGCATTTCATTTTACCTGCCCAGCGAACGTTGTGAAAAGGAAACTCATAAAACAATGGCAAAATTGTGTTTTTTCCTCCCCACTGAAAATAGTTTCATCATTTTTCAGTACATGGTATGGTACATAAGATGGTACCATGAGAAAATTACAACTTGTCTCGCAAGAAAGAAGCCCTCATACGGCTACGCGTATGGAAAAATTGAGCAGGGGATGAAAAAAGGAAAAATGGCTGCAGCGGGAAGGGGTTAAATAATTTTTTTAAGTCTTTTGCGGAGTAGCCCTTTCATCAGGACCTAGAGTCGGCTTGGAGCTTGTGTATCCTCTCCTGGCAATAAGTGGTCCTATGATGGCAGGAGATACCGTATATACCGGCGTATAAGGCGACGGGGCGTATAAGACGACCCCCCAACTGTCACCTTATACGCCGGTATTCAGTGGAGAAAAAAAAAAAATTTTATTACTCACCTCCCACGGCGTTCTGTCGCGCTCCGGCAGGATGTCGCTCGCTCCGGCAGGCTGTCGCTCGCTCCTCGTCCCCGGCGCAGCATAGCTTTCTGAATGTGGGGCTTGAAATCCCCGCTTCCAGAAAGCTAATACACACGCCGGCAGCCATGACATCATTGAATGGCTGTGATTGGCTAAAGCACACGTGGCTTCAGCCAATCACACTATTCAATGACATCATTGAATGGGTGTGATTGCTAACACGTGCGCCTTCAGCCAATCACAGCCATTCAATGATGTCATTGAATAGTGTGATTGGCTGAAGCCACGTGTGCTTTAGCCAATCACAGCCATTCAATGCTGTCATGGCTGCCGGCGTGTGTATTAGCTTTCTGGAAGCGGGGATTTCAAGCCCCGCATTCAGAAAGCTATGCTGCGCCGGGGACGAGGAGCGAGCGACAGCCTGCCGGAGCGAGCGACATCCTGCCGGAGCGCGACAGGACGCCGTGGGAGGTGAGTAATAAAATTTTTTTTTTTTACACTTTTTTTTTTTTTGTATTACCGGCGCATAAGACGACCCCCGACTGCAGAGCAGATTTTTCGGGGTTCAAAAGTCGTCTTATACGCCGGTATATACGGTAGCATTTTCTTGGTTTTGCCAGTGGGGGTCAGTAGCATGATAGAAGAAATAAGCCAGGATACACAAAAGAGCAGTACAAGAGGAAATAATAACAGTAACAAGGCAGAAATATTATGCATGGATTGATAAAAAAGAAAGGAAAGCATGTTTTACCTGATAACCGTACATCTCTTGCAGGAACAAAAAGACTATGTCTCGCTGTGTTGTCCAGGCTGCTCTACACTGCCTACTCATAGGCGCAATCCCACTACTGATCAGCATGGGGGTTTTGACCTGCTCTGTTTCTGACCTGGGCCAGTTCTCCCCTCCTTAGGACAACCTGGTGGCTCCAAGCTCCCCCAGAGTCACCATATTGATACCGAACTTAGTGTGGACACCCGATCAACATAGCACAGGACAGACCAGAACTCCTGGACTCAAGTGATCCACCAACCTCAGCCTCCCAAGGAGCTGGGATTACAGGCTCACGCCACAGAGCCCAGCAGATGTTTAGCACTGCTTTCTCTAACTTGAAGCATCTGACCTCACCGAGTCCTACGGCACCCCCATTCTGCAAGCCAAGGTGGCGCATACAGTCTCTAAAAATGGTATACCTGTAATCGGACTGACCCGTGGAATAATTGTAGCATTTCATTTTACCTGCCCAGCGAACGTTGTGAAAAGGAAACTCATAAAACAATGGCAAAATTGTGTTTTTTCCTCCCCACTGAAAATAGTTTCATCATTTTTCAGTACATGGTATGGTACATAAGATGGTACCATGAGAAAATTACAACTTGTCTCGCAAGAAAGAAGCCCTCATACGGCTACGCGTATGGAAAAATTGAGCAGGGGATGAAAAAAGGAAAAATGGCTGCAGCGGGAAGGGGTTAAATAATTTTTTTAAGTCTTTTGCGGAGTAGCCCTTTCATCAGGACCTAGAGTCGGCTTGGAGCTTGTGTATCCTCTCCTGGCAATAAGTGGTCCTATGATGGCAGGAGATAGCATTTTCTTGGTTTTGCCAGTGGGGGTCAGTAGCATGATAGAAGAAATAAGCCAGGATACACAAAAGAGCAGTACAAGAGGAAATAATAACAGTAACAAGGCAGAAATATTATGCATGGATTGATAAAAAAGAAAGGAAAGCATGTTTTACCTGATAACCGTACATCTCTTGCAGGAACAAAAAGACTATGTCTCGCTGTGTTGTCCAGGCTGCTCTACACTGCCTACTCACAGGCGCAATCCCACTACTGATCAGCACGGGGGGTTTGACCTGCTCTGTTTCCAACCTGGGCTGGTTCACCCCTCCTTAGGACAACCTGGTGGCTCCAAGCTCCCCCAGAGTCACCATATTGATACCGAACTTACTGTGGACACCCGATCAACAAAGCACAGGACAGACCAGAACTCCTGGACTCAAATGATCCACCAGGCTCAGCCTCCCAAGGAGCTGGGATTACAGGCTCACGCCACAGAGCCCAGCAGATGTTTAGCACTGCTTTCTCTAACTTGAAGCGTGTGACCTCACCGAGTCCTACGGCACCCCCATTCTGCAAGCCAAGGTGACGCATGCAGTCTCTAAAAATGGTATAGCTGTAATCGGACTGACCCGTGGAATAATTGTAGCATTTCATTTTACCTGCCCAGCGAACGTTGTGAAAAGGAAACTCATAAAACAATGGCAAAATTGTGTTTTTTCCTCCCCACTGAAAATAGTTTCATCATTTTTCAGTACATGGTATGGTACATAAGATGGTACCATGAGAAAATTACAACTTGTCTCGCAAGAAAGAAGCCCTCATACGGCTACGCGTATGGAAAAATTGAGCAGGGGATGAAAAAAGGAAAAATGGCTGCAGCGGGAAGGGGTTAAATAATTTTTTTAAGTCTTTTGCGGAGTAGCCCTTTCATCAGGTCCTAGAGTCGGCTTGGAGCTTGTGTATCCTCTCCTGGCAATAAGTGGTCCTATGATGGCAGGAGATAGCATTTTCTTGGTTTTGCCAGTGGGGGTCAGTAGCATGATAGAAGAAATAAGCCAGGATACACAAAAGAGCAGTACAAGAGGAAATAATAACAGTAACAAGGCAGAAATATTATGCATGGATTGATAAAAAAGAAAGGAAAGCATGTTTTACCTGAAAACCGTACATCTCTTGCAGGAACAAAAAGACTACGTCTCGCTGTGTTGTCCAGGCTGCTCTACACTGCCTACTCACAGGTGCAATCCCACTACTGATCAGTACGGGGGTTTTGACCTGCTCTGTTTCCGACCTGGGCCGGTTCACCCCTCCTTAGGACAACCTGGTGGCTCCAAGCTCCCCCAGAGTCACCATATTGATACTGAACTTAGTGTGGACACCCGATCAACATAGCACAGGACAGACCAGAACTCCTAGACTCAAGTGCTCCACCAGCCTCAGCCTCCCAAGGAGCTGGGATTACAGGCTCACGCCACAGAGCCCAGCAGATGTTTAGCACTGCTTTCTCTAACTTGAAGCATCTGACCTCACCGAGTCCTACGGCACCCCCATTCTGCAAGCCAAGGTGGCGCATACAGTCTTTAAAAATGGTATACCTGTAATCGGACTGACCCGTGGAATAATTGTAGCATTTCATTTTACCTGCCCAGCGAACGTTGTGAAAAGGAAACTCATAAAACAATGGCAAAATTGTGTTTTTTCCTCCCCACTGAAAATAGTTTCATCATTTTTCAGTACATGGTATGGTACATAAGATGGTACCATGAGAAAATTACAACTTGTCTCGCAAGAAAGAAGCCCTCATACGGCTACGCGTATGGAAAAATTGAGCAGGGGATGAAAAAAGGAAAAATGGCTGCAGCGGGAAGGGGTTAAATAATTTTTTTAAGTCTTTTGCGGAGTAGCCCTTTCATCAGGACCTAGAGTCGGCTTGGAGCTTGTGTATCCTCTCCTGGCAATAAGTGGTCCTATGATGGCAGGAGATAGCATTTTCTTGGTTTTGCCAGTGGGGGTCAGTAGCATGATAGAAGAAATAAGCCAGGATACACAAAAGAGCAGTACAAGAGGAAATAATAACAGTAACAAGGCAGAAATATTATGCATGGATTGATAAAAAAGAAAGGAAAGCATGTTTTACCTGATAACCGTACATCTCTTGCAGGAACAAAAAGACTATGTCTCGCTGTGTTGTCCAGGCTGCTCTACACTGCCTACTCACAGGCGCAATCCCACTACTGATCAGCACGGGGGGTTTGACCTGCTCTGTTTCCAACCTGGGCTGGTTCACCCCTCCTTAGGACAACCTGGTGGCTCCAAGCTCCCCCAGAGTCACCATATTGATACCGAACTTAGTGTGGACACCCGATCAACAAAGCACAGGACAGACCAGAACTCCTGGACTCAAATGATCCACCAGGCTCAGCCTCCCAAGGAGCTGGGATTACAGGCTCACGCCACAGAGCCCAGCAGATGTTTAGCACTGCTTTCTCTAACTTGAAGCGTGTGACCTCACCGAGTCCTACGGCACCCCCATTCTGCAAGCCAAGGTGACGCATGCAGTCTCTAAAAATGGTATAGCTGTAATCGGACTGACCCGTGGAATAATTGTAGCATTTCATTTTACCTGCCCAGCGAACGTTGTGAAAAGGAAACTCATAAAACAATGGCAAAATTGTGTTTTTTCCTCCCCACTGAAAATAGTTTCATCATTTTTCAGTACATGGTATGGTACATAAGATGGTACCATGAGAAAATTACAACTTGTCTCGCAAGAAAGAAGCCCTCATACGGCTACGCGTATGGAAAAATTGAGCAGGGGATGAAAAAAGGAAAAATGGCTGCAGCGGGAAGGGGTTAAATAATTTTTTTAAGTCTTTTGCGGAGTAGCCCTTTCATCAGGACCTAGAGTCGGCTTGGAGCTTGTGTATCCTCTCCTGGCAATAAGTGGTCCTATGATGGCAGGAGATAGCATTTTCTTGGTTTTGCCAGTGGGGGTCAGTAGCATGATAGAAGAAATAAGCCAGGATACACAAAAGAGCAGTACAAGAGGAAATAATAACAGTAACAAGGCAGAAATATTATGCATGGATTGATAAAAAAGAAAGGAAAGCATGTTTTACCTGATAACCGTACATCTCTTGCAGGAACAAAAAGACTATGTCTCGCTGTGTTGTCCAGGCTGCTCTACACTGCCTACTCACAGGCGCAATCCCACTACTGATCAGCACGGGGGGTTTGACCTGCTCTGTTTCCAACCTGGGCTGGTTCACCCCTCCTTAGGACAACCTGGTGGCTCCAAGCTCCCCCAGAGTCACCATATTGATACCGAACTTAGTGTGGACACCCGATCAACAAAGCACAGGACAGACCAGAACTCCTGGACTCAAATGATCCACCAGGCTCAGCCTCCCAAGGAGCTGGGATTACAGGCTCACGCCACAGAGCCCAGCAGATGTTTAGCACTGCTTTCTCTAACTTGAAGCGTGTGACCTCACCGAGTCCTACGGCACCCCCATTCTGCAAGCCAAGGTGACGCATGCAGTCTCTAAAAATGGTATAGCTGTAATCGGACTGACCCGTGGAATAATTGTAGCATTTCATTTTACCTGCCCAGCGAACGTTGTGAAAAGGAAACTCATAAAACAATGGCAAAATTGTGTTTTTTCCTCCCCACTGAAAATAGTTTCATCATTTTTCAGTACATGGTATGGTACATAAGATGGTACCATGAGAAAATTACAACTTGTCTCGCAAGAAAGAAGCCCTCATACGGCTACGCGTATGGAAAAATTGAGCAGGGGATGAAAAAAGGAAAAATGGCTGCAGCGGGAAGGGGTTAAATAATTTTTTTAAGTCTTTTGCGGAGTAGCCCTTTCATCAGGACCTAGAGTCGGCTTGGAGCTTGTGTATCCTCTCCTGGCAATAAGTGGTCCTATGATGGCAGGAGATAGCATTTTCTTGGTTTTGCCAGTGGGGGTCAGTAGCATGATAGAAGAAATAAGCCAGGATACACAAAAGAGCAGTACAAGAGGAAATAATAACAGTAACAAGGCAGAAATATTATGCATGGATTGATAAAAAAGAAAGGAAAGCATGTTTTACCTGATAACCGTACATCTCTTGCAGGAACAAAAAGACTATGTCTCGCTGTGTTGTCCAGGCTGCTCTACACTGCCTACTCACAGGCGCAATCCCACTACTGATCAGCACGGGGGGTTTGACCTGCTCTGTTTCCAACCTGGGCTGGTTCACCCCTCCTTAGGACAACCTGGTGGCTCCAAGCTCCCCCAGAGTCACCATATTGATACTGAACTTAGTGTGGACACCCGATCAACAAAGCACAGGACAGACCAGAACTCCTGGACTCAAATGATCCACGAGGCTCAGCCTCCCAAGGAGCTGGGATTACAGGCTCACGCCACAGAGCCCAGCAGATGTTTAGCACTGCTTTCTCTAACTTGAAGCGTGTGACCTCACCGAGTCCTACGGCACCCCCATTCTGCAAGCCAAGGTGACGCATGCAGTCTCTAAAAATGGTATAGCTGTAATCGGACTGACCCGTGGAATAATTGTAGCATTTCATTTTACCTGCCCAGCGAACGTTGTGAAAAGGAAACTCATAAAACAATGGCAAAATTGTGTTTTTTCCTCCCCACTGAAAATAGTTTCATCATTTTTCAGTACATGGTATGGTACATAAGATGGTACCATGAGAAAATTACAACTTGTCTCGCAAGAAAGAAGCCCTCATACGGCTACGCGTATGGAAAAATTGAGCAGGGGATGAAAAAAGGAAAAATGGCTGCAGCGGGAAGGGGTTAAATAATTTTTTTAAGTCTTTTGCGGAGTAGCCCTTTCATCAGGACCTAGAGTCGGCTTGGAGCTTGTGTATCCTCTCCTGGCAATAAGTGGTCCTATGATGGCAGGAGATAGCATTTTCTTGGTTTTGCCAGTGGGGGTCAGTAGCATGATAGAAGAAATAAGCCAGGATACACAAAAGAGCAGTACAAGAGGAAATAATAACAGTAACAAGGCAGAAATATTATGCATGGATTGATAAAAAAGAAAGGAAAGCATGTTTTACCTGATAACCGTACATCTCTTGCAGGAACAAAAAGACTATGTCTTGCTGTGTTGTCCAGGCTGCTCTACACTGCCTACTCATAGGCGCAATCCCACTACTGATCAGCACGGGGGGTTTGACCTGCTCTGTTTCCAACCTGGGCTGGTTCACCCCTCCTTAGGACAACCTGGTGGCTCCAAGCTCCCCCAGAGTCACCATATTGATACCGAACTTAGTGTGGACACCTGATAAACATAGCACAGGACAGACCAGAACTCCTGGACTCAAGTGATCCACCAGACTCAGCCTCCCAAGGAGCTGGGATTACAGGCTCACGCCACAGAGCCCAGCAGATGTTTAGCACTGCTTTCTCTAACTTGAAGCGTGTGACCTCACCGAGTCCTACGGCACCCCCATTCTGCAAGCCAAGGTGACGCATGCAGTCTCTAAAAATGGTATAGCTGTAATCGGACTGACCCGTGGAATAATTGTAGCATTTCATTTTACCTGCCCAGCGAACGTTGTGAAAAGGAAACTCATAAAACAATGGCAAAATTGTGTTTTTTCCTCCCCACTGAAAATAGTTTCATCATTTTTCAGTACATGGTATGGTACATAAGATGGTACCATGAGAAAATTACAACTTGTCTCGCAAGAAAGAAGCCCTCATACGGCTACGCGTATGGAAAAATTGAGCAGGGGATGAAAAAAGGAAAAATGGCTGCAGCGGGAAGGGGTTAAATAATTTTTTTAAGTCTTTTGCGGAGTAGCCCTTTTATCAGGACCTAGAGTCGGCTTGGAGCTTGTGTATCCTCTCCTGGCAATAAGTGGTCCTATGATGGCAGGAGATAGCATTTTCTTGGTTTTGCCAGTGGGGGTCAGTAGCATGATAGAAGAAATAAGCCAGGATACACAAAAGAGCAGTACAAGAGGAAATAATAACAGTAACAAGGCAGAAATATTATGCATGGATTGATAAAAAAGAAAGGAAAGCACATTTTACCTGAAAACCGTACATCTCTTGCAGGAACAAAAAGACTACGGCTCGCTGTGTTGTCCAGGCTGCTCTACACTGCCTACTCACAGGTGCAATCCCACTACTGATCAGCATGGAGGTTTTGACCTGCTCTGTTTCCAACCTGGGCCGGTTCACCCCTCCTTAGGACAACCTGGTGGCTCCAAGCTCCCCCAGAGTCACCATATTGATACCGAACTTAGTGTGGACACCCAATCAACATAGCACAGGACAGACCAGAACTCCTGGACTCAAGTGATCCACCAGACTCAGCCTCCCAAGGAGCTGGGATTACAGGCTCACGCCACAGAGCCCAGCAGATGTTTAGCACTGCTTTCTCTAACTTGAAGCGTGTGACCTCACCGAGTCCTACGGCACCCCCATTCTGCAAGCCAAGGTGACGCATGCAGTCTCTAAAAATGGTATAGCTGTAATCGGACTGACCCGTGGAATAATTGTAGCATTTCATTTTACCTGCCCAGCGAACGTTGTGAAAAGGAAACTCATAAAACAATGGCAAAATTGTGTTTTTTCCTCCCCACTGAAAATAGTTTCATCATTTTTCAGTACATGGTATGGTACATAAGATGGTACCATGAGAAAATTACAACTTGTCTCGCAAGAAAGAAGCCCTCATACGGCTACGCGTATGGAAAAATTGAGCAGGGGATGAAAAAAGGAAAAATGGCTGCAGCGGGAAGGGGTTAAATAATTTTTTTAAGTCTTTTGCGGAGTAGCCCTTTCATCAGGACCTAGAGTCGGCTTGGAGCTTGTGTATCCTCTCCTGGCAATAAGTGGTCCTATGATGGCAGGAGATAGCATTTTCTTGGTTTTGCCAGTGGGGGTCAGTAGCATGATAGAAGAAATAAGGCAGGATACACAAAAGAGCAGTACAAGAGGAAATAATAACAGTAACAAGGCAGAAATATTATGCATGGATTGATAAAAAAGAAAGGAAAGCATGTTTTACCTGATAACCGTACATCTCTTGCAGGAACAAAAAGACTATGTCTCGCTGTGTTGTCCAGGCTGCTCTACACTGCCTACTCATAGGCGCAATCCCACTACTGATCAGCACGGGGGGTTTGACCTGCTCTGTTTCCGACCTGGGCCAGTTCACCCCTCCTTAGGACAACCTGGTGGCTCCAAGCTCCCCCAGAGTCACCATATTGATACCGAACTTAGTGTGGACACCCAATCAACATAGCACAGGACAGACCAGAACTCCTGGACTCAAGTGATCCACCAACCTCAGCCTCCCAAGGAGCTGGGATTACAGGCTCACGCCACAGAGCCCAGCAGATGTTTAGCACTGCTTTCTCTAACTTGAAGCATCTGACCTCACCGAGTCCTACGGCACCCCCATTCTGCAAGCCAAGGTGGCGCATACAGTCTCTAAAAATGGTATACCTGTAATCGGACTGACCCGTGGAATAATTGTAGCATTTCATTTTACCTGCCCAGCGAACGTTGTGAAAAGGAAACTCATAAAACAATGGCAAAATTGTGTTTTTTCCTCCCCACTGAAAATAGTTTCATCATTTTTCAGTACATGGTATGGTACATAAGATGGTACCATGAGAAAATTACAACTTGTCTCGCAAGAAAGATGCCCTCATACGGCTACGCGTATGGAAAAATTGAGCAGGGGATGAAAAAAGGAAAAATGGCTGCAGCGGGAAGGGGTTAAATAATTTTTTTAAGTCTTTTGCGGAGTAGCCCTTTCATCAGGACCTAGAGTCGGCTTGGAGCTTGTGTATCCTCTCCTGGCAATAAGTGGTCCTATGATGGCAGGAGATAGCATTTTCTTGGTTTTGCCAGTGGGGGTCAGTAGCATGATAGAAGAAATAAGCCAGGATACACAAAAGAGCAGCACAAGAGGAAATAATAACAGTAACAAGACAGAAATATTATGCATGGATTGATAAAAAAGAAAGGAAAGCATGTTTTACCTGATAACCGTACATCTCTTGCAGGAACAAAAAGACTATGTCTCGCTGTGTTGTCCAGGCTGCTCTACACTGCCTACTCATAGGCGCAATCCCACTACTGATCAGCACGGGGGGTTTGACCTGCTCTGTTTCCAACCTGGGCTGGTTCACCCCTCCTTAGGACAACCTGGTGGCTCCAAGCTCCCCCAGAGTCACCATATTGATACCGAACTTAGTGTGGACACCCGATCAACAAAGCACAGGACAGACCAGAACTCCTGGACTCAAATGATCCACCAGGCTCAGCCTCCCAAGGAGCTGGGATTACAGGCTCACGCCACAGAGCCCAGCAGATGTTTAGCACTGCTTTCTCTAACTTGAAGCGTGTGACCTCACCGAGTCCTACGGCACCCCCATTCTGCAAGCCAAGGTGACGCATGCAGTCTCTAAAAATGGTATAGCTGTAATCGGACTGACCCGTGGAATAATTGTAGCATTTCATTTTACCTGCCCAGCGAACGTTGTGAAAAGGAAACTCATAAAACAATGGCAAAATTGTGTTTTTTCCTCCCCACTGAAAATAGTTTCATCATTTTTTAGGTACATGGTATGGTACATAAGATGGTACCATGAGAAAATTACAACTTGTCTCGCAAGAAAGAAGCCCTCATACGGCTACGCGTATGGAAAAATTGAGCAGGGGATGAAAAAAGGAAAAATGGCTGCAGCGGGAAGGGGTTAAATAATTTTTTTAAGTCTTTTGCGGAGTAGCCCTTTCATCAGGACCTAGAGTCGGCTTGGAGCTTGTGTATCCTCTCCTGGCAATAAGTGGTCCTATGATGGCAGGAGATAGCATTTTCTTGGTTTTGCCAGTGGGGGTCAGTAGCATGATAGAAGAAATAAGCCAGGATACACAAAAGAGCAGTACAAGAGGAAATAATAACAGTAACAAGGCAGAAATATTATGCATGGATTGATAAAAAAGAAAGGAAAGCATGTTTTACCTGATAACCGTACATCTCTTGCAGGAACAAAAAGACTATGTCTCGCTGTGTTGTCCAGGCTGCTCTACACTGCCTACTCATAGGCGCAATCCCACTACTGATCAGCACGGGGGGTTTGACCTGCTCTGTTTCCAACCTGGGCTGGTTAACCCCTCCTTAGGACAACCTGGTGGCTCCAAGCTCCCCCAGAGTCACCATATTGATACCGAACTTAGTGTGGACACCCAATCAACATAGCACAGGACAGACCAGAACTCCTGGACTCAAGTGATCCACCAGCCTCAGCCTCCCAAGGAGCTGGGATTACAGGCTCACGCCACAGAGCCCAGCAGATGTTTAGCACTGCTTTCTCTAACTTGAAGCATCTGACCTCACCGAGTCCTACGGCACCCCCATTCTGCAAGCCAAGGTGGCGCATACAGTCTTTAAAAATGGTATACCTGTAATCGGACTGACCCGTGGAATAATTGTAGCATTTCATTTTACCTGCCCAGCGAACGTTGTGAAAAGGAAACTCATAAAACAATGGCAAAATTGTGTTTTTTCCTCCCCACTGAAAATAGTTTCATCATTTTTCAGTACATGGTATGGTACATAAGATGGTACCATGAGAAAATTACAACTTGTCTCGCAAGAAAGAAGCCCTCATACGGCTACGCGTATGGAAAAATTGAGCAGGGGATGAAAAAAGGAAAAATGGCTGCAGCGGGAAGGGGTTAAATAATTTTTTTAAGTCTTTTGCGGAGTAGCCCTTTCATCAGGACCTAGAGTCGGCTTGGAGCTTGTGTATCCTCTCCTGGCAATAAGTGGTCCTATGATGGCAGGAGATAGCATTTTCTTGGTTTTGCCAGTGGGGGTCAGTAGCATGATAGAAGAAATAAGCCAGGATACACAAAAGAGCAGCACAAGAGGAAATAATAACAGTAACAAGACAGAAATATTATGCATGGATTGATAAAAAAGAAAGGAAAGCATGTTTTACCTGATAACCGTACATCTCTTGCAGGAACAAAAAGACTATGTCTCGCTGTGTTGTCCAGGCTGCTCTACACTGCCTACTCATAGGCGCAATCCCACTACTGATCAGCACGGGGGGTTTGACCTGCTCTGTTTCCAACCTGGGCTGGTTCACCCCTCCTTAGGACAACCTGGTGGCTCCAAGCTCCCCCAGAGTCACCATATTGATACCGAACTTAGTGTGGACACCCGATCAACAAAGCACAGGACAGACCAGAACTCCTGGACTCAAATGATCCACCAGGCTCAGCCTCCCAAGGAGCTGGGATTACAGGCTCACGCCACAGAGCCCAGCAGATGTTTAGCACTGCTTTCTCTAACTTGAAGCGTGTGACCTCACCGAGTCCTACGGCACCCCCATTCTGCAAGCCAAGGTGACGCATGCAGTCTCTAAAAATGGTATAGCTGTAATCGGACTGACCCGTGGAATAATTGTAGCATTTCATTTTACCTGCCCAGCGAACGTTGTGAAAAGGAAACTCATAAAACAATGGCAAAATTGTGTTTTTTCCTCCCCACTGAAAATAGTTTCATCATTTTTCAGTACATGGTCTGGTACATAAGATGGTACCATGAGAAAATTACAACTTGTCTCGCAAGAAAGAAGTCCTCATACGGCTACGCGTATGGAAAAATTGAGCAGGGGATGAAAAAAGGAAAAATGGCTGCAGCGGGAAGGGGTTAAATAATTTTTTTAAGTCTTTTGCGGAGTAGCCCTTTCATCAGGACCTAGAGTCGGCTTGGAGCTTGTGTATCCTCTCCTGGCAATAAGTGGTCCTATGATGGCAGGAGATAGCATTTTCTTGGTTTTGCCAGTGGGGGTCAGTAGCATGATAGAAGAAATAAGCCAGGATACACAAAAGAGCAGCACAAGAGGAAATAATAACAGTAACAAGGCAGAAATATTATGCATGGATTGATAAAAAAGAAAGGAAAGCATGTTTTACCTGATAACCGTACATCTCTTGCAGGAACAAAAAGACTATGTCTCGCTGTGTTGTCCAGGCTGCTCTACACTGCCTACTCATAGGCGCAATCCCACTACTGATCAGCACGGGGGGTTTGACCTGCTCTGTTTCCAACCTGGGCTGGTTCACCCCTCCTTAGGACAACCTGGTGGCTCCAAGCTCCCCCAGAGTCACCATATTGATACCGAACTTAGTGTGGACACCTGATCAACATAGCACAGGACAGACCAGAACTCCTGGACTCAAGTGATCCACCAGACTCAGCCTCCCAAGGAGCTGGGATTACAGGCTCACGCCACAGAGCCCAGCAGATGTTTAGCACTGCTTTCTCTAACTTGAAGCGTGTGACCTCACCGAGTCCTACGGCACCCCCATTCTGCAAGCCAAGGTGACGCATGCAGTCTCTAAAAATGGTATAGCTGTAATCGGACTGACCCGTGGAATAATTGTAGCATTTCATTTTACCTGCCCAGCGAACGTTGTGAAAAGGAAACTCATAAAACAATGGCAAAATTGTGTTTTTTCCTCCCCACTGAAAATAGTTTCATCATTTTTTAGGTACATGGTATGGTACATAAGATGGTACCATGAGAAAATTACAACTTGTCTCGCAAGAAAGAAGCCCTCATACGGCTACGCGTATGGAAAAATTGAGCAGGGGATGAAAAAAGGAAAAATGGCTGCAGCGGGAAGGGGTTAAATAATTTTTTTAAGTCTTTTGCGGAGTAGCCCTTTCATCAGGACCTAGAGTCGGCTTGGAGCTTGTGTATCCTCTCCTGGCAATAAGTGGTCCTATGATGGCAGGAGATAGCATTTTCTTGGTTTTGCCAGTGGGGGTCAGTAGCATGATAGAAGAAATAAGCCAGG